>NC_133333.1:89803144-90118356 GCF_042186555.1 Aquarana catesbeiana
AGTATAGTGGTCAGTGTAGTGTAGTATCGTGGTCAGTGTAGTATGGTGGTCAGTATAGTGTAGTATAGTGGACAGTGTAGTGTAGTATAGTGGACAGTGTAGTATGGTGGTCAGTATAGTGTAGTATAGTGGTCAGTGTAGTATAGTGGTCAGTGTAGTGTAGTATAGTGGACAGTGTAGTATGGTGGTCAGTGTAGTGTAGTATAGTGGACAGTGTAGTATGGTGGTCAGTATAGTGTAGTATAGTGGTCAGTGTAGTATAGTGGACAGTGTAGTATAGTGGTCAGTGTAGTGTAGTATAGTGGACAGTGTAGTATAGTGGTCAGTGTAGTGTTGTATGGTGGTCAGTGTAGTGTAGTATAGTGGTCAGTGTAGTGTAGTATAGTGGACAGTGTAGTATGGTGGTCAGTATAGTGTAGTATAGTAGTCAGTGTAGTATGGTGGTCAGTATAGTGTAGTATAGTGGTCAGTGTAGTATAGTGGACAGTGTAGTGTAGTATAGTGGACAGTGTAGTGTAGTATAGTGGACAGTGTAGTGTAGTATAGTGGTCAGTGTAGTGTAGTATAGTGGTCAGTATAGTGTAGTATAGTGGACAGTGTAGTGTAGTATAGTGGACAGTGTAGTATGGTGGTCAGTATAGTGTAGTATAGTGGTCAGTGTAGTATAGTGGACAGTGTAGTGGTCAGTGTAGTGGACAGTATAGTATAGTGGTCAGTATAGTGGTCAGTGTAGTATAGTGGTCAGTGTAGTATAGTGGTCCGTGTAGTGGACAATGTAGTGTAGTGGACAGTGTAGTTCTCAGTGTAGTGGTCAGTATAGGAATCAGGTAGGTCAGTACTATTGTATTTGAAGGGACTCAGGGATAGCTAAAAGTCTGCAGGTTAGGGGGCGCAAATTACTTGCCTTGCCCCGGGTGCTGACAACCCACGCTACGCCACTGGGCTGGTCCAAGAAGACTGAAAGGAGCAGGCTGGTCCAAGAAGACTGGAAGGAGCAGGCGGGTCCAAGAAAACTGGAAGGAGCAGGCGGGTCCAAGAGGACTGAAAGGAGCAGGCTAGTCCAAGAAGAAAAGCCTGGTAAAATCTACTTATATAAAAAAACAGGAGGGAGGAAACCTAAAATGAGAAAACAGCTAAGTGATTAAAACCCCCCAATAATGAAGTTGCGTACTTACCGTAATCTGTAGCGGTGGTATTTGCAGGCAGCCCTTTCCCCAGGGCAGTAACTTGATAGGAACAGGCTGGAATGAGCAGGCTGGTCCAAGAAGGAAAGTCTGGTAAAATCTACCTATATAAAAACAGGGAGAAAACCTAAAATTAGAAAATAGCAGCTAAATAGTAAAAACCCCCCCACAAGTTAAGCTGCATACAGTAATCTTGTGATGGATCAGGTAAAATCCCCATTTTCTATGCATCTTTTCTATACTATAAAGTCTATTTTTTTTCCTGTATGCAAACTGCTTTTATATTCCTTACTCAAAATGGCCGCCAGCAGCACCCCCTCCCATCGTGTGAAAGGAATGTGAAACTAAGATGGCGCCTTCTCCAGGATTACACCCAAACAGGGCTACGCCCAGATCCTGGAGGAGGTTCACCTTACATGGACATAACCAATCAGAAACTACTAATACCTAGATAACATTGTGCTAATGATACATATGCTCACCGCCTTAATAGCTCACCTATAATACCCTCATGTATCCGGAACCAATAAAGAGAGTATCATCAATCTGAGCACTGTCTCAGTGTGATCTTTTCTCATGCATGCATTAAAGTAATATAAGTTTAATCAGGACGGGAGCAGATAATCATCGGACGATTGGTCTGATCCATACCAGCTGGCGCCCAACGTGGGGCTCCAGGTTGCGAACCAACGGACAGCCAACCGAGAGGACACCGAGGTAGACCAGCGTAGACGAGGTGGAGACTGATCACCTCCGAAGTATGGTAAGACACAATTTTTTGATATCTTGCCAGTACATTTCCTGTCTCCGACGTTGGTCTATTTCTGTGTCTTGGACGGCTGCCAATGGTCACCAAAGACAGATAATATCTTGCCCGGAGCCTAGTTTTTGAACCTGTCACATAGAGTATCTGGTTATCTGCTGCCCGGTATATGTTTGTGTCAGTGTGTCGTTTGATCTTGGAGAAAGAGGAGAGACTGGGGGGGTCCAAACACAGAGGGTATTGTATCCACAAGGGCAGCGCGGTGTGCGCGTCGTGAGAGGGGATGTCGGGTGCGTGTCACGGGTGGTGACAGCACTGAGACTCTGGGAGGGCCCCTCTCCTTCTGGTAACTCTCTCTCTCCCTCTTTCTCTGTGACTGATTAATATGTCATGTCCTAAATGTGTATGTGGATTAATGTTTGGCATCAATGAGCGTGGCTGGAGTTTGATAAAAGTCAAGCAGTCAGGTTATAGTCAGGAATTATTAGGACGCCACCCTGTGTTGCCTGAAAGACCTGAGGTCTTAGTCTTCCGCCTGAACGTTCACTACCCAGTGAAAGAGGGCATAGGAAAGTTGATACAGCAGATAGAAGTAGTGGCTGAGTGGGAGGGGCACAGTATCGAGAGGTGTCCTTTGTCACTAGGAACAGCCAGAAGAGTGTGAGGAGGGAGAGAAAAATTGTGTAAGAAATCTTGGGTTCTTGTTAGGAGGGTCACGGAAGAGGAGAAAAGATGGGACAACAACTAGTTAAATCAGAGAAAGAACTTTCAGCGTGTGACCTTGTAGCAGAAAGGCAGGGGGTGGAACATGTGAGGAATGTAAAAAAATTAACAAAAGTATGTGGGGTGGCTAGGGGAGGCTGACTACAGCCGGAAGAATGGTGGAGAATAATGAAAGAAAAGCGGGGCGTTCTGCTGGATAACAATTTACTGAAGACAGCAGAAGCCTGGTATAATGTAGCAAAGGCCATTTATAGAGAACAATGGATAGAAGAAGAAGTACAGCGGGGGAAACTGACGGCATATGTGTATCACCAATGCATTGAGAACAATGAACCGTTATGTGTGCTGACTGATAATAACAAGCCACCTCCCTATGTAATGGATGTGATTAAGAGTATCATGAAATGTCTATTCCAATATATATATATATATAAGTACATGGTTTATATATCTATCATAGATCAGCTTCTACGCTTATAAGCCTTAAAACCATATTCAGTAGATATCAAAGCTTGCCCCTCTCTTACTGTGGAACTGGACTGCAAGAGTTAACAGAGAAGTTCGCACCTGCTCCAAGAATACACTCAAAAAATAAAAAGATAACACCAATGGTCTAAAAGAAGCGAGGACATTGCAAGAACACAGCTACTTCCTCATATAAAAGTCCCCGCTAAAAGCCAAAACTTTGTCACATACTTTGTCATATTATATTTATATATTTGTGGCTGTTTTGTGGTTTGCATGCGCTAGCCTTATCTGACGTGTCTTAATCTTAACGAAATGGTATATAAGTCTTGCAAAGCGGTAATATTAAAACAGAAAGTTTTTATTCTGAAATAAGTGTCAGCGTAATTACTTCAGAGCGTGCACGCTTTATATTCAATTTGATCAGGGGTAGATATAATAATATCAGACTTTTGTTCTGATCCAAAACACCTATAACACCTGTCACTCCACTAAGCCCTGTCTGCCATCACACGCCCCGTTGCTACCCGTACTTCCGCCCACAGCCCAGCATACCCCTTTCGGTGGCCATCTTAGTACACCCAATAAAGATGCCGGAAGACTCCCTATGACCTCTTCCGGCGGCCATCTTAGTACACCCAGTAAAGATGCCGGAAGGCTCCCTATGACTTCTTCCGGTGGCGACCATCTTGGTACACCTAGTCAGAGCACTGGAAGGCCTACAGGCCCTATAACCCCCATCTACCCAGTCATAAGGGCGGACGGTACCTTCTACATGCCTCCCCTACCGACCCAAACTCCTGACATGCCCAACCTGGTAGGATCGTATGCCTCCGCTCCAACAGGTGGAGTTCCGGCCTTTCCCCATGCAACGGCAAGGCCAGATGTGAGTTTACATTCATATCAACATCCCCCGACGTCCAGACACTTTCCCATCCTCAGTAGAATAGTATTTCACCAGACTGTTACAAGTTTTTTTCAGATTTGGGATTCACCACCCATAACAAGGCACACAGTCAGATGCTGTCTTCAGCCTTCGTGGCAGGCCTCAAGGAGTCAATCCGAAAAGGCCTCACCATTGCCCAACCAGAGTATCGTGTGTTGTCCCTGTCAGGGATGTGCTGGTGCCCGTCAGGCGAATATGCGTGCGTGCATGCGCATGCGAGGTCTGTCTAGGGCAACACAGCTGAATTTCCCAACTTGACGCCGGCGCGCGTGCACGCGTGCGCGCCGTGCACGCGCCCGTGCGCGCTAGCGCTGTTTGGTGCCAAGGGTCCTTTAAAGGTATGTCAGTTGCACTCATGTGGTGCTGTTCGTCTGCAGCTCTGTACCGTGTTTCTGAACCTGCCTGCTGATTGTCATTATTGTTACTGACCTGGCTACGTCTGACCCTCCTTCTGTCTCCAATCCGACCCGGCCTGTCTGACTCTGTTATCTTCTTGTGATCCGTCGCCGAACTCCTGCTTGCCTGACTACCCTGTGATAATGCATTTGCCGATATCTGCCTGATCTCCTGCCAATACGGACTGTCTGACTCTGCCTTTGCCTGTGTCCTGTATCGCTGCATTCCAGCCTTCTCATCCAGCTCTAGGTTCTGCTGCTGCAATACCTCTTACCTGCTTGCCTGCTGATCCGCTTCTGCCTGCCAGCATCTGCAGCCCAGCCATCTCTGAAGGACATCTACTCAGCTTCTGTGTCGGCCTCCGCAAGAACCTTCACCAGGCACTCCTACCCACTGTGCTCACGAGACCACTGTTCCCACTCCAGTGGCTCCTGAACCAGCGCTGTAAGAGAGGTCTTCTTCTACCAGTCGGGCTCAACTACCAGGTACCTAACAGTCCCTAGACACCCTCCTTTTGGTAGCAAAGGGTCTGGAATCTTCTCAGACCACCAAGAAAACCACACCACTTATGGTTGCCGGGACTACCCCATACACACCGAGGCCACCACCAACCTGTTTCAACTGTGGAAATCCTGGACATTACAGAAGGGACTGTAAAGTGCCCAGACGCCCTAGGCAATTTCCCCCACCAGGGAACCCAAATGCACAAAATCAATATCCTCAACAACAGTACCAACATCAGCGGCAACAAGATCAAAACCCTGGATGTCCCACCTCGGAACACCTGGATCTCCTACGCTAGGAATTGGGCAAGCCTGTGTCACTCACCCCTGTCATGGCAGTCTCTTCAAGGAACCCAGAAGGCCCACTAGCAAAAGTGACCCTGCCCATTGAAGGACACCCAACTACATTTTTCATCGACACAGGTGCTGCCAGAAGCGTACTCAGAACTGAAGACCCGCCTGACCACTCCTACCTTTCCGATATCAACATATATTGTGTGGGTGTAGATGGAACTCCCAGAACCAACCCGTTGACCCGCCCCCTACAAATTGGGAAGCACCCAGACTTTTTGGCTCGATATGTTGTCTCTTCCACCTGTCCACTTAATCTCTTGGGAGCAAATGTACTTCAGGCTTCCATTGTCCTCTCTGAAGATGGATCTGTTACTGTCTCTTCTCCACTGGGCATTAAGGACACTTCTGCACTGAGTTTCATCCCTCTGCTAATGTTCATAGAAGAATCACCTACTAATGAAATTCCACCGGATGTGATGGACAGAATTACAGATTGTCTATGGTCCACAGGAGCTGAGGATATAGGACACTTAAAGGTGCCACCAGTCATGGTGCAGTTGAAACCTGAAGCTCTCCTGCCACGGAAACCACAATGCCTTCTAAAGTTAGCACAATCTGCAGCTATTTCAAAGCATGTCAAGGCCCTTGTGTCAAATGGAGCCGTGATACCCTGTACATCTCCATGCAACACACCTCTGTTCCCTGTGAAGAAGAGAACCCCTAAGGGAGAACCAGATAAGTACAGAATGGTCCAGGACCTCCAAGCAGTTAATGAAGCTAGTCTTAGACACACCAATTGTCTCAAATCCTCACACTCTACTTACAGGGGGTTCCTCCAACAGCAACATACTTTACAGTTGTGGACCTTGCAAATGCATTCTTCAGTGTCCCCCTTCACCCCTCCTGCTGGTACCTTTTTGCATTTACCCACGAAAAACAACAATATACCTGGACAGTTATGCCACAAGGGGCACAGAACTCTCCAAGCCAGTTTGCAAAAGCTATGGCTACCATCCTTTTTTTTTAACAATTTTTATTTTTCATTTTTCATAATAATACAACAGTACAACATGTACCAAAACCCTCCCCCCCCACCCCCCTCTCCCACCCCCCTACCTTAACCCTATTCCGGTGCAGCTTCCACAATACAAATACAAGTTATACTTATGTTCTAACTTCCCATAACATAATTAGGTTATCGATAAATCCGTGGTTTACACAATCATCACATTCCTAGTAATTGAGCTAATGGAGATTTTTAAACCGCCCACTCATGTGTTAACCAAACATACCAGGATAAATACCACTACTCCCGCTCAGAATAAATGCAAAGTAAACTTGGCATCCAGGCAGCACTGCCACACTTTCTCAAATTTTTTTGGACATCCCCTTCTCAGGTATGTTGCTTTATAGAAAGGGAGTGCTTTGTTAATCATTTTTTTCCAGAAGGATATAGTAGGTGGATTTGTTTTTTTCCAGCATAATAAGATAGCTTTACGTGCATAGAAAAGAGAGAGTGAAATCATGGTTCTTTGTGCCCTACGTGGCGTTACCTCTTCCACCAGTCCCAGCAAACACACTGCCACCGTTACAGGAACCTGTACCGTAAGTACCTTCTGTATAGTATGTGTCACCTCCTTCCAGAATTCCCATATCGGTAGGCACTGCCAGAATATATGGTCAAAATCAGCATTGTCGGCCGTGCAGCGCCAGCACTCAGCTGCACCTGCACCATATATCCCAGCAATCCTTGCAGGGGTATAGTAGACCCGGTGCAAAAATGTAAATTGAATGAGCCTATCTCTGGCTGATACTAAGGTCTGGAAGGGGTGATCCCATATGTCATCCCAATCTTTCCCCCCGAAATGTCTGTCACAAGTGCGCTCCAGGTATCCCAACATTTAGCAAGCATTTTTGGTCTTTCAACAAATAGTTCCTTGTACACTACTGATAGCGTTTTCGGTAAGTCTTCTGCCCCCAGCATGTTCTCTAATGGTGATAAACCCAACTCCAGCTCATCAGAGCCAAATTGGGTTAAAAAAGCGTGTCTTACCTGGATATAACGGAAGAAATACCAGTTGGGTAAGTTATATTTTTCTTTAAGTTGGTCAAAAGTTAGCAATTTTTGCCCACCCACTAAATGTTTAAGTTGCTTAATACCGACTCTAGCCCATATAATGGGGTCAGGGATTACACCAAAGTGAGGCAACCTAGGATTAAACCACAGGGGGGTGTCCTGTGACCAAATCCCTTCTGGAGATTTCATTAGCTTCTGTGCCTTATCCCATGCACGAATAGTGACGCGCATCGAGGCGGTCAAAGACGAAGAAGCCTGCGGTCCTCTATGTACCAAGTAAGACAGACCTTCATACGAACCCATAAGGGCTGCTTCCAGTACCGTCGCTGAGTCCCCGTCATCTCTAGTCAGCCAGCGTCTAGCAAATACCATTTGTCCGGCTATGAAGTATTTGAATAAATCAGGTAGAGCCAGACCACCCTGTCCCAACGGCTCTTGTAGAGTCCAGAGGCTGATTCTAGGATGTGCATCGGACCAGAAAAAGGAACTGAATAAGCCATTCACCCTCTTGAAAAAAAAAAACAGGGGATCCAGACAGGAGAGTTCCTTAAAAAATACAGAAAAACTGGAAGAATCTTCATTTTTAATAAGTTGACCCTGCCAATCAGGGACAACGGCAAGTGTCTCCATGCCTCAAGCTGCAACTTAACTTTGTTCAGTAAAGGGAACAAGTTAAGAGACATGTAATCCCCCACCCTAGGTGAAATACGTATACCCAAATACTTGAACTCCGATACCCAGAGGATGGGGACCCTTTTAGTTGCCAAAATCTGGGCATTACAGTCAGTGGCCATCACAGTAGATTTTTCCCAATTTACTCGGAGTCCGGAGACCTCAGCAAATCTATCCAGTATCTGAAACACTGCCTCCAAGGATGATCCAGCATCTTGCAGAAACAGAAGCATATAATCCGCGTAGAGGGCAGTACATTCCCGTATACCTCCCACCTCCAATGCTCTCACCTCAGGCGATCTTCTTAAAGCTATAGCCAGAGGCTCTATAACTAGCGCAAATAAGGATGGGGATAGTGGGCATCCCTGCCGTGTGCCTCTACCTACTGAAAACTGAGGAGACACTGAGGTACCCAATTTTATGACAGCTCGGGGCTTACTATACAAAAGTGAAATCCAGGTCATAAATACATCCCCAAATCCCATGTGACGCAATACTGCTATCATATAATGCCAATCGACAGAGTCGAAGGCCTTGGCCATGTCGAGAGACACTACCGCCCTATTTCCGGCATTAGCATGTTCTATCTGCAAATGAGCGAATAGCCTACGTTGGTTAGTGTCCGTCGATTTTTGAGGCATAAAACCAGTCTGGTCTATGTCCACTAGGGTAGTGAGAACCTGTGACAGTCTTGTAGCTAAAATTTTTGTGAGAATTTTAAGGTCTTGGTTTAAGAGCGCTATAGGTCTGTATGACGAACAAGACATTGCCTGGCTTCGGTAAAAGAATTACATGTGCCTCTAGCATGGAATTCGGCAAGCATTTAAGTTTCAGACAAAAGTGGAATAAAGCCTTCAGTCTAGGGACCAAATCCTCAATATGATGTCTGTACCATTCTACACCGAAGCCATCCGGTCCCGGTGACCTGTGCGGAGGGAAAGCCCTGATAGCTGTTTCAATTTCCTTTTCAGTTATATCTGCCTCCAGAACATCCCTGTCCGAAACAGACAGGACCGGAATGTTCAGGGACGATAACAATGCATTCAGATGTTGCTTGTCATACTCTGGGATAGGGGTATAGAGAGTTTCATCAATCCTAGCCGGTGTTATCAGAAGGACTTGCTGGGGAGGTTCCAATGTTTAGCCTGTATACTGGCGGAACCTCATCTATAGGATGCATTTTTACTTCCAGCTACATGCCTCTTTGGTAAGCCTTTCTTAGACTATTAAATATTCATCAAGTCCCCCAATTTGACACTAATAAATACCATTTAATTTTTTTATATGTTGTCAAGATCATCTTACTCACATTACTCCTTTCAATTCTGTTTTCCAGTTTTTCTGATTACATTCATGCGATTTTTTTTCACGTGTACTGATAGCGCTGTAATTTTCTTCCACGCAACATCGAGCGCTCTATTTTTGCATATAATTAGGGTATGTAATTGAGGCTGAGTTCCCTTTGTTAAATAAGATTAAAAGAATTTCTCAATATTTATATGCTAAACTTTTCTCTTTTAGGCGCCCTCTAATCCCCTGTAGCCAATTACTGGGCTGAGTGTAACTTCTATTCCCAGTGTCTTGGTGGTGTCTCCCTTGCGCCCTGGAATTTCTGTATGGTATGTTCTGGGTGTGGGGATTGGGGGGATGGGGGGGACTGGGGATATGGGTGAGCAGCAATTTGACCGCCCTGCGATGTGACAGCCTGCCTTCGGCGCTACAAGATTATGTTGAATTAATAATACATCTTTTTTCTGTTTTAGTGGTTTTACTGTCTGCATTACTGTATATCTATACACTCCCCTGATGAAGCCAATGTTTTGGCGAAACTAGTTGGGAACAAAAGAGTACGATCACCCTTCAACATCATTGGTGACGGTCAATTATTTGAACTGCACTTCTGTTTTTGTCTTTGTGCTCTTGTGACTTTTCTATATGTTCACAATGTACTATTTTAGCTGTTTTTGATACTACATAAAATAAATAAGATGATTTTATAACAAAATTGTTCTATCGTATTGGTGGCACCGCAATAATCCCATCCCCCCTTTCCCCATCTTGAGAACAATGAGGAACCGTCCACCCGGGTCCGAGATCACATGATGTATGGTGCATGGTACCGCCTTACTGATCAGAATTGAAACTCCCCTAGAGTAGGTAGAGTATGTAGCATGTAGTACCCGTTGTATCCAGGCTCTGCATAAGGACAGCACCCTGCTCCCATCCAAATGCGTCTCCTGGAGAAATACCACGTGTGGAGTGACCGACTTTAGGTATTGGAATATCAAGGCTCGACAAAATTTGTCATTTAAGCCTCTGACATTCCAAGATATCAAATTAACACTTGAACCTGCCATAAGATGTATTGCATTTCAAAATACATAGCACCTGGTGCCATCAAGTTATGAATATAACATGCAGGTATGCTACATATCTTATATAACCACCTAGTAAGTTGCATATCAATGAGTTGAAAGTGGTAAGCTGCACCATCAAAAAAGAAAAATCCCACAACCCCCAAAACTCCCTGCTGCTGTGTAACAAAACAACACAACCAGTACCCCCAGCTTTCCCCCAAAACCTGTCCAGAAAAAGTCTTGGAAAACGTGGCCTCAAAAAAATTGAGAAACAAAAGTAAAAATAAGAAAAATAAAAAAGCAAAAAACCTCTCCCAGAGTCCATCAGTTTGAAAGACATAGTGTCCGTGCCTTTTAAGCTCCGTGACTCTGTTACAGATGTTCTTCTAGTCAGCATAGAGGAGTCCCCTATCTCCCTCCAAGCATGTTGTATAGTCTTGTATGAAGGATATAAGCAAGGGACCAGCTACCTCAGATCATTCCTAATATAGGATACTGTACAAACATATTCGTGCATGCAGAACTATGCACATAACAGCATTTCTTCTGCCCCCCCCAAGCAAAAAACGTTAGGCAGGAGAGAAGAACCCTTCCGGGCACCAGCAACAGGTGCAAAAGAACTAACAAAACTTCAGCCAGCGACTTGTAGCCCTTTTACTCACACACTGTCAATCCAGTCGCTAGCCTCCATAGGGGTGTCAAAGAATCGCACGGTGCCTTTGTATGGAATCCTCAATCTGCTAGGGTATAACATGCTGTACTTGATTTCTTTCTCCCGTAACCTGCATCTCACTTCGTTGAACGATCTGCGCCTCTTCTGGACCTTGGCCGAGAAATCCGGGAAAAACATTAGCTTTGTGTTTTCATAAGGCAACTCCGGGTGCTTCCTTGCTTCAGCCAGAATCATGTCCCTGTCCGATAGTTTAGAAACCGTACCAAAAACGGTCGCGGTGGTGCCCTGTCAGGGCGACGGCCCGTTAGAACTCTGTGGGCTCTTTCTACCACGTAAGTGGGTGGCATGTCAGGCAAATTCAAATATATTCTTAAACAGCGATTCCGCAAATATTGCTGGGCGTGAGCCCTCCGCACCTTCTGGTAGACCCACCACGCGGATATTGTTGCGTCTTTGTCTGTTCTCGGCATCATCTACTTTGTTAACCAGCGTGTGTACCAGGGACTGTAATTCATTTATCTGGGAGGAATGAGAACCCTGCTGATCTTCTACAGTGCTTATGCGGCCCTCAGCTTCCGAAAGTCGTCCCCGGATTTTGTCTAAATCATGATGAATGAGGGTGCATTCCGAAGCCAGGTGTTCCACTTTCACCATCAGCATGGTCTTAAACCCCTCTATTGCAGCCAGGATGGGCTTAGTTATTGCCTCCGGTGTTGCTTCCAGCAGTGCTGGTGATAGGGGGGCTTCCATCTCCTCATCAGGTGCCGCCATCGCCACAGGAGGTTGTGTCAGGCTCTGCTCCTTCCTCCCCCCACGTTGTGCTCCGGAGTCAGAGCCTAAGATGGCGCCCGGAGAGCCGGCGGCCCGCCCCTTACCCGACTTCGGAGTCTTTGCGGGTGCCTGTGTCTTTCCCCGGCCCTTTGCCGACATAATTCCAGTCACCGAGGGATGCAGGTCGAACGGAGGACACGATGGTAGTCTTTGAAGCGGGGAACAAGGATATAAAATGGACATACGGGCAGGATCTGCACGGAGCTCTTCAGGCACACGTCCTCCTCGGCTCACATCCCGGCCACGCCCCCATGGCTACCATCCTTGACACATGGCAAAAGGATCACCCGGAAATGATTCTCCTCCAATATGTTGATGACCTTCTCCTATGCGCAGATGACTTACCCACTGTTGAAGTCACCTCAGAAAGCCTGTTGTGCTATCTTGCCAACCAGGGTTGCAAAGCCTCAAAACCCAATTTGCAGTGGTGCTCAACATCTGTCATTTTCCTTGGACACTGTCTGTCCCACGGAACAAGACACCTAACAAGAGACAGAGTGAAAGCAGTCTCAAACATTCTACTACCACAAGGCCAGAAGCCCCTTCATGCCTTCCTTGGACTAATTTCCTACTGCAGAGCATGGATTCCAGAAGCCTCCCTACTGATGCAACCTTTGTATGATGCTCTGAAATCAGACCCCTTCCAGATGTCTCCCGAAGCAATATCCAACTTTGTGGTCATCTCCTCTGCCCCGGCGCTAGGGCTCCTAGACTATGACAAAATGTTCAAGCTCTTTGTATCTGAATGTCTGGGACATGCTGCAGGTTTACTCACTCAATCACACGGCAACCGCCTATGCCCCATAGGATATTATTCCTGTCGGCTGGATGCGGTAGCAAGAGGAGGCCCATCGTGTCTACGAGCTGTCTTTGCTGCACAAGCCTTGCTTGACAAAACTTCGGACTTGGTTCTTGGACACTTCCTCATTCTGCTTGCTCCCCATGACATTGCTGCCATACTCAACCAGATCCAGCCGAAACATCTGTCCACGGCCAGACATTTGAGACTTCAATGCTCCCTCCTTCTACTGGACAACATTACTCTATTACGTTGTCAAACACTGAACCCTTCCACCCTTTTTTCACTTCCTGCGGGGGGAATAGAGGAGGAGCCCCTGAGTCCTGACTCGTCACCCCATGACTGCTTTGAATTAATGTGGCTGAAAACCACACATCTCCCTACCGTGAGTGAAATACCCCTGCAGGATCCAAACCTAACACTTTTTGTTGATGGCTCCCGATTTGCTGATGAACGAGGCAAATACCACACAGGATACGCGGTCACCACTGAAAACACAGTTCTACAAGCTGAAGCCTTACCACCAGTGATGCCTCCACAGGAGGCAGAGCTGCAAGCACTCACTACAGCATGTAAACTGGCAGAGGGAAAAAGAGCCAACATCCTTACAGACTCAAGATATGCTTTCAGCGTTGCCCATGACTTTGGGGTTATCTGAAAGGCCAGAGTATTCCTGACAGCTGCAGGAACACCTGTGAAACACAGTTCAGCTTTCAAAGACCTGATGGATGCCTTACTTCTCCCAACCCAAGTGGCTATTCTGAAAGTAAAAGCACACGGCAAACTGAACTTGAAGGAAGCCCGAGGCAATCATCTAGCCGATTCAGATGCCAAACAGGCAGCCAGCAGGCCACGGGAAGTGGAAAGCAGGGTGGTAGAAGAAGACCACCCTGTGCTTACCTTACAGACTTTCCCAGTGGACAGAGTTTATCTGAAAGAACTACAGGAAACAGCAAGTCCGGATGAGAAGGAATGCTGGAAGTGGAAGGGAGCAACCCTCAAGCATGGACTATTCAAGTGCAACAAGAAACCTTGCTTACCCAGGAATATGTACCCAACTGTGGTGCAATGGGCACATGAAGCTGCCCACTTATCAAAGACTCTTATGAACGCTCTTATCAACAAGTACTATGTAGCACCAGGAATCACTCCACTGACTAGCAACTTTTATAAGTCATGCACCATTTGTGCAAAGTGTAACCCGGGACACACAGAGAAGACGCCACAGAAACACCCGGCACAGCCCTTGTACCCTTTCCAGTGGATACAAATGGACCACATCCAAATTCCAGAGTGGACGATTTGAGTACGCCTTAGTAGTTTCACACAACCTACCACCCCCAGAGTAGCGGGAAGGTAGAAAGAATGAATGGCCCACGAGACTAGTATGAGCTGGCCGGACAGCCTGCCCATTGCCCTATTCAGCATCAGATACATTCAGGGAGAACACTTCCTATCCCCTTACGAGATTTTGTTTGGTTCAGCCCCTAGACTTGGTTGTTACTTTCCACAACAGTTACAGTCGCAATCTAATGTGTTGACTAATTATGTAACCGCATTATCACGAGAATTAACCCGAATACATGCCCAGGTGTTTTCTTCCATTCCAGATCCTGAATTAGATACAGGAACACACCAACTACTGCCTGGAGATTGGATGCTGGTAAAGAAGTTTGTGAGGAAGCACTCCCTTGATCCAAGATATGATGGTCCATTCCAAGTTTTGCTGACCACAGCCACCTCAGTCAAATTGGCCGGGAAGAACACCTGGATACACGCTTCCCACTGCAAGAAAGCTCCAACCCCTGAGGACAAGATCCCACCCACTTCATGATGACCATGCTGCATAAGCTTTTTCTGTTTGGTCTGGAGGGGGCAGGAGGTGGCCATCACAAAAAATGATAACATAGTTACATTTTGGTATAACTCTTCAAGCACACATGTGGCCACCTTTACCTTTGATTACTGTGACACAGTACCTTGTCTGTTTGACCCACATGTGTATATAGATGCCATAGGGGTCCCAAGGGGGGTCCCAGATGAGTTCAAAGCCAGAGACCAAGTAAAGGCAGATTTTGAGACCCTCATTCCCATAATCACTGTCAACAAAAATGTAAACTGGATAAATGACATATATTACAACCAGCAGCAGTTTGTGAATTACACCAGAGATGCCCTACAAGGGATTGCTGACCAATTAGCCCCCACATCTTACATGACATTCCAGAATAGGATGGCCTTGGACATGATTTTAGCAGAAAAGGGGGGTGTTTGTAAAATGATAGAAGGTACAGAGACGTGCCGCACAACATACATCCCTGACAACACTGGTCCAAATGGTAAGGTCACCCTGGCCATCAAGAAGTTGGAAAGCCTATCAGTAGAGCTAAAAAGAATTTGTCTATCTCAGACCCATGGGACCAATATTTTGGCTGGATGAGCGGGTGGAAGAAGATTTTAGCTCAAATAGGTATAGCTGTTTTGATTATTTTGATTATCCTTGCAGTTAGTGCAGAAAAATGTGGAAAATAGCACCCCAACCTTCTTGAACCAAAAAGCCATTACCCGTCTAACGTGCAGCAAAAAAGAGTTCCAAAGCACATATGGACAGATGAGCTAGGAGGGTTAGCGACAGTTGAAAATAGTCATCTTTCTGTGGGGGCGTGACTGGATGAGGATGCAGGTGTGGGTGAGTGAGGCATGCCATCATTCCCTCTCTTTCTCCCAAGCTATCCTTCTACCCGACCGAGGAGATGCTGCACACTGGAGCTGAGCAGTGAACGGCGAAGATGCTGGGGTGGACAGGTGCTGTCTCTGATGCCTGTGCCCGTGCCCGAGTGACCTCGGATTGTGGAGCTTCTGATCCGCCGGTACACAGCGGGCGGTGTGCAGTACGCAGCCGAGTGTTCTCAGCGTGACTCGAGCTTCCCCGCCCCTGACAGTCAGCTGAAACCGCTGACGGCGGTGGAGCCAGAGATCTGGAAGGCACTTCGCCCCCTCTCTTCTGGCAGAGGAACAGCTGATGGGGGCTGTGACAGTAGTGGTGTGAGAGGCCTCTCTAAACCCCCCTCCTCTCTGCTCTTCAGGGATTGAGCGATAAGAAAAGATTACTCCTGCTCTGTGTCGGTCGATAAAGTTCAGTGGATGGGTGAGAAAACTTCAACGTGCTAATGAACTGTTTGTTTATATGCAAAGAAGGGAGAGAAAGAAATAGTGTACTGCTAGTGTGAAGTAAGGGGAATGGAACTTTAAAATGCAGCTACAAAGACTAGAGAAAGAATGACCATTCCCCTTTCTCTACAAAACCCCTGATATTTAACCTGCGGGCGGGCTGGACAGTGAAGAGCATTTTTTTTTTGGACTGTGGTGGATTGCCCCTCTTTCTCTTTTTGGTGTCTCCCACCCCCCCACCCCCCATTGTTTTCGGAGGGGATGAGGGGGGTTGAGATAAATATACACCTATGGGTATTAATCACTTGGTCACATTTCACTATGCCATCGCAGCACACTACGAAGGTGAGCCAGGCAGCCGCCACTAGGTTGGGGTAATTTGCACAGGGTCAGATTTATGACCAGACCTCACCTAAAAACAAGAGTCAAGATACCAACATGCTGGCTAAACCACAAGTTGGGCCCCTCGCCATAAGAAAGAGTCAGGGACATGGCCAGGCAACCCCTGTGAAGTCAGCAACTTCCCCCACAGGGGAAAGGTTGGAGGATGCCCAAAGGCGGTCAATATCACCATCTAAACCGCCAGCTTTGGTGGAAGCAGAACCATTGCTGAGGGAGGTGTTGCAGGCAATTAATTCCTGTAAGACTTCCATAAATGAAATGTCTGACCAGTTGCAAACCATCCGGGAAGAACTGTCCTTTGTCAGGCATGATATGGAAAAAGTGAGTGAAAGGACCACTGCCCTTGAGGGATGGGTTAGCCTCCTAGAGAATGATTTAAACCCACTTAAACGGGAGATGAGGACTATAAGGGAACAAATGGCTAATTACCAGATAAAGATTGACGAAATGGAGAACAGAATGCGTAGGACGAACGTGAGGATAGTGGGATTACCCGAACGCATTTATTTGGAGAACAGTCCTTTTCAGCCCTTTTTGCATTAGAAACAGCCCACAGGGTCTCTCCTAGACCTCCCCAACCAGGAGCCCCTCCAAGATTGCTTGTGGTAAAATTCTTCTATTATAAGGACAAAGTTACCATACTAAATAAAGCAAGAGAAATGGGTAATATTCTTCACAATGGCAATAGGGTCTCTATATACCCACACTTTTCATCTGATTTACAAAAACAAAGGGCCAAGTTTGGAGAAGTCAAACGCAAATTGCAACAATTAAAATTGACGTACGCACTGTTATACCCGACAAGATTGTGTATAAATGCCTCGGAGGACTGGATAGCAATCTATAAGAGGAGACTGTAGATTAATCTCATTGCAATGTTATAAAAACGTTCCCTTTTTTTTTTTTGAAAAACAATATGATTTAATTTAAGACAAAGAGAGAGATAATAGCACATTGATGGAAATTTTGGGAGATAGGAAAGGGGGGTGGTGATGGACAGGTGGGAGGGAACAATGAGCATATTACCCCCTGCCACCAAGGGGTATGGCGAAGAGTTCGCTCTATCTGTGTTTTTTGTTTTATGTGTTCATCTTGTTGTCAGTTGTATGGGTTTGTGCGGGAGGGTGGGTTAGGGATGGATGAGTGTAACATAGGATTAAAGCTGATAATAACAATTAAAAAAATAGATAAATGTAAAGGTCACATTAGGAAGCCCCAAAAAAGGCCCAGTGGGCACGTAAATAGTTGTATGGGAAATGAGTGGTTTGTTTGGCACAAAAGTTTGTATGAAGTTAAATATAGGTATGAGCACAAAGACAGGTACGAGAAAAAAACACTATGGGGTCACAAAAATAATAGCAAGAAAATTACACAAAATGGAAAAAAACACTGGTTACAAGACTCACTAAAATTTAAATTATAATGGTTACACGCACACAGATTAAAAAATTAATTTTATGTTCATGGAACGTCCGCGGAATGGGAGACCCAGAGAAAAAAGCAGCAGTCCTCCTGATTGCAAAGACATACGAGGTAGCTATCCTTTGTTTACAGGAGACACATCTCACTAAAATCTCCAATTGAGGTGGAGGGATTATGGTACACAGTTTCATTCAGTTCACACCTCCTATTCTAGGGGGGTGAGCATTTTTGTTAGATCAGGTGTGGTCTTCTCTTGTATGCAGGCTAAGGTGGATGAACGAGGGAGATATATTTTTCTATTCTGTAAGATCAAGAACAGAGTTTGTGTACCGGCAAATGTGTACCTCCCCCCTGCCATTTATCCAAAACTGTTTGTTTTGGATAAGCGGGGGGTGCTGGTGATAGTAATGGGGGATTTTAATATGGTAATGGATCGGAAATGAGACAGGTTCCCCCCAGGGACACTAACGGGTAGTGTCACGGACACCCAGCTACCCGACTTTCTAAGAGAAACAGGATTATCAGACATGTGGAGAATATGGAATCTGGAGGCCCAACAATATTTGTGCTTCTCTAGGACACACTCCACACTCTCCGGGATTGACCTGGTACTGGGAAATGAGGAGATAATGCCTATGATAAAGAATGTGAATTACAGACCAAGGGGTCTGTTGGATCATTCACCAGTGACCATGTTATTAGAGTTAGATGAAAGTAAGCATCCTGGGGAGTGGAAGATAAGCCCATTCTGGATCGAACTGATGGGGGATCCGAATGAGGTATTGGCTTCTCTGGGGGAGTTTCTTGACTTAAACAGAGGTACCGCCTCGGAAGGAATAGTATGGGATACCTTGAAGGCCTTTCTAAGAGGCATAATGATCCAACAAATTTCAAAAATTAAAAAGCAGACCAGGGAGTGGGAGAGATTAATAGGGGAGAGGGTAATTGCAGCGGAAGAACAGTATATTAATGACCCGACACCCGAAAGACTTAGGAAATGGATAGAGGAACAACAAAATTACCGGTTAATGACCCTTAGGAAAATAGAGAATAAATATCTCTTCCAGAAACGATCAGCTTTTGGAGAAGGGGAAAGCATGGGACGTATGCTGGCACAATTAGCCAGGGCGAACTCCCCCTCATCCGCTGTGTCTATGATCACCATAGGAGATAGGAGGGTGTCCTCGCACATGTCAGAAATAGCGAACAAGTTTAAAGAATACTACGAGGACCTATATAGATCACGACAGGAGGAAATAAGGGTTGGAATGGATAGCTTTTTTGGGGATCTGAATCTCCCCTGTCTTAGTGAGATAGACAGAACCGAGTTAGATAGACCTATAATGATAGAGGAGATAGAACAGGTCACTAATGAGATGGCGCAACAGAAATCCCCGGGCCCCGAAGAGCTCCCGGCCGAGATATATCAACGGTACGGGAAGATATTGCTCCCTGAAGTGTTGAGTGTATTGAACTGCTCATTGACAAAGGGAGCACTTCCCCCATCAATGATAGAGTCCACCATAATTACCATACATAAGGAGGTTAAAGACCCACTTGATCCTGCCTCATACAGGCCTATCACTCTATTGAACTCTGATATAAAAATACTGGCAAAGTTCCTGGCGGCTAGGATGAATAAGTTCATATTGAAACTTATCCACCCCGATCAATCGGGTTTCATACCTGGAAGAACCACCAGTACAAATATAAGGTGAGTATATTTGAATTTGCAGGTTCCAACAGATGAGGGAGGAGAGAGGGCCATCCTGTCTTTGGAGGCCGCCAAGGACTTTGATAGCCTTGAGTGGCAGTACCTCTGGAGAGCTATGGAGGCGGCCCAATTTGGGCCGGGTTTCATTAATTGGGTAAAAATGCTCTATAGAGCACCAGAGTAAAGGTGAATAAGGAACAGTCCGACAAATTTGGACCGGGGAGAGGGACAAGACAAGGGTGCCCCTTGTCACCCCTCCTCTTTGCTATTGAAATTGAACCTCTGGCCACTGCTCTACGGTCCTCTGCTCAGGTGAAGGGCTTTAGAAGAGGTGACTTGGAGGAAAGAGTTGAGTTATATGCGGATGACCTCTTGTTGTTTCTTGGTGATACACAGGACTCCCTTCAGAAGGCTATGGACATTATTAATAAATTTGGTCAAATCTCTGGACTTAAGATAAATTGTGAAAAATCTAGCCTTCTTCCGATAGACCCTTTGGGAGGCTCTTTGCTTGAGCAGGAGGCCCAGATCCAAGTAGTGAGTAAATTCAAATACTTGGGTATAAATATATCTAGAGATCCTCAACAGTATATAGCTGACAACATGGTCCCGCTACTGGCTAAATTTAAGAGGAAGATACAAGTGTGGAAACGCCTGCCAATATCTGTGGCAGGCTGCTGTAACTTAATTAAAGTGATTTGGATGCTGTAGCTTCTCTAAGTACTACACAACTCCTCAATCTGGCTGTATAAAAAGTGGTTTCAAAGGATAGACACCGTATTTAGGGAATTGATCTGGAAGGGCGGGTCGGCGAGAATACGATTGAGTACTCTGCAGTTACAAAAACAGGAAGGAGGAGTAGCGCTCCCACACCCCTTTAGCTACTTTCTTGCGTCACAACTCCAGTATATGGGGGGGGGGGTGTAATCTAGAAGGGGGAGAGGCAGGTAGAAAGGTGCTCCTACAAAATACCCCACACGATTCAATAGTGGAAGCTCTGGAAGTAGGTTCCTTTCCATCAGGACTCCCCACCTTGAGTTTAATGATGAGAGTATGGGATACAGCGAAGGCGATATTAAAGTAGAGAGGATTCACTGAGTACACCCCCCTATGGGAGAATAGCAAATTGGGAGAACTGCAGAAGATGGGGGCAGTGTCAAGTTCTCACGTACCTGACTGATGAGCCTGATGAGCAGAGGAAGGCCTCCCTTACGTATCTGACCCGCAGCCCCTGGTAGAGCAGACAGGTGGCACGGGAGTGCAGAATGGTATGAGTGCCTGGCAGGATCAACAGCAGATGGGTCAGATGGCCGGCACAGCAGACAGGACCAGTAGGCTGGATGGATCAGCAGACAGGTGAGCAGACTGGATGGATCAGCAGACAGGTGAGCAAACTGGATGGATCAGCAGACAGGTGAGCAGACTGGATGGATCAGCAGGCAGATGAACAGACTGGATGGATCAGCAGACAGGTGAGCAGACTGGATGGATCAGCAGACAGGTGAGCAGACTGGATGGATCAGCATACAGGTAAGCAGACTGGGACTGAAGCTGGATGGCTGCAGTAGGTAAATATAGCAGACTAGAGGAGAGTCTTGGAACATCAGGCAGGCCGGGTCGATAATCAGGCTGGCAACAAAGGTACAAGAGGAGCAGGCAGAAGGAATTGTCAAACAAGCCAAGGGTCAGGTGCAGGCGGATAACAGGAACAATCTCAAAACAAGCCGGGTCAAACAGGAGCAGATATCAGATCTTCAGGAAACACATACACAGAGCTGCAGATCAAACAGCAAGGACACAGAGCTGCTGAGGTGTTTAAATAAGGCAGCCTGTTGCCAATCACTGAAATCAGCCTGGACTAAGTTAACCCTTAGGTGGAAGATCCATGACATTGCCCCCTCCTAAAGGGCAGCCTCCGGATGCCCAATTGGGCCAACTTCACATCATGGGATCTCTTGAAGGATTGCATTAGTTCTTTAGCATGAATATTGCTTTCAGACTCCCAAGAGTTATTTTCCAGCCCATTACCCTTCCATTTAATTAGATACTGAACCTGATTGTACCTCCTTCTACAATCCAAGATTGCCTCCACCTCAAATTCCTCCTCTCCATTGTCTATCACAGGCACCGGAGCCTGTGATAGTGGACCAGTACTTCGTTCAGGGAAGGGATTCGGAACAGCAGGTTTCAAAAGAGTCACATGGAAGACGGGGTGAACTTTAAGTGAATTGGGTAATTCCAGCTCATAAGCTACGTCATTGATCTTTCTTTTTACAGGGAAGGGGCCCATAAACTTAGGGCCCAATTTTCTTGAGGGGCAAGCCATTTTCATGTTCACTGTAGACAGCCATACCTGGTTGTCGGGTTCCAGAATTAGTTCTCCTCGTTTTTTCCTGTCAAAGATCTTTTTATTGTACTCTTGTGTTTTGGTCATGGTCTCTTGTAATAGTTTGTTGTTTTTAGAGAAGAAATCTATCGTTTCAGAGACTGCAGGGATTGAGCATTCAGGTATGGTACTAGGCAGGAAGGACGGGTGATAGCCGTAATTAGCAAAAAATTGAGTTTGTTTGATGGCAGAATGGGAAGAGTTATTATAAGCGAACTCGGTAATGGGGAGTAAAGTGACCCAGTCATCTTGTGACAACGAAGAAAAGCAATGGAGCTACTGCTCCAGGGTCTGATTGGTTCTTTCCATTTGCCCGTTCGTCTGAGGGTGGTATGCGGAGGAGAAGGCCAATTCGATCTCAAGGGACCCACACAGAGCTTTCCAAAACTTGGTGGTGAACTGGACACCCCGGTCAGACACAATGTTGGCTGGGACTCCATGGAGCCTTACAATTTCTTTGATGAATATTTTTGCAGTTTCCACAGCCGAGGTTGTTCCTTTCATGGGCAAAAAATGGGCCATTTTGGACAGCCTGTCCACCACCACGAAGATGGTAGAAAAACCCTCTGCCGGAGGGAGTTCCACAATGAAGTCCATTGAGATCATTTTCCAGGGTCTCTCTGGAACGGGCAATGGCTTCAGTAAACCCCAGGCTTTTACCTTGCTGTTCTTGCTTCGGGAGCAAGTAGTACAAGACTCCACATAACTCTTACAGTCATCTACCACCTGAGGCCACCAGAACATGCGTTGTACCAGTTCGGCCGCCTTCAGGGCACCGAAGTGCCCAGCCAGCTTGTGGTCATGACAGAGCTCCAATACTGCCACCCTTAAGTCCTTAGGTACAACAATTTTACCTTCATGCCACAGTAGGCCATCCTGTGCCTGTAAGCTGGTTTCAGAAGACGAAGCAACCTCAGCAGAAGCCTGTTTGATTTGTGATAGCAGATTCTCCTGTAGTATGAGAAAGTTTCCTGAGGGAAGGATGGTGTCTGGAAGTGTGGACCTCTCAGAGTCATTGAACATACGTGAGAGTGCATCTGGTATTGTATTCTTCGACCCTGGCCTGTACATTATATGGAATGAGAATCTAGAGAAAAAAAGTGCCCACCTTGCCTGCCGTGGTTTTAATCTCTTTGCTGTTCTCAGATATTCTAAATTCTTGTAGTCCGTATAGACCAGAATGGGATGTGCTGCACCTTCAAGTAAGTAACGCCATTCTTCTAATGCGGCCTTGATGGCCAAAAGCTCACGGTCTCCCACATCATAATTTCTTTCCGCTGTAGATAATTTGCGGGAAAAGAAAGCAACTGGGTAAAGTAGGGCTTTAGCTCCTTGCCGTTGAGACAGCACAGCCCCTACTGCAACTTCCGAGGCGTCAACTTCAAGAACAAACGGTAAGGCAGGGTCAGTGTGCTTCAAGATGGAGGCTGAAGAGAACAGTTTTTTGAGGGCTCTTAATGCTGATTGCACTTTGGGAGACCAGAGGAATCGGGTTCCTTGTTTAGTTAGTTCGATAATGGGGGCAATAGTAGCAGAAAACCCCCTAATAAACTTCCGGTAGAAGTTGGCAAACCCAATGAAGCACTGAACCCCCTTCTTGTCCACAGGAGCTGGCCAATCTAAGATGGTGGTGACTTTCTGGGGGTCCATCTTGATGCCTTCAACAGAGATTATCAGACCTAAGAACTGGATACACTGAAGTTCAAATTCGCACTTCTCCGGTTTGGCGTAGAGGCCATGCTGCCGGAGTCGAGTTAGCACATTTCGGACATGCCTACTGTGGAGGAGAAAATCAGGATGTCATCCAGGTACACAATGACGTACAAGTCCAGATAGTCACGAAAAATGTCATTGACAAAGTGCTGAAAGGTGGCTGGCGCGTTGCATAACCCAAAAGGCATGACTAGGTATTCGAAGTGCCCGAATCGGGTACGAAAAACCATCTTCCACTCATCTCCTTCTTGAATACGGATTAGGTTGTATGCTCCACGCAGATCCAGTTTAGTGAAGATGACTGCGGTTCCCAGTCTCTGAAACAGTTCGGGCACAAGAGGCAGTGGGTAACGGTTTTTGACAGTAATCTTGTTTAATTCTCGATAGTCTACGCAGGGGCGTAGTGAATGGTCCTTCTTTTCAACAAAGAAGATGCCTGCGCCAGCCGGAGAAGTAGATGGGCGAATAAATCCTTTCTTAAGGTTGTCATCAATATAGTCCTTCAGCGTGCCCATCTCAAGCTCGGTTAAAGGGAAAATCCTTCCGAAGGAGACCTCAGCCCCTGGTAACAGTTCAATGGGGCAGCCGTAGGATCTATGGGGAGGAAGGGTCTCTGCACCCTTCTTACTGAACACGTCCAGAAAATCGTGGTATGCCACTGGGATTGATTGGCGTAATTCAGGATCTGTGTCAAGGCAGAGTAAGGGTGAAGCTTTGACTGAGGCCTCCTGCAGGCAATGTTGCTGGCAATAACTTGAAGGAAATTTGATTTCTCCAGTGGCCCAGTTGATGTGGGGATTATGGGCCTGCAGCCAGGGCACACCTAAGATGATGGGGAACAGGTGATGAAATGGCATCCAGACGTAAAAACTCTTGGTGATAGGAAGCAATGATAGCCAGCAAAGGGACAGTCTCCTGTGTGACCGGACCAGATTTAATGACAGAGCCATCAGCAAGATGTACGGCTAGTCTCCGGGTCTTTGGTTGAAGTGGAATGAGGTGTTTGGCTGCAAATGTCAAGTCTATGAAACAGCTGCAGGCTCCGGAATCAATTATGACAGATACTTGGATACTCTTTCCTGGGAGCTGTAACATGATGGGGAGAGCAAAGTGAGAGGCTTGGTTAGGTAAGACAGGAACATGCATTGAAGAGATTGAAAGGCAATTACGCATCTTTGCAGGACAAGACCTCACATAATGCCCATAAGTCCCCCACAGTACATACAGAGGTTATTGATTCACCTGCGCTGTCGTTCCTCCGTGGTGAGAGAGGGACGAAGCAAACCCAACTGCATGGGCTCGGAGGAATCTGGAGCCGGAGCAACTGGAGCGGAAGGAGTCTGGCTGGAGAAACTGGGAACTTTAGGTAGCATCCAAGTTGGTCGATATTGACCTTCTGATCTTTCGGAGCGACGTTCCCTTAGACGTCGGTCAATCTGAATTGACAAAATAATAAGTTCGTACAGAGATTGGGGTATCCCTACTCGTGCCAGTTCATCCTTTAGAGGATCAGATAGACCCATCCAAAATTGGTAACGAAGGGCCGCATCGTTCCAATTGGTATCAGAACTCCAGCGCCTGAACTCGGCCACGTAGTCCTCTGCCGCTCTGCGGCCTTGCTGAAGTGCATGTAATGTGGCCTCAGCAGTGGCAGTCTGCTGGGAGTCCTCATAAAATTGTGACATAGCGACAAAGAATGTGGTGAGGTTGTTTAACGATTCAGCCTTTTGTTCCAGAAGGCGATGTGCCCAGACTTGGGGTTCACCGGTCAACAGGGAGATAACGAAACCCACTGTAGTTGCTTCCAGAGAAAGGGTGCGGGGTTGTAGGGCAAAATAGAGTTCACAAACATTACGAAAGGCTCTGTATTTGCTACGTTCACCCGCAAATCTTTCGGGCATGGGTACCCTTGTTTCTGGTGGTAACATCACTACTTAAGGTGCGGATGAGATACCAGCTGAGGTAGCGCTTTGAGGGTTGGCGGGAGATGACAGAATTTGAACTCGTACTTCCAGCCGAGTATATCCCTCTTGTAGATCTTTAACAGCTTGTGTCAAACCCGCCAGGCGTCGGCACAGTTCTTCCATGGGGGAGGTTCCTCGCTCGGGCTCAGACATGGCTGTTTGATACTGTCAAGTTCTCACGTACCTGACTGATGAGCCCGATAGTGCAGAGGAAGGCCTCCCTTACGTATCTGACTCGCGGCCCCTGGTAGAGCAGACAGGTGGCACGGGAGTGTAGAATGGTATGAGTGCCTGGCAGGATCAATAGCAGATGGGTCAGATGGCCGGCACAGCAGACAGGACCAGCAGGCTGGATGGATCAGCAGACAGGTGAGCAGACTGGATGGATCAGCAGAAAGGTGAGCAAACTGGATGGATCAGCAGACAGGTAAGCAGACTGGATGGATCAGCAGGCAGGTGAGCAGACTGGATGGATCAGCAGACAGGTGAGCAGACTGGATGGATCAGCAGACAGGTAAGCAGACTGGGACTGAAGCTGGATGGCTGCAGTAGGTAAATATAGCAGACTGGAGGAGAGTCTTGGAACGTCAGGCAGGCCGGGTCGATAATCAGGCTGACAACAAAGGTACAAGAGGAGCAGGCAGAAGGAATCTTCAAACAAGCCAAGGGTCAGGTGCAGGCGGATAACAGGAACAATCTCAAAACAAGCCGGGTCAAACAGGAGCAGATATCAGATCTTCAGGAAACACATACACAGAGCTGCAGATCAATCAGCAAGGACACAGAGCTGCTGAGGTGTTTAAATAAGGCAGCCTGTTGCCAATCACTGAAATCAGCCTGGACTAAGTTAACCCTTAGGTGGCAGATCCATGACAGACAGTAAGAGAATGGGAGAGATGTGGAATAAAATATCTCACTCAGATACAGTTGCAATAAAAAGTATGTGAACCCTTTTGGAATGATATGGATTTCTGCACAAATTGGTCATAAAATGTGATCTGATCTTCATCTAAGTCACAACCATAGACAATCACAGTCTGCTTAAACGAATAACACATAAAGAATTAAATGTTACCATGTTTTCATTGAACACACCATGTAAACATTCACAGTGCAGGTGGAAAAAGTATGTGAACCCCTAGACTAATGAGATCTCCAAGAGCTAATTGGAGTGAGGTGTCAGCCAACTGGAGTCCAATCAATGAGAAGAGATTGGAGGTGTTGGTTACAGCTGCCCTGCCCTGTAAAAAAACACACACCAGTTCTGGGTTTGCTTTTTACAAGAGGCATTGCCTGATGTGAATGATGCCTCGCACAAAAGAGCTCTCAGAAGACCTACGATTAAGAATTGTTGACTTTCATAAAGCTGGAAAGGGTTATAAAAGTATCTCCAAAAGCCTTGCTGTTCATCAGTCCACGGTAAGACAAATTGTCTATAAATGGAGAAAGTTCAGCACTGCTGCTACTCTCCCTAGGAGTGGACGTCCTCTAAAGATGACTGCAAGAGCACAGCACAGACTGCTCAATGAGGTGAAGAAGAATCCTAGAGTGCTAAAGACTTACAAAAGTCTCTGGCATATGCTAACACCCCTGTTAGCAAATCTACGATACGTAAAACACTAAACAAGAATGGATTTCATGGGAGGATACCACAGAGGAACATCAAAACCTCATCCCAACTGTGAAGTATGGTGGTGGAGGCATCATGGTTTGGGGCTGCTTTGCTGCGTCAGGGCCTGGATGGATTGCTATCATCGAAGGAAAAATGAATTCCCAAGTTTATCAAGACATTTTGCAGGAGAACTTAAGGCCATCTGTCCACCATCTGAAGTACAACAAAAGATGGGTGTTGCAACAGGACAACGACCCAAAGCATAGAAGTAAATCAACAACAGAATGGCTTAAACAGAAGAAAATACGCCTTCTGGAGTGGCCCAGTCAGAGTCCTGACCTCAACCCGATTGAGATGCTGTGGCATGACCTCAAGAAAGCGATTCACACCAGACATCCCAAGAATATTGCTGAACTGAAACAGTTCTGTAAAGAGGAATGGTCAAGAATTACTCCTGACCCTTGTGCACGTCTGATCTACAACTACAGGAAATATTTGGTTGAAGTTATTAGTGCAAAAAGGAGGTTCAACCAGTTATTAAATCCAAGAGTTCACATACTTTTTCCACCTGCACTGTGAATGTTTACATGGTGTGTTCAATAAAAACATGGTAACATTTAATTCTTTGTGTGTTATTAGTTTAAGCAGCCTGTGATTGTCTATTGTTATGACAGATGAAGATCAGATCACATTTTATGACCAATTTGTGCAGAAATCCATATCATTCCAAAAGGGTTCACATACTTTTTATTGCAACTGTATATCAAGATGGTACCCTGAAAACCTTTCAGGAATTGAGAGACAATTTTGCTCTACTGAATAAATCTTTCTATAGGTACTTGCAGGTCAGGCACGCATTGGAGGAACAGTTTAGAGGGAGCACTCTAGAATGGAGCACAATTCCAGTTCTCCAAAAAAATAATTAATGTAGAAACAGGGAAAGGTCTAATCTCAAAAATATATCCTTACATAAATAACTGGATAATGGGAAAGATAGAGGTCCCTATGTATAAGAGGAAGTGGGAAAAAGACGTGGGAAATATTACTGAAACACAATGGAATAGAATTCTTGAACTTGCTCCGCTGGTATCACTCTCCCCTTCCCCGCTGGTATCACTCTCCCACTCTCCCCTTCCCAGAGGATGTCACACCTCTCCCTATTATATAGAACCTATTATACCCCTCATAAACTTTTTCAATTTGGCCGGTGGCCGGACGCAAGTTGCTCCCGGTGTGGGGACATAGAGGGGGACATGATTCACATGTTCTGGAGATGCCCGAAGTTGTTTCGCTACTGGACTGAGGCGACAGGAATTATTGACCGGGTGTTTGGAACCTCTACTAGGTTGGAGGCGAAGTAATGCCTCCTGGGATTAGTTGAAGGAGCGGGAAACCCAGGAAGCATCCAGACGGTGGTTTTGAGATGCTTATTCCAAGCAAGGAAATTGATCGCCCTGAGATGGCAGTCTGTGTTACCAGTAGAGAATGGTCAAAAAGTATGAATGGTGTAATCCTTAAAGAGAAATCGGTATATATAAACAAGGGACTTTGAGGAAATATGATAAGATGTGGAAACCATGGTGGGAAGCAAGAGGGATTGATATGTGATTATTAATAGTGTAGCAAATTATCTTAATGATGAAAAGTGACCTAAGAGAAATTAAATTATGAAGAAGAATGAAGAGGATGGATGAGTGAGAGGAATGGATAGGGATGAGTGGGAGGGGTGAATGAGTAGGAATTTAGACTTATATGGAATTTTTGATAGGACTCTCCTCAAGACATCAGGCCCCTCCCAGGTCACCCTAGATATGAATGTCTTAATATATATATATATATATATATATATATATATATATATATATATATATATATATATATATATATATATATATATATATATATATATATGATAATGGGGGGGGGGGGCTTGAGGGGATGTATGATTATTTGATTCTATTGTATTTTTTGTATATAAAAAAAAATACCTTAATAAAGAAATAAAGTAAATAAAAAGAAAATAGTCATTTTAAGGGGGGACTGTGATGGATCAAGTATAATGCCAATTTTCTATGCATCTTTTCTATACTATAAAGTCTATATTTTTTCCTGTATATAAACTGCTTTTATATTCCTTACTCAAAGTGGCCGCCAGCAGCATCCCCCTCCCATCGTGTGAAAGGAATGTGAAACTAAGATGGCGTCTTCTCCAGGATTACAACCAAATAGGGCTACACCCAGATCCTGGAGGAAGTTCACCTTACATGGACACAACCAATCAGAAACTACTAATACCTAGATAACATTGTGCTAATGATACATATGCTCACCCCCTTAGTAGCTGACCTATAAAACCCCCATGTATCCGGAACCAATAAAGAGAGTATCATCAATTTGAGCACAGTCTCAGTGTGATCTTTTCTCATGCATGCATTAAAGTAATATAAGTTATAATCAGGTATAATAATCAGTAATATAAGTAATCAGGATGGGGGCAGATAATCATCAGACGATTGGTCTCATCCATATCAATCTGTAGTTGTGGTATTTGCAGGCAGGTAGCTCTTTGCCCATGGCAGTAACCTGGTCCAAGAAGGTTGGAAGGAGCAGGCTGGTCCAAGAAGACTGGAAGGAACAAGCTGGTTCAAGAAGACTGGAAGGAGCAGGCTGGTCCAAGAAGACTGGAAGGAGCAGGCTGGTCCAAGAAGACTGAAAGGAGCAGGCTGGTCCAAGAAGACTGGAAGGAGCAGGCTGGTCCAAGAAGACTGAAAGGAGCAGGCTGGTCCAAGGAAAAAAGTCTGGTAAAATCTACCTATATAAAAAAACAGGAGGGAGGAAACCTAAAATGAGAAAACAATTAAGTGATTAAACCCCTCCCCACAAATTAAGTTGCGTACTTACCGTAATCTGTAGCTGTGGTATTTGCAGGCAGCCCTTTCCCCAGGGCAGTAAAACTTGGTCCAAGGCGGCTGGAAGGAGCAGGCTGGTCCAAGGCGGCTCGAAGGAGCAGGCTGGTCCAAGGCGGCTGGAAGGAGCAGGCTGGTCACAGTGGGGTGGAGGAGAGTCCAGGAAAATTTACATAAAACAGAAAGGCTGTCCCCAACGTAGACCACAGAGAGGCTGCTTTTCCCCTACAGACACAGAGACTGCTTTGCCCACCCACACACACAGAGATAGCTATGCCCCCACAGGGCCACAGACAGACTGTGGTGCTCTGCTCCTCAGGAGACCAGAGAGAGACTAGTAGAGAGAGATAGTCCTTCACATTTAAGTGCACCAAGTCTTTTACAGTGTACTGTCAGCACCGCCAGTTTCTCTGCTCAGCCTCTCAGGCAGCTCTAGTCCAGACCAGTCCTCCACACTGCTCAACTTAATTTTCTTAACCTCCACCCCAGGTCCCCCAGCCAGCAACCAAACTTACTAACACTACTGCAGCAAGCATGCATCTTCCACTGAGTGGACTGTGGAGGGAGCACAGCACTCACAGGTCAGGGCCAACACCGGGGGGCTTTGTCTGGACCTGCCCTGAGCTCTAAGCCTCTTTACAACAATGATGAATGATACACCACTGACTGAATTTAATTCTGAAATGCTTGATCTCAGTGTTGCCAAAGCCCGTAGATTTATGGGGAGCCCGTAAAAACAAGGCACTTTTCCCCTGCCCATGAAAGCCTGTAGTAAGGGAAAAGTGCCAGTAAAAATGGCGGCGATTGGCTCGGGTCAAAACTGACTGCGCATGCGCAATTCTGGAAATCCCTGGGAAGATCCGATCTTAAGCTGTCTAGTCTGACTCCTGCACAGCCTCTGCCCAGCCCACCTGCCGCGCAGCCAATAATGTCAGCGCATTTTCCTGCCAACACCGCCGCCAGCCTATATAAACAGGCAGGAGCCGAGTGGGCAGACTTAGGAGCCTCGTGGAGTGGACCGGAGAGCAGAGCCCTGAGCGGCGGCGGGGAGACGCGGTGCAGCGGACTCTGGAGTGGATACTGGACCAGGGCACAGCCACACACCCCCACCCGAGCAACGGATGGAGCGGACCCTGCCCTACTGACTGAGCCTGCCCTGCTGCTGCCCGCCGTCGCCATGCCCGGTGTCTTTTTGGACCTGGTAAATGACTGTAGCTGCCAATTCCACTTTCAAAGCCACCAACCAGGCCAGCCAAACTAAAAATGATGGGTCGGGAAGTCAGTGGATGGACTCTTTCTCGCTTGGCAGTCAGAGCCGACAGTGTGAGTGTGACACTGACTCTCTCTGCTCTCTCTCTGACAAATGTCTGTGAGAGAGACAGTCCGGAGACCGCCTGGAGTCTCCCAGTAAGCCGGGGCCCCAGCATGCCCAATTACTGGGTTCATTTCACTCGGGTCAGTGACAGTCTCAAAGGGGCAGGCAGGGCCAGAGGTCGGAAATTTCCAGGCCAGGCTCGGCTGATGATTGTGATTGATGGCTCAGGCTCATCCTGACATGATGAATGATTCATGGATGGATGGGGAAGGGAGGAGGCTCAAGTGGACCTGTGGATAAATAATGAAGAAACTCCTGTGCTGTCAGAAATACCTATGCTAAGGGGCACTGCTGCAACACCTAAATGGCTGATCCAAACAGACAAAAGTTTTGTGAATAAAGTAAGTGGTGATTGCGCTGTGATAAAAAGGGGGACAGCGCAATCACCACTTACTTTATTCAAGTGGACCTGTGGTGCACCGTCACCGTGCTGTGCACTCACTGCAGTCATGTGTTGTGTTAATGCATGCTGCCCTGCTGCTGGTAGATTTGGAAATTAAGAATTGTGTGTGTTACTGTGTGGGGCTGCAACTTGCAGGGGAACTGAGTGTGACTCAAAGATCAACCATTGGCAACAAAAGTGAGTACACCCCTAAGTGAAAATGTCCAAATTGGGCCCAAAGTGTCAATATTTTGTGTGGCCACCATTAATTTACAGCACTGCCTTAACCCTCTTGGGCATGGAGTTTACCAGAGCTTCACAGGTTGCCACTGGAGTCCTCTTCCACTACTCCATGATGACATCACGGAGCTGGTGGATGTTAGAGACCTTGCGCTCCGCCACCTTCCATTTGAGGATACTCCACAGATGTTCAATAGGGTTTAGGTCTGGAGACATGCTTGGCCAGTCCATCACCTTTACCCTCAGCTTCTTTAACAAGGCAGTGGTAGTCTTGGAGGTGTGTTTGGTGTCAATATCATGTTGGAATACTGCCCTGCGGTCCAGTCTCTGAAGGGAGGGAATCATGCTCTGCTTCAGTATGTCATAGTAGATGTTGGCATTCATGGTTCCCTCAATGAACTGTAGCTCCCCTGTGCTGGCAGGACTCATGCAGCCCCAGACCATGACACTCCCACCACCATGCTTGACTGTAGGCAAGACACACTTGTCTTTGTACTCCTCACATGGTTGCCGCCACACACGCTTGACACCATCTGAACCAAATTAGTTTATCTTGGCCTCATCAGATCACAGGACATGGTTCCAGTAATCTATGTCCTTAGTCTACTTGCCTTTAGTAAACTGTTTGCAGGCTTTCTTGTGCATCATCTTTAGTTCATCATCTTTCTGAGTGGAACCGGTCCTGTTAAACCGCTGTATGGTCTTGGCCACCGTGCTGCAGGATCTTTATGTAGAGCAACATTTATTTTTTTTCAGATCCTCAGAGAGTTCTTTGCCATGAGATGCGATGTTGAACTTTCAGTGACCAGTATGAGGGAGTGAGAGCGATAACACCAAATTTAACACACCTGCTCCCCATTCACACCTGAGACCTTGTAACACTAATAAGTCGCATGACATCGGGGAGGGAAATGGCTAATTGGGCCGAATTTGAACATTTTCACTTGTGAAAATGTGAGGGGTGTACTCACATTTGTTGCCAGTGGTTTAGACATTAATGGCTATGTGTTGAGTTATTTTGAGGGTACAGCCAATTTACATGGTTATACAAGCTGTAATCTCACTAGTCTCACATTGTAGCAAAGTGTCATTTCTTCAGTGTTGTCACATGAAAAGATATAATAAAATAATTACAAAAATGCGAGGGGTGTACTCACTTTTGTCAGATACTCTAATAAACAAATATATAAATAATGTTTTAATAAAATGAACAATACATTCTTAGCTATGGTTATCACGATAAATCTTCTAGCGTATTTTAAAATTACATTTTTTTGTTAGGTTTCGTATAATTCTCTTGTGGAACCAAACCCATTTAAAATGCCCCACCCCTAAATAAAGTAAATTTTTATTTTGTACCTACGGCTTGTTTGATGCACAGTATAAAAGTTGTCCCTGTATTTTTTTTTTAAATGTAATGTAAAATGTAAAACGTAAAAATGTAATGTAAGCAACTATGCTTCTCTAATTTATAGACTGACCTGCCTGTACCCTGCCCAGTAACAGTGGTCGTAATGATCGCTCAAGTGCTAACATTGGACAGAAGAACTGCAGTTGGAAAGGGAATACTCCTGAAGTCAGGGAAGTCAAACCTCTAGTAAAAAAGTTCAACAAAGAGGAGCAGGCGCACAAATACCGCCTTATGATATCTTTTCTTATGCAAGACTGTTTTTTTTAAATGTGTAAAAAAAGTTGAGAGGTGTGTTTTTTTTTTTTTTTTTTTTTAACAAAATAGGGGTACTTTATTGCAGACTGTAATAGTACAGTATAAACAGAACACAAAAACACAGTCTAGTACAGCACTACACAAAGAGATGTACATGTAGGATACAGATATGTGAAGCAATCAAACCCATTAAGGTATAAGTAAAAAGAGGCAGAGTAAACATAGTAAACCATAAGCAAATTGCAGACATACTGTAAGTACCAGAAGAGAAGACCTCCTTCCAGGGAAGAAGAGATCTCACATACCTAGGAACATGATGTGATGGGGGGGAGAGAGGGAGGGGAAAGGGTGAGCAAATGGGGGAAGAGAGGAGCAACAGGCAGACAAAATATAACTATTATTATTATTATTATTATTATTATACAGGATTTATATAGCGCTGACAGTTTACGCAGCGCTTTACAACATTAGGGCAGACAATACATGTACAATACAATTCAATACAGGAGGAATCAGAGGGCCCTGCTCGTTAGAGCTTACAATCTAGGAGGGAGGGTCAAGTTATACAAAAGGGTAATAGCTGTGGGGAATGAGCTAATGGAGAAAAGGATAGGCTTCTCTGAAGAGGAAAGTTTTCAGGGATCGCCTAAAAGTGGATAAATTTGGAGACAGTCTGACAGATTGGGGTAGGGAATTCCAGAGGATGGGCGAGGCTCGGGAGAAGTCCTGGAGGCGAATATGGGAGGAGGTGATGAGGGAGCTAGAGAGCAGGAGGTCTGGGGAGGAATGGAGATGGCGATTAGGTTGGTATTTTGAGACTAGGTTAGTGATGTAGCTGGGGGCAGAGTTGTGGATGGCTTTGTAACTTATTGTTAGTATTTTGAATTTAATCCGTTGGGCGAGTGGCAGCCAATGGAGGGATTGGCAGAGAGGGGTAGCAGACACTGAGCGGTTTGTAAGGTGGATAAGTCTGGCAGCAGCATTCATGATGGACTGCAGGGGGGATAGTCTGTTTAAAGGTAAGCCAATGAGGAGTGAGTTGCAGTAGTCAAGGCGAGAGATAACCAGGGACTGAATCAGGAGCTTTGTGGTTTCATTGGTTAGAAAGGGACGTAGTTTAGAGATGTTGCGGAGGTTGAGGCGGCAAGCTTTGGAAAGTGATTGGATGTGGGGCTGAAAGGAGAGTTCAGAATCCAGGATAACACCTAGCACCCTGACATGTGGGGACGGGTGGATGGTTGTGCCATTGCTCTTGACAGAGAAGTCAAGGGAAGAGGCACGTGGGGGAGGAAATATTATAAGCTTGGTTTTGGACAAGTTGAGTTTGAGGAAGTGGTGTGACATCCATACAGATATGTCGGTTAGTAAGTTAGTGATGCGTGAAGAGACTGATGGAGTGAGTTGAGGGGTGGAGAGATAGATTTGCGTGAGAGGCTATCAGCTGACCCAGGGAAGAGGTGTAGATTGAAAATAAAAGAGGTCCAAGAACAGAACCTTGGGGGACCCCGACAGAGAAGGGAAGAGGAGTGGAGGAAGTAGAATTGTAAGTGACACTGAAGGTGCCTTGGGATAGGTAGGATGAGAGCCACTGAAGAGCACAGTCACGGAGACCGAGGGAGTAAAGTTTTTTGAGGAGGAGGGGGTGGTCAACCGTGTCAAAGGCAGCTGAAAGATCCAGAAGTAGGAGTACAGAATAGTGTCCATTGGTTTTTGCAGTTAGTAGGTCATTTGTGAGTTTTAAAAGAGCGGTTTTTGTGGAGTGTTGAGGGCGAAATCCAGATTGAAGGGGATCAAGAAGGTTGTTTTTAATGAGGTGGTCACTCAGTTGGTTGTAAACCAGGCGTTCAAGGAGTTTAGAGGAAAAGGGGAGCAAGGAGATAGGGCGTAGGTTGTTAAGATTGGTATGGTCCAAGGACGGCTTTTTGAGTATGGGGGTGACCAGTGCATGTTTTAGAGCGTCGGGGAAGATGCCAGAGGTGAGGGAGAGATTGAAGATGTGGGTTAGAGAGTGTAGGATGGGGTCAGAGGGTGACCGTAGCATTTGAGAGGGAATAGGGTCCAGGGGACAGGTGGTTAGGTGGGCGATAGAAAGGAGTTTAGCAACTTCATCTGTAGTAGCAGATTTGAATAGGGGGGAGTGTCAGTTGTACCTGTTGACATGGGGTCTTAGCTGGGGGAGATACCTGTAGAATGGAGATTTCATCACGGATTGTATCAATCTTGTTTTTGAAGTGATTAGCAATCTCCTGGGCAGTGAGTGAGTCAGTGGGTGGAGGCTAGCTAGAAAAGGGCCAGTGGGAAGGATCCCTACCGTCTTGTATCAGACCCTTCACTCATTTAGGACAACATAGGTGGGCCACCTCAGGTCAGGGTCCAGGGGGACCACACCTCATCAAATTTACAGGGGCAGCCCCTATTCATATATGTTCTCTTACATAGAGGGAGGGCCGCATTCACCATAGCCTCCCACAAAGGCACTTCAGGTTGCTTTAATGATGACTATTTAAACAGAAGCTCTTTTTTGGCATAGTAAAGGAGGTAAGAGAGGTTTACTTTAGATATTTAAAGTATATATTGATAAGGTCAGGGATTTAATTTAGAGTTCTCACTTAATATGATGCCTACATGTAAATCTGTTTTTAACTTTTTGGCTGTTGAACCCAATTGAAGCTGCTTTTGTTGTCTTGTAACTATATTGCCATGGTGTTGAAGCTTGTGTTCGTAACCCAGGTGACTCCTGTTGTTGTTTACCCTTGCCCTGTGTGGGGGGGTTGTGCTGATGCTATTGTTTGTGTAATTGTCTATAAAAGGCCTTTGGAAGATTAAAGAGCAGCAGTCCATTATGCTCAAGAACTGATACACGGATTTCTGACTCTGTGTCTTAATTCCTATAAGAAGCAATGATTTGGCAAAGCAATATAAACTATAAGCAACTTATTTAACAGTTGCATTTAACATTTTGGAGCCCGGACAAGGGACTCACCGATGATACTACAAGAGGTGGATGAGCTACGCTGACGGAACAAAAGGCAGGCATTCCGGGAACCACAGATCAAAAAAAACCTGCGCAGGTAAGAAAAAGCTTTATTTTTCTTATATTCTGTGCTCCCCTGATTTGTGCCTATCCGTTCTGTCAGTTACGGTTCTCCTGGTTTTAAAACACCAGCCTCTGTAGTGGTGAGTCTAGAATTACTGCATATTTTAGTTTATATTGCTGGAATTATTTGTTTGTTTTGTTATCTGTGTTTGTCTTGTCTGTCTTGTTGAGAAAGTGAATGAGCCTTGTCAAGGATGGTATGAGTTAGAAGGGGATTGCCGAACTAAGCAACAGAATGCGCCTTACCTCACACGATTGGGAACCTGAGGGCTTGTGAGCTTGGGGGTCTGACGCTTATGCTTAACCTCACATCTAACTCATAAACCATAGACGGGTTGAGAGTATAAGCCCTGTCTGCTCCATAAAGCAGGGATAAGAGTGTATGAGAGGGATTCCCAGATACGAGGGGGGAATAAGGTCTCAACAAAGTCCCGAGATCTAGTCGGATACCTGGCCACTTAAAGGAATGCTTGTATATGTTGTAGCCGCATTTTTGTATATGTTGTAGCCGCATTCTGGTTTGTTATTGGGCTAGCATATAAAGTAATTATTTATTTTTGGGCTAGCATATAAAGTAATTCGGTTTCAGAAATCTCATTCCGGAGAGGTTTCTAGAATTCTAGCACCCTAGGAGGAAGGCAACGAGGAACTAGTGTAACTTAGCTGGTTTGCTATTGGGCTAGCATATAAAGTAATTATTCATTCTTGTATATGTTGTAGCCGCATTATATTGTACACTAAGTGTCCCAAACGCTACCTAGGCAGGACTGTTAGAATGGGCCAGAGGAACACAAAACCCCGTCAGGGAATTGTGGCGCACTATACGGTGCCACAGATAATTAAGAACATTTATGGGAAAACCGAAGCACAGGACTTAAAAGATGTCCTTCGTAAATTTAAGGTGAAAGGAGCAGCGGGCTTAGACCCGGATGTATGGAGTGAAATAAAAAGGGACAGACAAGGAGAGGTGTTAGAGAAGCAATGGATGCGTCAGGTTCAATGCTTAATTAAGGTCTCAAATAGAGCGAAAGAAGAGGGGTGGAAGTATAATCCAGATTGTGATGGTTGGGATATGAAAGATAGAAGAACAAAAAATGTCGAGGCTCCCAGCTCAGCCATCCCACCCCCATACACTGACGTAGAACGTAAACCACACAAGATATATCCGGTACTTGAGGGGAGAGGATGGGTTTGTCAGGATTGTGGAGCACAAAACCCAGGATGGGCAGTAGAATGTGTGCATTGTGGGGCACAAAAACCGCATCCAGAAACTGTAGCTCCCGTACGCACTGATACACGCATTGTTCAGGTAAACAATCCAGAATTTGGACAAGCAGCCCATCCAAATGCCCCACCTACTGTCACTCGTAGAATGCAAATAAGGACTTGGGCACCATGGTCGGCAGACACCCTTATGGCATTAATACAGAGCGCCCCAGACCCGGTAGCAAAGCCAGCTGCTTTTTGTAGATTTGTGACACAGTTAATGAATACACATGAAGCGACCTGGCAGGATGGGGAGGATCTATGCAGACACAAAATGACTCTGACCCTGTTTAACCAGTTTATGACAGAAATAGGTCCACACAGACCTGCAGGACAAGTTGATGGGGATGGCAATTTAGAGTCAGACATATAGACTCAAGGGCCCCTTTTATTGCTAGATTAGAAGCTTTTTGTCAGGCAAAACAACAGGAGGGGGGGTCAATATCACCCATGAAACAAATGCCAGGACAGACTGTATCAGACTTTTACTTATCTATAGAAAGTATGATGGCAGATGAGGGAATGGATTTAGAGCTGCCAGTCACGATCCGAGCCTTCAATAGACAGTTTATGGAAGGATTAATTCCACAGATAAGTGAAAGACTGAAAGCTTGCACACCACCCTTAATTTGTTGCGATTTTTGGCAGAAAAAGGTTGCAAGGTTAATAAGAAAAAGTTACAAGTGTGTCAGGAAAAAGTTATCTTTTTGGGACATTGTATATCACAGGGTACGAGACATCTCACTGAGGAGAGGGTTCAAGTGATAAAGGGAATGTTACCCCCACGGAATTTCAAACAATTGCGTATGTTTTTAGGTATCGTGTCATATTGTAGACAGTGGATACCACATGCTAGCGCTTTGATGCAGCCATTATACGATTGTTTGAAAATTGTACCGTATATGCTTACAGAAGTAGCTTATGAATCGTTTATCACTTTGAAAAAGTTGTTGATTTCTGCCCCGGCTATTGGTATACCAGATTACACCAAGATATTTAATCTGTACATTGCTGAGATCACTGGACACGCCACAGGTGTTCTGACACAGGCACATGTAAAACAAAGACCAGTCGCTTACTTTTCAGCAGCATTAGATCCAGTATCTAGAGGTTCACCGTCTTGTGTACGGGCGGTAGCTGCAGTGTCAATTATCATAGATAAGTCATCAGAGATTGTTCTAGACAATCCAGTCGTAGTGCATACCACACATGACATACATGCAATCTTGTCTCAGGTACAGCCCAAACACATTTCAATGGCCAGGCAATTAAGGTTACAGTGTACTTTACTCTTACCTCCAAATGTCACTTTTCAGCGCTGTACAACTTTAAATTTGGCCACCTTTTTGCCTCTTCAGTCACCAGATTTGGCAAGGGGGAATGATAGTACTAATAGTACTAGTGAGAAAAGAAATGAGGACACTGACACTCTTTTGTTTAAAGAAGTAGATCAGCACGATTGTTTTCAGCTCATGGAACAGGAGACAATGGGATTCCCACATGTTACAGATACACCGATTTTAAATGCTGAGCACACCTTGTACATAGATGGTAGCAGGTTTGCTGATGACAAGGGTAAATATCACACAGGTATGCTGTAGTGACTGATACGCAGGTAATTGAAGCACAGCCCTTACCAGCCCACATGTCAGCACAAGAAGCAGAATTAAAAGCTTTAGAACAAGCCCTAGAATACTTAAAAGAACGAGAAGGGAATATTTACACTGACTCTGCCTACGCTTATGGTGTAGCGCACGATTATGGCCATATATGGAAGGCTAGAGGTTATCTGACAGCAGCAGGTACACCTGTAAAACATGGAGAAGGGATTAAGAGAGTCCTGGACAATCTTCAAAAGGTTAAACGAGTAGCCATTATGAAGATAGCGGCACACACGAGCGCAAAAACAATTGAGGCAAAAGGAAATGCATTTGCAGATTTGACTGCAAAACAGGCAGCTCTAGGGGAAGGAAGCCCTGAGACCTTAGCAGCGGTAGAGGTGAGTATCCCAGAACCAACATGGCAGCAGCTGAGTAAATTACAGGAGCAAGCAGGGGAGAGCGAGAAAGATAAGTGGGTCAGAATGGGAGCAGCAGCAGACCTTGACAATGTATGGAGGGAAGGGGGCAAAATATGCCTGCCTGCCTCTCTGTACCCAGCAATGGCAGCGGCAGTTCACCTACCCACACACGTCAGTTCCAATTCCATGTATAGGATTGTGAACCAAGGATGGCTCGCCCCTGGATTCAGTAGTACTGCAAGAAACTACTGTGCAGCCTGCCAAATCTGTCTCCTGAATAATCCAGGACAGAAAGTGAAAACCCCACGAAAACACCAGGTCCGGGCCCAATACCCCTTCCAGAGACTGCAGATTGATTACATACAAATGCCTAAGAGCGGCCCTTTTGAATTTGTCCTCGTGTGTATCGATTTATTCTCAGGTTGGCCCGAAAGTTATCCAGTAAAATCGGCTACAGCTAAAGCCACAGCTAAGAAACTGATCACTGAGTTAATACCTAGGTTTGGTCTTCCTGAAACCATAGAATCAGATAGGGGGACACACTTTACAGGAGAAATCATGCAGAATGTGATGACCATGTTAGGGGTTCAACAAAGTTTTCACACCCCTTACCACCCACAGAGTTCAGGATCAGTGGAGAGAGTAAATGGGACAATAAAGTTAAAAATACAAAAAGCCATGCAAGAGTTAAACAAGCCTTGGCCAGAATGCCTGCCTTTGGCTTTGTTCTCTATAAGGTACACTCCAACAGGAAAGACAGGATTATCCCCATATGAGATACTTTTTGGGAATGCACCTAGATTGGGTTTATACTTTCCACAGAGTATGCAATTGCAATGTGATAGTTTGACTGCATATGTGATACAATTACAACAACGTCTAACTAAGATCCACAAAAGTGTGTATTCTTCTCTTCCAGACCCTAATTCAATAACAGGTACACATACTCTGCTACCAGGGGATTATGTATATGTGAAGAAACACACCAGAAAGACATTGGAACCCAGGTTTGAAGGTCCTTACCAAGTACTCTTGACCACAGCCACCTCAGTAAAGCTGGAAGGAAAACCTACCTGGATACACGCATCACATTGCAAGAAACAACCCGAGAAAACAACATGATGAAATATCTACTTACATATTTTTTTGTTGAAGATTGTTGTTTTACAAATATATGCATGGACTCCTGGTATTAATGTACTTGAAGTAGAGGAAATAACAACTTTCGAATGGGCTATAGATGATCCTAAAGTAGCAAATTATTATTGACAAAGGTAGACTAGTACATCTTTCCTCACAGATACAACAGGATACTGCACCACATTGGTGGGATATATTTAGTGGAATGTCTTCTACAGCAATACCTTTCACTGGTTGTTAAGTCCAATGGTAATTATTATTCTAATATTAATATCACTTACAATCACGAATATATGTGTATACAGGAAAATAAATAGGAAAATTAGGAGAATAGACAGGGTATACCGATAAATGTGTATTGACATCACCCTACTCCTATAAAACTCCTCTTCTTGAATTTTAAGATGTTGGTAATACCTAGGGAGATGGGTTCTACCCCTCTGACAACTCGCGGTCAGGGAAAGGACTCTGGGGAAAAACTGACTAGAACTTATTCATGAGGACCCAGGGGGAAGGAGAGGATGATGTCAAAGGGGGAAATTGATAAGGTCAGGGATTTAATTTAGAGTTCTCACTTAATATGATGCCTACATGTAAATCTGTTTTTAACTTTTTGGCTGTTGAACCCAATTGAAGCTGCTTTTGTTGTCTTGTAACTATATTGCCATGGTGTTGAAGCTTGTGTTCGTAACCCAGGTGACTCCTGTTGTTGTTTACCCTTGCCCTGTGTGGGGGGGTTGTGCTGATGCTATTGTTTGTGTAATTGTCTATAAAAGGCCTTTGGAAGATTAAAGAGCAGCAGTCCATTATGCTCAAGAACTGATACACGGATTTCTGACTCTGTGTCTTAATTCCTATAAGAAGCAATGATTTGGCAAAGCAATATAAACTATAAGCAACTTATTTAACAGTTGCATTTAACAATATTATTATAGTATAACCAACATTGCTAAACCAACATTTTCAAGCTGTGTCTGATATTTCCATGAAGCAGAACAGAGGGTTCCCCTCCTGCTTCTTCTCAAGGCCAGACACTTTCAGATTGTGGGGATCTTCATTTATGGTAATTATGATATTATTGGGATTATTCAATAACATAGTTGCCAACAGTCCCGAATCGGCTTCTTTAGCTGCACGGCCCCTCCCCTCTCCACTGAACACACGGCGCCGCCGTGTCTTGCTGAAAAGTTCTCCAGCTCGGCTATTTCCGCCAGCTCGTACTGCGCAGGCGCAGCGCCTGTGCAGTACAGGGGGTCCTTACTTGCCGAGGGGAACTTTCTCGGCAGAACACCGGCCACTCCTGGACAAGGGGAGGGGCTGCACTGAGGGGGGCTGCACTAATAGAGGGGGGTCTGCACTAATAGAGGGGGGTCTGCACTGATGGAGGCGGTCTGCACTGATGGAGGGGTCTGCACTGAGGGGGTCTATACTGACTCTGCTGGGGGCACCTGATGCAAGGACAGACTCTGCCGGGGGCACCTGATGCAAGGACAGACTCTGCTGGTGGCAGGCGGCGTGGCTAGTGACACGCTCAGGGATCCCACTGATTCGGCATTATGGTGAGTTGAATTATTTCATTTTATATTACAATGTAATAATAGAAATAATGCGCTTCAATCATCCTGACACCATAACAACCATGGTGCCGGGATGATTTAAGCGTTAACACCAGGTGTTTGGAGTATCTTTATCTGCTGATTGTTAAACTTTCTAGAATACACATATTTTTATTGTGTAGGATCTGGGGCTGCTGTCCCGTCATTCCCCTCTCCCCTTTCCCTCTCCCCCCCTCATTCATCTTAGACTCTAACCACACCCTCTTGAGCCACGCCCATTTAAGCCACGCCCACTATTTCACGTAAGCCACACCCATGCTTCGCGCGACACACTTGTATTTGTTTGCGAAGCCACGCCTACAAACGAATGCCCCGCCCCCCTAATTATTGTACGGCACCGTCTACAGCCAAAAGAGTGTCCCACATATTTTTTTTGCAATGTTGGCAACTATGCAATAAGGTAGTAGAAAATAAACTCTAATCAGTAACCACAGTGACCAATATTTAGTTTGCTGTGCTCTGATAAATGAAAGGCAATTTATGATGAGAAAAAATAGCAAGTAATGATTAGTTATTAATTTAAGGTTATTTTATTAGAGCAGTGATTTCAAAACTGTGGCCTGTGGGGCCCTTTGCTTGCTTTTATCCAGCCCTTGGGGCACTATACCTCCCATGATATAAGACACTATTCTGCCAACTGACATCAACAATGGGGCATTATTTCCTCCACTGACACCAACAATGGGGCATTATTCCTCCCAATAATTCTAACGATAGGTCACCACTTCTCCTCTGAATACCATATGTGGTGATGTTTACCCCCCATTGATGCCAGGAAAATTTCCACTCCTAATAGCCACAGTCTGCCCCCCCCCCCCTTAAAAAAAAAACTGTCTCTCTGTTTAGAAAGTTTGGAGACCCCTATATTAGAGTGTTCACAGAGCATTACTAAGCTCGTTTTTGCACTGTCACTCTCTAATTGATACTCAATATCGAGTTGTTCAACCTAGGAGGATGAGGGGTGTTCATCCTCTTATTAATTCAGTTATGTACAGTGGGGACGGAAAGTATTCAGACCCCCTTACATTTTTTACTCTTTGTTAAATTGCAGCCATTTGCAAAAATCATTTAGGTTCATTTTTTTCCTCATTAATGTACACACAGCACCCCATATTGACAGAAAAACACAGAATTGTTGACATTTTTGCAGATTTATTAATAAAGAAAAACTGAAATATCACATGGTCCTAAGTATTCAGACCCTTTGCTGTGACACTCATATATTTAACTCATGTGCTGTGCATTTCTTCTGATCATCCTTGAGATGGTTCTACACCTTCATTTGAGTCCAGCGGTGTTTGATTATACTGATTGGACTTAATTAGGAAAGCCACACACCTGTCTATATAAAGACCTTACAGCTCACAGTGCATGTCAGAGCAAATGAGAATCATGAGGTCAAAAGAACTGCCTGAAGAGCTCAGAGACAGAACTGTGGCAAGGCACAGATCTGGCCAAGGTTACAAAAAAATTTCTGCTGCACTTAACCACTTCAGCCCCGGAAGGTTTTACCCCCTTCCTGACCAGAGCACTTTTTACAATTCGGCACTGCGTCGCTTTAACTGCTAATTGCGCGGTCATGCAATGCTGTACCCAAACGAAATTTGCGTCCTTTTCTTCCCACAAATAGAGCTTTCTTTTGATAGTATTTGATCACCTCTGCCGTTTTTATTTTTTGCGCTATACACGGAAAAAGACTGAAAATTTTGAAAAAAAATGATATTTTCTACTTTTTGTTCTAAAAAAAATCCAATAAACTCAATTTTAGTCATACATTTAGGCCAAAATGTATTCGGCCACATGTCTTTGGTAAAAAAAATGTCAATAAGTGTATATTTATTGGTTTGCGCAAAAGTTATAGCGTCTACAAACTAGGGTACATTTTCTGGAATTTACACAGCCTTTAATTTATGACTGCCTATGTCGTTTCTTGAGGTGCTAAAATGGCAGGGCAGTACAAAACCCCCACAAATGACCCCATTTTGGAAAGTAGACACCCCAAGGAATTTGCTGAGAGGCATGTTGAGCCCATTGAATATTCATTTTTTTTGTCCCAAGTGATTGAACAATGACAAAAAAAAATTACAAAAAGTTGTCACTAAATGATATATTGCTCACACAGGCCATGGGCATATGTGGAATTGCACCCCAAAATACATTTAGCTGCTTCTCCTGAGTATGGGGATACCACATGTGTGGGACTTTTTGGGAGCCTAGCCGCGTACGGGGCCCGGAAAACCAATCACTGCCTTCAGGATTTCTAAGGGCGTACATTTTTGATTTTACTCCTCACTACCTATCACAGTTTTGAAGGCCATAAAATGCCCAGATGACATAAAACCCCCCCAAATGACCCCATTTTGGAAAGTAGACACCCCAAGCTATTTGCTTTGAGGCATGTTGAGTCCATGGAATGTTTTATATTTTGACACAAGTTGCGGGAAAGTGACAAATTTTTTTTTTTTTTTTTTTTTTTGCACAAAGTTGTCACTAAATGATATATTGCTCACACAGGCCATGGGCATATGTGGAATTGCACCCCAAAATACATTTAACTGCTTCTCCTGAGTATGGGGATACCACATGTGTGGGACTTTTTGGGAGCCTAGCCGCGTACGGGACCCCGAAAACCAATCACTGCCTTCAGGATTTCTAAGGGCGTACATTTTTGATTTTACTCCTCACTGCCTATCACAGTTTCGGAGGCCATGGAATGCCCAGGTGGCACAAACCCCCCCCAAATGACCCCATTTTGGAAAGTAGACACCCCAAGCTATTTGCTGAGAGGCATGGTGAGTATTTTGCAGCTCTCATTTGTTTTTGAAAATAAAGAAAGACGAGAAAAAAAAATTTTTTTTTTCTTTTTTCAATTTTCAAAACTTTGTGACAAAAAGTGAGGTCTGCAAAATACTCACTATACCTCTCATCAAATAGCTTGGGGTGTCTACTTTCCAAAATGGGGTCATTTGGGGTTTTTTTTTGCCACCTGGGCATTCCATGGCCTCCGGAACTGTGATAGGCAGTGAAGAGTGAAATCAAAAATTTACGGCCTTAGAAAGCCTGAAGGCGGTGCTTGGTTTTCGGGGTCCCGTACGCGGCTAGGCTCCCAAAAAGTCTCACACATGTGGTATGCCCATACTCAGGAGAAGCAGCAGAATGTATTTTGGGGTGTAATTTCACATATTCCCATGGCATGTTTGAGCAATATATCATTTAGTGACAACTTTGTGCAAAAAAAAATAAAAAAAATAAAAAATTGTCTCTTTCCAGCAACTTGTGTCACAATATAAATTATTCCATGGACTCAACATGACTCTCAGCAAATAGCTTGGGGTGTCTACTTTCCAAAATGGGGTCATTTGGGGGGGTTTTGAACTGTCCTGGCATTTTATGCACAACATCTAGAAGCTTATGTCACACATCACCCACACTTCTAACCACTTGAAGACAAAGCCCTTTCTGACACTTATTGTTTACATAAAAAAATAATTTTTTTTTGCAAGAAAATTACTTTGAACCCCCAAACATTATATATTTTTTTTAAAGCAAATGCCCTACAGATTAAAATGGCGGGTGTTTCATTTTTTTTTTCCACACAGTATTTGCGCAGCGATTTTTCAAACGCATTTTTGGGGGAAAAAACACACTTTTTTACATTTTAATGCACTAAAACACACTATATTGCCCAAATGTTTGATGAAATAAAAAAGATGATCTTAGGCCGAGTACATGGATACCAAACATGACATGCTTTAAAATTGCGCACAAATGTGCAGTGGCGACAAACTAAATACATTTTTAAAAGCCTTTAAAAGCCTTTACAGGTTACCACTTTAGATTTACAGAGGAGGTCTACTGCTAAACTTACTGCCCTCGATCTGACCTTCGCGGCGATACCTCACATGCATGGTGCAATTGCTGTTTACATTTGACGCCAGACCGACGCTTGCGTTCGCCTTAGCGCGAGAGCAGGGGGGACAGGGGTGCTTTTTTTTTTTTTTTTTTTTTTTTTCTTTATTATTATTATTTTTTTATCTTATTTTTAAACTGTTCCTTTCATTTTTTTTTTTTTTTTAATCATTTTTATTGTTATCTCAGGGAATGTAAATATCCCCTATCATAGCAATAGGTAGTGACAGGTACTCTTTTTTGCAAAAATTGGGGTCTATTAGACCCTAGATTTCTCCTCTGCCCTCAAAGCATCTGACCACACCAAGATCGGTGTGATAAAATGCTTTCCCAATTTCCCAATGGCGCTGTTTACATCCGGCGAAATCTAAGTCATAAAATGCTCGTAGCTTCCGGTTTCTTAGGCCATAGAGATGTTTGGAGCCACTCTGGTCTCTGATCAGCTCTATGGTCAGCTGGCTGAATCACCGGCTGCATTTTCAGGTTCCCTGTTGAGACAGGAGAGCCAGAGAAAAACACGGAAGACGTTGGGGGGGAGGGGCATTCCCTCCCACTGCTTGTAAAAGCAGTCTAGAGGCTAATTAGCCGCTAGGATTGCTTTTACATGAAAGCCGACCGCTGGCTGAAAAGAATGATACCAAGATGATACCTAAACCTGCAGGCATCATTCTGGTATAACCACTCAAAGTCGTGAATGGCGTACCTGAAGACAAAAAAATGGTTAACAATAAAGCACAGTAAACGGTAAGGTATAAAAAATTGCATACCTGAAAAGCAAACATGATAAAACATAATAACAATAAAACATTGCAGAATAGAATACAGTAAAAAAGAGCAGAACAATAGAGAGAGAATAGAGAGAGAGAGAACAATAAAACGACAACTATTTTTTTTTATTTTATATTTTTGTATGTGTTTTTTTTTTTGTTTTTTTTTTACACTTTTTTTTGTAACTAACTTTTATAACTGTAACCGGTTCCAGGTTCGGGTCTCTCAAAATGCAATGGCATCTTGGGAGACCCTGTGAAAGTGTGCCTAGTCTGTGCAATGCTGTACCCTACGCTAATACTCAACTAGTGAATGGTAGCGTTCAAAACATTCACCAATGCAAAGACCAGGATTGTCAGGACAGGAGGGACAATAATAGCGGGTGTCACGCCTATATCCGCGCTTGCTGCAGACACGACATCTTTTTTGGGGGGGTTCGTTGGGTAGGGGTACTCGGGAGGACATAAAAATTCCTCTCATGCAGCCGACTGCATTTGGTTGGGGATGTGAATGGGGGAAGTACGGGCGCTGCAGAAGCGGTGGGTTCCCAATTAGGATTGGCGAATGCAGCAGGAAGGGCACTATGGGCACGACGGGCCTGTGTTTGTCTTCTTGGTGGCAGCGGGACACTACTTGTGCTTGCCACCTCACCAGCTTGAACTGCACTTATGGGACTCGCCATGTCACCAAGTGTTACTTCAGTGCTGGCTTGACTACGACCGGGGTGTACTAGGCCGCTGGCGCTTGCCAGTTCACCAAAACGCTACCAAAAAAAATGTTAGCGATCGCAAGGATCAGGCCTGACTCTGCGAACGCTGCAGTTATGCGTTTAGTGTTTTGTAAGTGTCAGTGATCGATCGATACTGCACTTGGGTGGGCTGGGCTGGGCCGGGCGGAGGGGCAAAACGCAGGTGCTAGCAGGTATCTGGGCTGATCCCGCTAACACTGCGTTTGTGGGAACCCTAAACTGCTGGGGATGCTAGTATAGATCTGATCGGATCAGATATTGATCCGATCAGATACTATACCACTAAGGGAGGCGTATGCTGCGTGCGTGGGTGTTAGCGGTACTGGCGCTAACCTGACACTGCTTGGGGCTGGTGCTTGCCAGTTCACCAAAACGCTACCAAAAAAACTGTTAGCGATCGCAGGGATCAGGCCTGACTATGCGAACGCTGCAGTTATGCGTTTAGTGTTTTGTAAGTGACAGTGATCGATCGATACTGCACTTGGGTGGGCCGGGCAGAGAGGCAAAACGCAGGTGCTAGCGGGTATCTGGGCTGATCCCGCTAACACTGCGTTTTTGGGAACCCTAAACTGCTGGGGACGCTAGTATAGATCTGATCGGATCAGATATTGATCCGTACAGATACTATACCACTAAGGGAGGCGTATGCTGCGTGCGTGGGTGTTAGCGGTACTGGCGCTAATCTGACGCTGCCTTGGGCGACGCATATCACCGCCGGGCGATCAGGGGGCTAAACTTTTATTCGGTAATAAACGGCGGGTGCCCTGACACTATAAAAAATAAACGAACTAACCAGCGTCACTCGTAACAGTTATACGGTGATCAGTGGTGAAAGGGTTAACTAGGGGGCAATCAAGGGGTTAAAACATTTATTCGGTAGTATATGGGGGTCCCTGTCGCTATAAAACGCTGACGGCGAACCTAAATATTTACCTCACTAACTAGCGTCACCAGCGACACTAATACAGCGATCAGAAAAATGATCGCTTAGTGACACTGGTGACAGGGGGTGATCAAGGGGTTAAAACTTTATTAGGGGGGGTTAGGGGGGTATCCTAGACCTAAAGGGGGGTAACACTCACTGACCTACCACTGTAACTGTCACAAACTGACACTATGCAGTAATCAGAAAAAAAAAAAAAAAAATACTGCTAATGTCAGTTTGTGACAGGGGGGGGGGTGATTGGGGGGGGATCGGGGGGCGATCGGGGGGGGATCGGGGGTGTAAGGTATGCCTGGCATGTTCTACTGTGTGTGTTTGTGTTGTGTGCACTTACATGTCTTCTCTCCTCGGCGCTGGACGGAAACTGCCAGACCGAGGAGAGATGACATCACATCCTCTGCCTGTGTGAAACTACACACAGGCAGAGGAGGATTCCCATTGGCTGGGAGCGATCGCGAGGGGGGGGCCACGATCGGATGGTCTCCCCCTCGCCTCCCGACGCTCCCAGTCAGATGCCGACCGCCGCTGGCACCGGGGGGGGGTCCGATTGGACCCCCCGCCCGCGGGAGGCAGATCACGTATATATACGTGATTCTGCCTGCCCGTGCCATTCTGCCGACGTATATCTACGTTAGGCGGTCGGCAAGTGGTTAAGGTTCCTAAGAGCACAGTGGCCTCCATAATCCTTAAATGGAAGACGTTTGGGACGACCAGAACTCTTCCTAGAGTTGGCCATCCGGCCAAACTGAGCTATCGGGGGAGAAGAGCCTTGGTGAGAGAGGTAAAGAAGAACCCAAAGATCACTGTGGCTGAGCTCCAAAGATGCAGTCGGGAGATGGGAGAAATTTGTAGAGAGTCAACCAACACTGCAGCCCTCCACCAGTCGGGGCTTTATGGCAGAGTGGCCCGAAGGAAGCCTCTCCTCAGTGCAAGACACATGAAAGCCTGCATGGAGTTTGCTAAAAAAACACCCGAAGGACTCCAAGATGGTGAGAAATAAGATTCTCTGGTTTGATGAGACCAAGATAGAACTTTTTGGCCTTAATTCCAAGCGGTATGTGTGGAGAAAACCAGGCACTGCTCATCACCTGTCCAATACAGTCCCAACAGTGAAGCATGGTGGTGGCAGCATCATGCTGTGGGGGTGTTTATCAGCTGCAAGGACAGGACAACTGGTTGCAATCGAGGGAAGGATGAATGCGGCCAAGTACAGGGATATCCTGGACGAAAACCTTCTCCAGAGTGCTCAGGACCTCAGACTGGGCCGAAGGTTTACCTTCCAACAAGACAATGACCCTAAGCACACAGCTAAAATAACGAAGGAGTGGCTTCACAATAACTCTGTGACTGTTCTTGAATGGCCCAGCCAGAGCCCTGACTTAAACCCAATTGAGCATCTCTGGAGAGACCTAAAAATGGCTGTCCACCAACGTTTACCATCCAACCTGACAGAACTGGAGAGGATCTGCAAGGAGGAATGGCAGAGGATCCCCAAATCCAGGTGTGAAAAACTTGTTGCATCTTTCCCAAAAAGACTCATGTCTGTATTAGATCAAAAGGGTGCTTCTACTAAATACTGAGCAAAGGGTCTGAATACTTAGGACCATGTGATATTTCAGTTTTTCTTTTTTAATAAATCTGCAAAAATGTCAACAATTCTGTGTTCTGTCAATATGGGGTGCTGCGTGTACATTAATGAGGAAAAAAATGAACTTAAACGAGTTTAGCAAATGGCCGCAATATAACAAAGAGTTAAAAATGTAAGGGGGGCTGAATACTTTGTCCCCACTGTATGTGTTCTGATTACAGCTAAACAGCAGGGTATCAAATGACACTCTTTTAAAAAAGAGAACTTATAAAGTATCTTCAGAATGAACTATGGGAGGCAACTGTACTATATTTATTGTTCTTTTCTGAGATACAGCTCTCCAAAAAAATACCTGATAACAGAACAGCTCTCTGACTGCTTTTGGTCTTAGCATGTTCTGCTTCTGGTCCCTGCTATTTGAATGGCATTAGTGGAGGCAAAAGTGGCCCCATAGAAAGCATAAGGACTGAAAGCAGTCAACTAGTTGCCCTGCTTCCCTGGCATCAGGATTTTCAGTTGTATATCAGAAGGAACATAATAAAAGTATGTGTAATTAACACATTACACTTACCTCCCACAGTCCGTTCTGATGACACTATGCCACTTATTGGAGTCCATGTTTAAAGCACAGTAGATTCAAACTGCAGAAAACATGCAGTCAACAGACTCTAGAGCTCCCCAATCTGGCTGAAAGCAGTAAACAGGAAACATTCATCTGCAGTATTTCATATTTACCAAGACTTCTTCCCCCCCCCCCTTTTCTTTTTTTTATTCTTAAATTCTAGACATAATAAATCACTGAATAAATTAAAAGCACTATGCACCAAGGCAAAGGCAAGAACTCTGCTGCTATTTTCAAATGAAACCAAGTAAAAAAAACAGTCAATTATGTCTTCAAAATGAATTTTATTTACAAAACAGGCACACTTTGAATGAAAAAAAACATAAAACATCAGAATGGCAAGCTATTCAGTACAACATATTGGTGTACAGAAGTAATATGCAAAACATGGATGCAAGAACTTTTTTTTAGGAAAAAATAGACTGAGATTAGCTATAAAAATAAAAGGACAGACATCTACATACAGGTGAGAATGCAAAATGTTTGTTCTGTTGAAATACACTTGTTCCACTAATTTAGAAAGACTTGGTCAGCTGCTCCCATCTCTCTATTGCCTTCTTCATGAATGAGCTGTACATAGATGATACATACTCACTTCCTGAATCATAATATTCACTAAACAAAAACAAGAAAATACAATTTAGATGTCTGTATATTAAATCATATGCATCATAAACTATCCGTTTTTAAAGTTACTAACATATAACCACAATAGGTTCACTTACTGAGCATTGTACAACATGTATAGGCAGCAACTTTATGTAGTCCCATACATCCTCTGCACTGAAAACTTCACAAAGTTGAATCTCTACACTTACTGTAAATACAATACAGGAATACTCCAATTGTGTGTTTTTACCACCTCCCGCCCAGCCTATTATAATAATACAGCCGGGCAGAAGCTTCCTTATCCCAGGTAAATGTCATATGATGGCCTGTCTTTTGCTACCGATGCGCACCTCCAGGGGCATGCAGCATGGTGATCCTTGTACCAGGCTGGTCCTGGTACCATGTGATTGCTGTGACCAATCACAGCAATCACATATCAGTTATACACAATGGCCTCATTCATAGCCATTCATTTCATACTATTGTGATCTCTGTGATTGGTCACATGGTACAGGGCCAATCACAGCAGACCTGTACTATGTGATAGCTGTGGCCAATTACAGCTATCACAATGGTACACAATGACACATGAATGGATGCAATTTAAAAAAAGAAATGCTTATTACAATGATGATCACTTTTATACGCTATCATAGAGTAAAAAAATTTAAATTAAAATCCAGATTAGCTCCCCAGAGCAGTACAGTGTCACTATGGTGTTAAAAAAAAACAAAATGTTAAAAAAACTGATCATATGATGATGCTGTACTGCTCTGGTGACAGTATGTAAAAAAAATTGTGTACAAAATGTTATGTAATTTCTTTATTTTCCAAAAAATTGTGACACAAAATTACAACTTCAAAAAACTTGTCATGCCTCTTACTAAATATCTTGGACTATCTACTTAACAAAAAGGGGTATTTTTTGCGGTATTTGAACTGTCCTGGTGGTTAAGGGCCTCGGGAAATGAGAAAGGCCTTCAGTACATCAGGATTGATCAATGTTCTAATTAATATATCATACTTTGTATTGATAAGATCATTTTTTTGCAATTTGAAACTTTTTTTTCTATATTTTTTATAATGCAAAAAATAATAACCCAGAGATGATTAAACATCACCAAAAAATCTGTCTAAAAAAAAAATATATAAAAATGTAATTTGGTTATAGTGTTGCATGACTGAGTAATCAAAGTGTGACAGTGCTGAAGTCTGAAAATTGGCCTGGGTGGGAAGGGGGTGAAAGGGGGTAAAAGTGGTCAAAGACTAGCACAAAATACTAGGGGTAGCTACTATAGGTTATAGGGGACATGCCAAATGTAGGGGCCAGGGGAAGGAACCACAGAGGTGGGAAATGCAGGCACCCAAAACAGCTAAAAATACGTCAGATGTGAAAATTCTATGTGCAGTTTTGATCATGAATGGGCATCATCGGATCAGTCCTCCTTTTTTTTTTTAGCAACAGGTGTGCCTTAAGCTGATGTAATATTGCAAATAATTTCTAGCGGTAGCTGTAAAACATTTCTTGAGGAAATGGTAAATAATATTTAGTGACACAAGGTAAAATAAAAAAAAAAAAAAAGGTCAGGTGATGTAACATCTATTGACCACTTCCTGCCCATGATATAGCCCAAAGCTGAAAAGGCCAATCACAACGGCCTTTACCGTGTGATCAGTTGTGTCCAATGACAGCTAATCACAGGATGTAAACATGAGTCAGTTATCAGCTTGTCTTTCCTCGTGCTGACAGCTAAAGGAGAGAAGAGAGCCGATAACCGGCTTGTGTTAAAGGGACATCGGCACTGATAATCATGGCACTGAATTATCCTGATTATAATGTATCCTGATTATCAGTGCAGTCCCACCAGTGCCTCCTATCAGTGCTGCCTCATCAGTGCCCTCAAGTGCAGCCCCATCAGCGCACATCACTGAAAGAGAAAAATTACCTGTTTGCAAACTTTTATAACAAACCAATAAAGCTTTTTTTTAAAAAAAATTTCGGTCTTTTTTCGTTTGTTTAGCAAAAAATAAAAAACCCAGTGGTGATTAAATACCACCAAATGAAAGCTCTATTTCTGTGAAAAAATGATAAAAATTTCATATGGCTACAGTGTTGCATGACCACGCAATTGTCATTCAAATTGTGACAGCACTGAAAGCTGAAAATTGGCCTGGGCAGGAAGGGGGTAAAAGTGCCCAGTAGGCAAGTGGTAAAATAAGCTGTGATCTCTCCCTGAGATTTGATAAAAAGCTTCTAGAAGGTGGGTTAACGATGGCTCTCTTCAATTGTTTCATCTCTTAAAGGGATTACTACTTTTCCTTTACACAAAGTTTAAGGGTAAATGGGAAACACATCCCTTGGATTATCTGGGATGCAAACAAATAAAATACTTCTTTCACATGTTCCCTATTTTTTTTTGCTGCTGATAAAAAGTTCAGAACCCCAAATGTTAGGTTTACATGTAATTAAATGAGTCATAGACACGTGACTTTGTCCTTCCCTATTTTGTTTAAAAAGAGTGTAAACATTTTTGATCAGAGAGATAGAATTTGGCAAACAGCTCCTGCTGTACTCTTTTACAAAAACCTCTAACTTTTGTGTGATACTGCATTATATATATATATATATATATATATATATACACACACATGTACACACACACACACACACACACACACATACACACACATATATACATACATACACAGTATCTCACAAGAGTGAGTACACCCCTTACATTTTTGTAAATATTTTATTATATCTTTTCATGTGACAACACTGAAGAAATGACACTTTGCTACAATATAAAGTAGTGAGTGTACAGCTTGTATAACAGTGTAAATTTGCTGTCCCCTCAAAATAACCCACACAGCCAATAATGTCTAAACCCCTGACAACAACAGTGAGTACACCCCTAAGTGAAAATGTCCAACTCGGGCCCAAAGTGTCAATATTTTGTGTGGCCACCATTATTTACCAGCACTGCCTTAACCCTCTTGGGCATGGAGTTCACCAGAGCTTCACAGGTTGCCACTGGAGTCCTCTTCCACTCCTCCATGATGATATCACGGAGCTGGTGGATGTTAGAGACCTTGCACTCCTCCACCTTCCGTTTGAGGATGCCCCACAGATGCTCAATAGGGTTTAGGTCTGGAGACATGCTTGGCCAGTCCATCACCTTTACCCTCAGCTTCTTTAGCAAGGCAGTGGTCATCTTGGAGGTGTGTTTGGGGTCGTTATGTTGGAATACTGCCCTGCGGCCCAGTTTCCGAAGGGAGGGGATCATTCTCTGCTTCATTATGTCACAGTACATGTTGGCATTCATGGTTCCCTCAATGAACTGTAGCTCCCCAGTGACGGCAGCACTCATGCAGCCCCAGACCATGACACTCCCACCATCATGCTTGACTGTAGGCAGGGCACACTTGTCTTTGTACTCCTCACCTGGTTGCCACCATACATGCTTGACACCATCTAAACCAAATAAGTTTATTTTGGTCTCATCAGACCACAAGACATGGTTTCAGTAATCCATGTCTTTAGTCTGCTTGTCTTCAGCAAACTTCGGGCTTTCTTGTGCTGCGTATGTTCTGAGCACTGACAGGCTGACCCCCCATCCCTTCAACCTCTGCAGCAATACTGGCAGCACTCATACATCTATTTCCCAAAGACAACCTCTGGATATGATGCTAGCACGTGCACTCAACTGCTTTGGTCACCCATGGCGAAGCCTGTTCTGAGTGGAACCTGTCCTTTTAAACCGCTGTAAGGTCTTGGCCACTGTGCTGCAGCTCAGTTTTAGGGTCTTGGCAATCTTCTTATAGCCTAGGCCATCTTTATGTAGAGCAACAATTCTTTGCCATGAGGTGTCATGTTGAACTTCAAGTGACCAGTATGAGAGAGTGAGAGCGATAACACCCAATTTAACACACCTGCTCCCCACTCACACCTGAGACCTTGTAATACTAACGAGTCACATGACACTGGGGAGGGAAAATGGCTAATTGGGCCCAATTTGGACATTTTCACCTAGGGGTGTACTCACTTTTGTTGCCAGCGGTTTAGACATCAATTGCTGTATGTTGAGTTATTTTGAGGGGACAGCAAATTTACACTGTTATACAAGCTGTACACTCACTACTTTACATTGTAGCAAAGTGTCATTTCTACAGTGTTGTCACATGAAAAGATATAATAAAATATTTACAAAAATGTGAGGGGTGTACTCACTTTTATGACATGCTATATATTATCTTTTTCTTTTTCCTTTTCACTTTAGAAGTATTGATCAGTATGTGCTACACATTTTGAGTGTTACAGTACATAAGACTGATTCTTACATAGCTTGTTGTGCCAGTCCCAAATCCTTAACTTGGTTCAGGACATCTGTTGTTTTGGAAGCCACATCACTGGCCAGATCCTGTACAAAGCCGATACTTGAGGACAAGAAGGTTTCATCATCTGCAGAAACTGGAGGCCAAAAGCAAAAATAGATCAGTGCATGATGATATAAAGATCAGCAAATTATCTTCCTTAATATCTGTGTATTGGAGGAAATTAATGTAGGGGGCATACAATTTAAAAAAAAAATTCAGGGCTAGAAAATGTTATATATTGCAGCTTAGGCTTAAAGTACACAGGATGTTTTTATAACCTCTCCTGAACGATTTAACTTGACAGATAGTAACCCACATTTAAAACGTCTGTTTTGCCCTGTTTAGCCGCATTTGTTTGCGTTTAGAAGGGTTTGATAAAAAAATAAATAGTTTTTTTTCAAAATAGCCAAAAATGAAAAACGCCTGTAAACGAAATGCGGCTAAATGCGAGTTACCGCGTCAGCTGCGCTTGACGTCTGAAACGTCGGAGTCTGCCTAAAAACATCATTAAACGAATCTGTGTACATGTACACATAAGATAACACTGGATGAGTTCAGGGGCAGTTGAAAAAAGCATCCAACTGCCTCTGAACATCCATTTACCAGCAGCAGTGTACATGAGGCCTAACAAGTTCTTAGATGTACACCCTCCCCTTCTTCCTCATCATTTTGTAGATCTGAGGATAGCTCAGAAAGTTGATAACATTGTTTTTTGAGATATCAGTTCAGTGCACAGGAAGTTACAAGGACACTGAATTTCTCGAAAGGTTTACAGAAACTTTTAAATGCTCTCCAGGCCTTGTAAAGACAGGATGATGATGATGATTATGATTATGATGAAAGACTGCAGCCTGGAGGCAAACCTCTAAAGTGCACTAGAGGGTTGAGTATGATTGGTTAGTGTAGCAAGATTTGTGCAAAGAGAAAACATATGCAAAACACACTTTAAGCCCATGTAAAAAAAAATAAAATAAATTAAAAAAAAAGAACAAGTTTTTTTTTCAAATTTTCCAAGATTACGTGAGGCAGACCTGCGTAAAGAATGAATTGCTTTAGACTTTGACCAGATGATAGATGACATTATAGATGTTTATCTGGGTTTCAAGCAAACCAGTAGTCAGTTAATCTAAGAAGTAATTATACTTATAATGTCAAGGAGAGCATTTGCTTAGACAATGCTAAATCCTCCTTCTATGCTCTAAAGCTCTCCAGACCTCAGAATGGAATAAAAAATGTACAAAAAAATTTACCTTCCTATGCCACCCATCAGACATTGGATACACCCACCCCCCCCAAATATGTAGATTATGAAGAATTAATATGCCAAAAAGGATTGGTTAAACCCACAACTGTTGTTTTCACATCTCCTTTATTTCATACTGGATTTAAAAAAAAAAATGCAGTTATATAGAATTTGGAAGGTTTACAGTAGTATAACACTTTGGTAGTTACTGTAAGTAGTACATTATTATAGCAGTCCATACATTAGACTAAAAAGGACAGGTAAAAAGAAAGGGGACAGAAAGGGATCAGAGGGATAGGAATCCATAAGAGGGACAGTTCTTTTAAATGAGTTACAGCTGGGAGATAATAAAAAATGTTTTCTTCTATAATATTTTATATGGATGTCTTTGTACAGTGAATGCGTGCTCAGGTCAAAAAAATTATGAAATGCGGGAATTCAGAGACGTCTGAATCATAGAGGTGAGTATAATGTACACAAATCTTTCATTCCTTCAAAAGTTGAATTGGAAAGGAACAAAAAAAGTTAAACGTATAGTAGTGAAGAGAACAGTATATAGTAATAGGTACAGTATATATTTTCTTGTTTTCAGGATGGATTTCTATTTCTCACCTGCACAGACAGCTATAACAAGCAGAGCGGAGATCACCACAAGCTTCATATTTAGGTTTCAGCTGATAATCTGTTAAAATACAGGCCACATCATTTGTAGCACAGTTATGGGTATATTAAATACATAGTAGTTACATGGTAGGCGAGGTTCAAAAAAGACACAAGTCCAACCTATGTGTGTGATTTTATGTCAGTATTACATTGTATATCCCTGTATGTTGTGGTCATTCAGGTGCTTATCTAATAGTTTTTTGAAACTATCGATGCTCCCCGCTGAAACCGCTGCCTGTGGAAAAGAATTCCACATCCTAACCGCTCTTGCAGTAAAGTACCCTCTATGCAGTTTAAGGTTAAACCTCTTTTCTTCTAATTTTAGTGAATGGCCGTGTGTCTTATTAAATTTTCTTTCGTGGAAAATCCAGATTGAAATGTATGCAAATCACAAATAAAATCAAAATGTTGGCACAAGGTACATTTGCATCAGTTTATGAGTGCAAAAGTTACTACAAATAATCCATAAATAAAATAGCACAATATTCACATATCCCTAAAATAATCCGTAAAGAATACGAAACCTTACCCTAAACCCAATGTCAACCCTATCACTAGCCAGGGCTGTAACCTACCATTGGCTCTAAACCTGAAACAAACTTAGTAGTACATTTATTGTTAGCCTAACCTCATCATTCTAAAATGTAACAGTCTTTGAATGGACCCTATAGTCCATGTCCTATCACAAAATAAGTAAAAACAAATTTGGCATGTACAGGGGAGGCCTGGGAACCTTTAGCCTAAGTGTGGGCGGGTGGGGGGGGCAAATACAACCAAGTAGCCCTTTCATACTAGGGATGGATTTCTGTGGCCTAAAGAATACGTATTATGTAAAGTGTGTCTTGGTGCCAGAGTGATTGGTGGGCATAGTGAAAGGTGAATGTTCCTAAAGGACATGGTTTATTGTGCCACATCTTTTGACATCTCCCAGCATCAGTTTGCTTTGTGGTTCTTGAAATTCAGTGACATGACATCTCAGGGTTGAATAAGAAGAATTCTCTCTGCCATGAGCTGTGATCAAAGATCTGAACAGAATATTCTTATTATTACTGCCTTGGAGGGTGGGGGACCTCAACAAATATCACAGCAGGAGCCTCAGCAGCGAATTCTTCAAATTTTCAAAGTAGCCAATATGCAACATGAAAATCAGAAGCTGAAATGAGAGTCATGATTCATACTTTATTTTTTATGTATTATCAGTCAGTCATGGCATCTTTGGAATATACTTCTGAGCTTACATAACCTCCCGGTACACCTCTGCTGCTTTCCAATTCCAAGCCCCCAATGGGCACCCAGAATTCCTGAGTGCTCTGATTGGCACTTTTTTCCTGGGTGAGTTGATGAATAGTAGCCATCCCCCAACCTTTACTATCTAAGTCTTACTATTGGGCAATATTAAGGCTTAAGAGGCAGAAAGTGACGGGACCAGCCATTCCGGACATCAACCTGAGAAATAAATGGGATATCAGATAACTTGCTATGGTTACAATGAGAAAGAACCTGATGTAAATGCAGAGGCAACTGCTATATGCTGACAGCACTAGATTTTATAAGTATATAGCACCTAAAGTGTATCTAAAGCCCAAAGTTTTCCTTGTCAGTTTTTTTATGTTATTTGTGTTCCCTCTGAGGAGATTAACCTTCTCTATTTTTCTTGGTAACCACTTTCACGGGCACTAAAAGTGAGGAGAAATCTAACATTTTCATTTGTCATGGAAACAGGTGTAAAGGATTCCAATGGAGACACTTGTTACAACTTGTGACAACTGCATAGGAGAGGATTTTCCTCACTTTTTAGATATTTGCTCTAATTTCCTGTTGTGTCCATAGGACAGGAAATGAAGGGACATATCCCCAATCAGACAAATGGCAAAAAAAACGGCAGCATTTTAACCCTTCCTACTCTATCGAATACAATTATAAATTGCCCTTCACTTTCTGTCCTGAAGTCCAACAGGAAAATAGTGGAAATCTCTCCAAACTTAGGGGAAATCCCTTTCTATACTAAAACAGGTGTCCCCATTAGAAGCTACCTCTTGCTCCTGCTTCTGTTCAGGTGACAACCATAAAATAGTGCATTTTTCCTGACTTTCTGCCATAGTGATACTAGCTTCCAATACAAATAAAGAAGGTCAATCTCATCTCATCAATGTACGTACAGACAATATTATATCTTGACATATGTTCCAACCCTTCCCCACTCTATGCAAAACTGTAAAGAAAAGTTTTAGCTAGAGATACACTTTAAAAAAAAAAAAAATGTCAGAGGTGAACTAGGAAAATGCAAGGGTCTTGGGTCATGGCTGTCCCTGGCTTCAACATTTTCTCAATTTGAGACTGCATTGCGCTACATTGCAATATATTTTTAAGGTGGTTGCAAAGGTAGAAGTTTTTTTAACCTTAATGCATTCTCTGCATTAAGGTAAAAAAACCTTCCGTGAGTAGAATCCCTCCCAAATACTTACCTGAGCCTGATCTCAATCCAGCACTATGCCCGAGAGCAGCAGCCATCTTTGCTCTCGCTCTTTTCATTGGCCAGTGGCTCCTGCTGCTGCCACCAATCACAGCCTGTGAGGAGAGAGCGGGGGTGGGGCCAAGCAACGCTGTGTGTGTGTCTATGGACACACACAGCACTGCTCGGGATCAAGCCCATACAAGTGCCTTCATAGCAAGTAAATGTACATCTTCGCCAGCACAATATGGATCAGCAAAAGGTGCACTTTTTTTGTGATGTGGCTTCCTTTCATTAAAACCTTCTTGGACAACTTTTTGCTGATCCATGGTGTGCTGGCGAAGATGTACGTTTTTTTGATGCTTCCAGTACCCAACTGGTAATCGCTACAGCGCCCACCATTTTATGAACCATTTTACCAGGAACGTGTGCGATAGGAATATTGAATAGACCTTCATAGCAAGTGGCTTGCAGTGGAGGCTTTTAGCAGGGGAGAGGAGCCAGGAGTGCCGATAAGGGACCCCAGAACAGGAGGACCGGGGCTTCTCTGTGCAAAACTTTTGCACAGAGTAGGTAAGTATAACATGTTTGTTTTAAAAAAAAAAATATGTTTACAAACATTATATTCTTCCTTGTAATGTGTCTTTTCAATTTTTTGTGGATTGCAACTCACTGTGATAAAATGCAACCTAGAACACAATGCAGGGCATTGGGGTAAACCATCACCACTGAAAACAATGGTATTTTATTTGACTTTGCACTGAACAAGCATGCAGCCAGTGAAGACAGAAGTCAAGATCTCTACATTGGTTTTGGGTCAGTGAATCAGAAAGCATGGAAACCAAAAAGCATGACTAGAATTTTCACAGAGGTAGATAATGGCAATCCCGGTATTTAATTTAATAAAGGTTTCCTTAAGAGCGACCTTAATACAAGAGATCAATAAATATTTTATTGATCACTAAGGTATTATTGGAGAGTACACGCTCCTGTGTTACAAAGACTAATGTTACAAAACAGCATTAGCATATTGCACTGAAATTATTATTTATATTATTAACAATAATTTGTACATTAAGATTCTAATCTAATACAGTGCTCAGAATTACAACATACATGAACATTTAGATTTAGCTGAGACTCACCTTGCAGTACTGCACGCTGAGCTCCACCTAGTCCCTTGCCATTGTATATAGGTGCCTGTGTTATATAGACTGCTTCCTCCATAGGGAAGAGCCTGGGTGGGAGTGGGTGGGTGTGTTGAGAGAGGGGTGAAGGTTGCAGTCCAGGATCAGATAGTTTATACCTAGGATCGGGAATATCTGCTGACACCCTTGTGCCAGAGATAGGAGAAGATTAACAGATAATCTCATAACACACATCATTAGTGAAATAATGTGCATTTATCACACTGAAGTATAATTCATACCTTTATCCCTAAATTCTTAATACAACTAGCAATGCAAGAAAAATGCAATATTTGGGACTATACAAATAATGAAAGTGTATAGTACTCATATGTACCAGTGAAAACCTGCATCTTCATAGACACAGCTATTCACCCAGCTCTCTGTGTGTGCAGATACCTCCTAGCATGTTTATAAGTTGTTATGCATGCACATCTCAATGGATATAAGAAATTAAAGTGATACTAAAGTCTCAGTTATTTTTTCATGTAAAAATAACAAACATGTTTTACTTACCTGCTCTGTGTAGTGGCTTTGCACAGAGCAGCCCAGATCCTCCTCTTCTTGGGTCCCTCGCGGGTGCTCCTGTCCCCTCCCTCCCGTCGAGTGCCCCCACAGCAAGCAGCTTGCTATGGGGGCACCCAAGCCGAGCCGCCGCTTTATATGTCCATTCAGACAGAGCCACGGTTCGCCCCCCTCTCTCTCCTCATTGGCTCACTGACTTTGACAGCAGTGGGAGCAGCCGAGACTCTTGCAACATTGCTGGATCGAGATAGGCTCAGGTAAGTATTAGTGGGGCTGCTGCACTTTTTACAACCAACCATTTTTACAACTATTTACAACCATTTTACAGTATATGTGAACCTTCACCTTGTAAAACAACTCATTCACTTTAAAATATAACGGCAAGCCAAAATGTATATACAGTACAGTGTGTGTGTATATATCGCCCTCCTAGGTAGGTGCTAGAAGAGAGCATAGTTTTTGGGTTTTTCTGCCTAACAGGAGGACCATTGGGTAAATTTAGAATGTTCTCTGCTTACCAGGGAGCAGGAACTGTTAGTGAGGTCTACTGTTCAGGTGCAGCTCAGCTTGTCTGAACGTTTCACACTGGTCCAATAGGGAGGCATATTGGACAGTGGAAGGAAACCTGACAAGTGAGGACACAGGCATTGTTACAGCTCTGGCTATTGGCAGAGGAAAGTCCCTCTTGTATGCTGGGTGACTGTATAAATGCCAAGGGCATATGTACTCTGTGTCTTCAGCTGGAGAGCAGGGTCCCGGAGGGAGGGGCGACTGCCGCTCCTCTGTAGAAGTTGCCATGCAGCCTTGGGCAGTCAACTTGAGGGCCTGAAAGTCAGCGAGAAGCTGAACCCAGAGGTCCTGCAGAGTTGACAGGAAGGGAGACATCGGGAAGTATTTGATTCTTCCTACTGTGAGTACAGATCTGTGTCATGGGGCCTGTCCTGTGAGGGCCATCCCTTCAGCTAGAAGAGTCAGTGGACAGGTGTCAATCAAGGGGATGCTAGATAGTGCCCTGAAGATAAAGTAGTTGCACCAAGTCTGCTGCTAGAGGGAGCAAGAAGAGTTAACTTTTCCATACAAGTGGCAGTATGGTAAAAGCAGTGTGTCTGCTTCCACAAGTACTCTGGTGAGGCCAAGTGAGAGTTGTCCCTATCTACTGTGAATAGTTCTGTTGGAGTATCCCACTATTCCCTTCTCCCATCCAAGTTCCACAATAAATATGAAAAAAAAAATATATATATATCCTGGACTCTTTATTGAGTAACGAGTAAACAGGAGTAAGGGGGGGGGGATATGTGAAAACCCCCCAGCAATTGTCTGCAGGTAACCAGAAGGAGGCCTAGGAAGACAACACACAGCAAGCCCTACAGGGACAGTGCATATATATATATATATATATATATATATATATATATATATATATATATATATATAAAAAAAACTAGCTTGTGGGGATCACCTTTTCTGAATTACAGTCAGGGCACTTTCTTCAAAATGTGGCGGATGCCAGGTTTATTTGCAGGAGGTTTGCAAAATAAAAACAAACAAACAGTAAATAAAATCCTTGCCGTCCGGCACTAACTAAACAAATAGTCTCCTCTATACACTACGGGGCTAGTCTCCGTCACCCACAAATCATGCGGAAAAAGCAAACCTTTTAGTCCAACACCCAGGGCTCCTCGTACGCAGGTTCCTTCCTGAGTCTCAAAACCAGAGTGACCTGCTGTGCTCTCCTCCTGGATATTTAAAGTCCAGCTGAATGTGGACTCCAGTGGATCTGAACATCCGCACCTGAACCCAGCCTGCCACAGAGGCTGGAAAAACCGGGCCAGATTCCCGGTTCAGTCCCGTACAATGCAACAAATGCGAGGTGAAATTTACCTATTATCGTGTATCTCACCTCGCATACCATCACATATCCTCCCCCTCTGCTCAAGCCCCTGTGGCTGAGCACTTGACCCAACCATACAGTGCACACGAGAGAGGGCACCTGCGTTATTTTGGAATTTTCCCGACCTGTGCTCTACCGTAAACCGAAAGGGCTGTAAAGCCAGGAACCACCTTGTCACACGACCATTTTTCTCCCTGTTGTCACACATCCACTTTAGGGGAGCATGATCGGTGACCAGTTTAAACGACCTCCCCAGTAGGTAATACCTTAGGGAGTCTAAGGCCCATTTAAAGGCAAGACACTCCTTTTCTATGATGGCATAGTTCTTTTCATGCTTGTTCAGCTTCTGGCTCCTTGCTGACAAACTCCTTGCTGAAGCCCAGGGCCACTAGTAATGGTAACCCACAAAGGGTCTGCTTTAAATTCTGAAATGCCTCCTCGGCGTCAGGATTCGACTTGACCATGACCTACCCTCTACCCTTCGTCAGGTCGGTCAGAGGGGCGGCCATGGTGGCAAAGTTGGGTATGAACTGTCTGTAATGCCCAGGAAGGCCCTCGCTTGTTTTTTATTGATCGGTTGGGGCCATTTTTGAATTGCCTCAACCTTATTGGTCTGCAGCTTGACCACTCCCCGGCCAATAATGCACCCAAGGTATTTGGCCTCCTCCAGGTCTATGGCACATTTTTTTGGGTTAGCCGTAAGACCTGCTTCCCTAAGGGAATCTATCACCGCTTGTACACGGAGCAGGTGCGATTCCCAATTTGGGCTGTGGACGACCACATTGTCCACATATGCAGCTGCATACGAGCGATGTGGTTTTGTCCATCATTCTCTGGAATGAAGCAGGGGCTCCGTGTAGACCAAAAGCATCCACTTATACTGAAACAAGACCTCAGGAGTGGAAAAAGCAGTCTTCTCCTTGGCCGATTCAGTTAGCGGTATTTGCCAATAGCCTTTTGTTAGGTCTAGGGTCGTTATGTAGCGAGCCTGTCCTAACCAGTTCACAATTTTGTCGACCCGGGGGATCGGGTACGCATCGAACTTGGACACACTGTTGAGTTTCCTGAAGTCGTTATAAAACCTGATAGTACCATCAGGTTTTGGGACCAGCACTATGGGGCTCGACCACTCACTGTGGGACTCTATCACATCCAACTCTAACATATTTTTTATTTCCTTCGCGACTGCCTCTCGTCTGAACTCTGGGATTCTATATGGTTTTACATTTACGCGAACCCCTGGTTCTGTCACTATGTCATGTTGGATCATGTTGGTCAGTCTGGGTAAGGGGGAGAAAAAGTCTCTATTTTTATGCACAAATGCCCTAACGTCACTTTGTTGTGCCACGGACAGGGTATCTGTTATGGGGACGTCAGGTGTCACCGGTACCCAGTCTGTTAGAGGTGTGAACATGGCCAGTAAAGTCTCTGTCCTTCCAGGGCTTTAAGAGATTCACATGGTAAATTTGGTGTGGTTTCCTTTTCCCTGGCTGGTAGACTTTGTAGTTTACCTCCCCCACCTTTTCTACAACCTCAAAAGGGACCCTGCCACTTGGCTAGGAAGTTACTTTCCACCATGGGAACCGGTACTAACACTCAGTCGCCGGGGCTGAAAGTACGGACCTTGGCACCCGGGTCGTAGACCCTCCTCTGGGCCTCCTGGGCTCGCTTCATATGTTCTCATACCAGGGGCAGGACAGCTGCGTTTCCATCCTGCATCAAGGAGACATGTTCTATGATGCTTCTATATGGGGTGGCCTCCCACTTTTCTTTGGCGACATCTAGCAGCCCCCTGTAATGTCTACCATACAAAAGCTCAAAGGGAGAATAGCCTGTGGATGCCTGCGGAACCTCACGTATGGCAAAAATGAGATATGGTAGCAAAAAAATCCCAGTTTCTCCCATCTTTGTCGACCACCTTTTTCAGCATACTTTTCAAAGTTTTATTAAACCTTTCAACCAGACTATCCGTTTGAGGGTGGTAGACAGAGGTACGGAGATGGGAGATTTTGTATAGTCTACACAGTTCCTTGGTAACCCTAGACATAAATGGGGTGCCCTGATCAGTTAAGATACCTTTTGGGATCCCCACTCGACTAAACACCTGAACCAATTCCTTGGCGATAGCCTTAGCAGTGTTGCGCAAGAGTATGGCCTCAGGATAGTGCGTTGCATAGTCTAGGATCACCAGAATATGCTGGTGACCCCGGGCAGATTTCACAACTGGCCCCACCAGGTCCATGCCAATCCTCTCAAAGGGGACCTCGATTATTGGTAGAGGGACAAGAGGGCTGCGAAAATGGGGTGCAGACATTTGGCACGCGGGGCACGATTCGCAGTACTCCTTGACATCTGCATGCAACCCGGGCCAGAAAAACCTCTGGGCGATTCTCTCCCTGGTTTCGATACCGAGATGCCCCCCCATTACATGACCATGGGCCAAGTCTAGCACCACTTTAAGGAAGGGGTTGGGAACCAGTAGCTTTTCTACCTCGTCCTCTCCATGTTTTAACACTCGATACAATAAATTGTTTTTAAACCGCCATGTAGGGGAAAGACACCACCCAATCAGGATCCGCTGGTTCCCTGTCCAACATCTTAACGTTTTCCCTGGCTCTCATGAGGGTGGTCTCTCACAGTTGCTCGGTACAAAAATCCTCTCTCTGACCTCTAAGACAGGTACGACATTTTGGCTACTCTCAATGTCAGGGTCAGAGGGGGTCTCCTGTTAGTTACCCTCAGGCTGAGAGCTAGCTTCTAGGTCCTCCGGCTCCCCAGCCATGACAGGGAAAGGAAGAGGATCTCCGGCTTCCTCGATCCCACCAACAGCATCCCCTTCCCTTTGGCAAAAAGGGTCTAGTGAGAGTTTCTGTGCTTCCCCAGCAGGGGGAGCTCTTTCTACCAGCCTCCCTTTGTTCTCCCATAAATTCCAAAAATGGGGAAAATCTCTCCCCACTAAAGCTTCATGAAGCAGTGAAGGTACCACTCCCACTGAATGTTTTACACTGCCCCAGGGGGTATCAACCTCAACCACCGCTGTCTGGTAGTCCCGAGTGTCCCCATGGATGCAAATTACCCCAATAGTACTGGGGTGGAGTTTTGTGGAGTTCACACAATCATTCCTGACTAGGGTCACCACACTACCAGAGTCTAGCAAGGCTGTGAGTGGCTTTCCATCCACTGAAATAACACACATCTGTTTTTCAATGCGACTCTGACATGATGCAGTACATGCGACCTGTGCAAACAGAGAAATGCGTCTTTTCATAAAAGCATTATCACATTGCATAGGTTCATCATTTATAGGATAGTTTGCAGCAATATGCCCTAATGCATGGCAATGAAAACACTGTATGTGGCATACCCCCAGTCCTCTTAACGGCCCCAAAGACCTTTCTGGCTTCTTTGGCCAGTCTCCAGGTCTAGGACCCACAGTCTCATCAGCTGTAACAACAGTCTTATCCACCTTCCCCAAGCTCTTACATAGTTACATAGTAGGTGAGGTTGAAAAAAGACACAAGTCCATCAAGTCCAACCTATGTGTGTGATTATGTGTCAGTATTACATTACATATCCCTGTATGTTGCGGTCATTCAGGTGATTATCTAATAGTTTCTTGAAGCTTTCAATGCTCCCCGCTGAGACCACTGCCTGTGGAAGGGAATTCCACATCCTTGCCGCTCTTACAGTAAAGAACCCTCTACGTAGTTTAAGGTTAAACCTCTTTTCTTCTAATTGTAATGAGTGGCCACGAGTCTTATTAAACTCTCTTCTGCGAAAAAGTTTTATCCCTATTGTGGGGTCACCAGTACAGTATTTGTAAATTGAAATCATATCCCCTCTCAAGCGTCTCTTCTCCAGAGAGAATAAGTTCAGTGCTCGCAACCTTTCCTCATAACTAAGATCCTCCAGACCCTTTATTAGCTTTGTTGCCCTTCTTTGTACTCGCTCCATTTCCAGTACATCTTTCCTGAGGACTGGTGCCCAGAACTGGACAGCATACTCCAGGCGCGGCCGGACCAAAGTCTTGTAGAGCGGGAGAATTATCGTTTTATCTCTGGAGTTGATCCCCCTTTTAATGCATGCCAATATTTTGTTTGCTTTATTAGCAGCAGCTTGGCATTGCATGCCATTGCTGAGCCTATCATCTACTAGGACCCCCAGGTCCTTTTCCATCCTAGCTTCCCCCAGAGGTTCTCCCCCCAGTGTATAGATTGCATTCATATTTTTGCCACCCAAATGCATTATTTTACATTTTTCTACATTGAACCTCATTTGCCATGTAGTCGCCCACCCCATTAATTTGTTCAGGTCTTTTTGCAAGATTTCCACATCCTGCGGAGAAGTTATTGCCCTGCTTAGCTTAGTAACGTCTGCAAATACAGAGATTGAACTGTTTATCCCATCCTCCAGGTCGTTTATGAACAAATTAAATAGGATTGGTCCCAACACAGAACCCTGGGGAACCCCACTACCCACCCCTGACCATTCTGAGTACTCCCCATTTATCACCACCCTCTGAACACGCCCTTGTAGCCAGTTTTCAATCCATGTACTCACCCTATGGTCCATGCCAACGCACCTTATTTTGTACAGTAAACGTTTATGGGGAACTGTGTCAAATGCTTTTGCAAAATCCAGATACACCACGTCTACGGGCCTTCCTTTATCTAGATGGCAACTCACCTCCTCATAGAAGGTTAATAGATTGGTTTGGCAAGAACGATTCTTCATGAATCCATGCTGATTACTGCTAATGATATCATTCTTATTACTAAAATCTTATATATAGTCCCTTATCATCCCCTCCAAGAGTTTACATACTATTGATGTTAGGCTAACTGGTCTGTAATTCCCAGGGATGTTTTTTGGGCCCTTTTTAAATATTGGTGCTACATTGGCTTTTCTCCAATCAGCTGGTACCATTCCAGTCAATAGACTGTCTGTAAAAATTAGGAACAACGGTCTGGCAATCACCTGACTGAGTTCCCTAAGTACCCTCGGATGCAAGCCATCTGGTCCCGGTGATTTATTAATGTTAAGTTTCTCAAGTCTAATTTTAATTCCGTCCTCTGTTAACCATGTAGGTGCTTCCTGTGTTGTGTCATGAGGATAAACACTGCAGTTTTGGTTACTGAAGCCCCCCATCCTTTGCCATCTCCCCATCCTTTGTAACCAGATGTCCTTCCTCATTCTTTATGGGGCCAATATGGTCTGTCCTCCCTTTTTTACTGTTTACATACTTAAAGAATTTCTTGGGATTTTTTTTGCTCTCCTCCGCTATGTGTCTTTCATGTTCTATCTTAGCCGTCCTAATTGCACCCTTACATTTCTTATTGCATTTTTTATAAATTCTGAATGCTGAGGATGATCCCTCAACCTTGTATTTTTTACATTTTTACATTGGAGTTAAGCCATCCAGGATGTTTGTTCGCTCTTTTAAATTTATTACCCAATGGGATACATTGGCTAATGCCCTTATTTAATATGCTCTTAAAGCAAACCCATCTCTCCTCCGTATTCTTTGTTCCTAATATTTTATCTCAATTTATGCCTTTTAGCAAGGTTTGTAGTTTAGGGAAGTTGGCTCTTTTGAAATTCAGTGTCTTTGTGTTCCCTTCATGTTTCCTATTTGTGTGATTTATACTGAAACTAATTGACCTGTGATCACTGTTACCTAAATTGCCCCGTATTTCCACATCTGTGATCAGGTCTGTATTGTTGGTAATCAGTAGATCTAGTAATGTTTTATTTCTAGTTGGTGCGTCTACCATCTGACCCATAAAATTGTCCTGCAAGACATTAAGGAACTGGCGAGCCTTAAATGAATGCGCGGTTCCCTCCGCCCAGTCTATGTCTGGATAATTAAAATCCCCCATTATGATAACACTTCCCATCCTTGCTGCTAATCCAATTTGTGATAGGAGATCCGTCTCCACTACCTCCCTCAGGTTGGGGGGCCTATAGCATACTCCCAGTATTATTTTCCCCTTAGCTTCATCCCTTTGGAGCTCTACCCATAAAGATTCCACCTCCTCCCTAGCCCCCTCAGTGATGTCATCTCTCACATTCACTTGTACATTATTCTTGATATATAGGCATACCCCTCCTTCTTTTTTTACCCTCTCTATCCTTGCGGTATAGGGTATACCCTTGAACGTTTGCCAGCCAATCATGAGAGCTGTTGAACCAGGTCTCTGAAATTCCCACAAAATCCAAATCCTCCTTGTATAACAGTATCTCTAGTTCACCCATCTTGTCCGCCATGCTCCTGGCATTGGTGAACATGCCACATAGTTTAGACCGGTCGCATATTGTCCTCGTATTGGGTGTTTCAAGATTGCAACTAGGACTTGCTACTATACTCACCTTGCGTTTTTGTGCTTTGGTTAACCTACCACTAATGCCCCCAATACTACCCTCTGGAATATCTTCCGCGCTGGCTATCACTGTCTCTGGACCCTCCCCCCCATCGCCTAGTTTAAAAACCCCTCTAACTTTTTGGCCATCTTCATTTCCAGCAGATCTGCACCCTCCTCATTTAGGTGCAGTCCGTCCCTTCTATAGTATCGGTTACCGACTGAAAAGTCGGCCCAGTCCTCCAGGAACCCAAACCCCTCCTTACTACACCAGCTCTTCAGCCACTTGTTTAATTCCCTAATCTCCCTCTGCCTTTCTGGTGTGGCTCGATGTACCGGTAGTATTCCTGAGAACACTACCTTGGAGGTCCTTTTCCTCAATTTAGCTCCTAAGTCCCTAAAATCGTTCTTTAGGACACTCCATCTGCCTCTGACTTTGTCATTGGTGCCAACGTGCACCATGACAGCCGGGTCTTCCCCAGCCCCTCCCAGTAATCTGTCCACAAGATCCGTGATGTGCCGAACCCGAGCGCCCGGTAGACAACATACTTTTCGGTGCTTCAGGTCTTGGTTACAGATTGCCCTCTCTGTCCTTCTAAGAACTGAGTCCCCTATCACCAGAATCTGTCTTTCCTTTCCCTTTGCTGCCCCCCCACTCTCACTGGAGGAGTTCTTCCCCTGGCAGCTAGGAGAGTCCCTCATCTCCAGCAGTGCTGGTCCCTGACTGGTTTCACCAATGTCACTCAATGGAGCGTACTTATTGGGATGCTCCAGTCCTGGATCGGCCTCTCTGGCACTTCCCCCTCTACCCCTCCTGACTGTCACCCATCTACTCTTTGCTAGTGCCTGCACCTCTTTGTCTCCACCCGCCTCTGTGCTGGCCCCTGCCGGCACCTGCCGTGTACGTTCCTGGCTCACCTTTAGTATGGAGGGACTTGAACCCCGGAATAGTCTTACCAGAACCGCTGGGCGATCTTGCACCCCTAGAGACACCGAAGTGGGGCATAGATGGGTTCACCAAGTCCTCAGTGGCAGTGTACCTCTCCACTAGGTCCACCAACTGGGTTTCAGTTTTGGGGTCCCCATGTCTGACCCACTTCCTCAGGGCAGCAGGGAGCGCATGCAGGTACTGGTCCATTACCACACGCTCCACGATCTGAGGGCTTGTCAAGGTCTCTGGCTGCAACCACTTCCTGGTGAGGTGGACCAGGTCAAACATTTGTGAACAGGGTGGTTTGTTGCTGGAGTAGGACCACTGATGCACTCACTGGGCCCGGACTGCCATGGTGACACCCAAGCGTGCGAGTATCTCTGTCTTTAGAGTCTCATAGTCCTGGGCCTTATGTGGTTCTAGATCAAAATAGGTCTTTTGGGGTTCTCCTGTTAGAAATGGGGCCAACAGACCCGTCCACTGCTCTTTTGTCCATCCTTCGCGGACAGCAACTCTCTCAAAAGTTGCAAGGTATGCCTCAACAGCATCGGCAGGTGTCATTTTCTGTAGGTGGTAGGAGGCACGTACCATCTTTGATTCCACTGGCACAGGAGGTGGGGACCCCTTTTTCAGTTCCACTAGAGTCTCTGCGAACTGCCGGTTCATCTCCTGCTGGGTCGCCTGTTGTGCTGCAGCGGCCTCTACGACTTGGTGGTTGGTTTCCCGCTGAGTTGCATTGGCCTGTAGCAGGGTCTTTATCATTTCCTCCATCTTAAGAAATTGCCCGCTGAATCCATCATGTGTGGGGAAATTAGCTCGTGAGGATCACCTTTTCTGAATGACAGTCAGCAAACGGGCACTTTCTTCAAAGTCTGGCAGATGCCAGGTTTATTTGCAGGAGGTTTGCAAAATAAAAACAAATAAACAGTAAATAAAATCCTTGCCATCCAGCGCTAACTAAACAAATAGTCTCCTCTCTATACAGTGCGGGGCTGGTCCCCGTCACCCACAAAAGCATTCGGAAAAAGCAAACCTTTTAGCCCAACACCCAGGGCTCCTCTCACTCAGGTTCCTTCCTGAGTCTCAAAACCAGAGCGACCTGCTGTGCTCTCTTCCTGGATATTTAAAGTCCAGCCTATTGTGGACTCCAGTGGACCTGAACATCCGGACCAGAACCCAGCCTGCCACTGCCACAGAGGCTGGAAAAACCGGGCCGGATTCCGGTTCAGTCCCTTACAATGGAACGGATGCGAGGTGAAATGTACCTATTATCGTGTATCTCACCTTGCATACCGTCACAATATATATATATATATATAGAGAGAGAGAGAGAGTGAGTAAATACTTTTTTTCTTTTTTTATGGCATGACATGACCTCTGTACTCAGCTACATGAGGGGCTTAGGGAGGTGGGGATGGAGACTACAGGGGTGTGTGTCAGGTACGAGATAGAGAGTGAGCAGTACACTGATCTTTCCAGTGAAGAGCTGTGCAGGGGGAGGTGTGCCAGCACAAATCTTGACCATTGGAGTAAAGGCAGGCTGCAAAAAAGAAAACCGACGTGGGGTCAGTTTAAAATAGGAAAACAGGGGGACTGGCAGGATCACCAGGTATTTCACACAAATGAAGAAACACAAAGAAGACAGTATATGTTTTAACACAAGTACACTGGCATAGTTTCAGGGGTCACAATGGTGACCCCTTCCATGCTCCAGGGAGCCCGTGCGGCCTCCCTGTCACATTCATTGTTTAACCTGGACAGGAGGGGCAGCAGGACGGCATATACAGTAGCTGATCCCTCCATTTTCTTCCTGCAGCTGCATAGTTGCCAACATTGCAAAGAAAATATGTGGGACACTTTTTTGGCTGTAGGCGGAGCCGTACAATAATTAGAGGGCAGGCATTCGTTTGTAGGCGTGACTTAGCAAAAAAAAGAAAACTTTGCGCGCTGTGGCGAAAAATGGGCGTGGTTTATGTGAAATAGTGGGTGTGGCTTAAATGGGTGTGGCTCAGAGGGGGTGTGGCTAGAGTCTGAGATGAATGAGGGATGGAGAGGGAAAGGGGGGGAGAGGAATGAGGGGACAGCAGCCCCAGATTCTACACAACAATAGAAATATGTGTATTCTAGAAAGTTTAACAATCAGCAGATAAAGATACTCCAAACACCTGGTGTTAACGCTTCAATCCTCCCGGCACCATGATTGTTATGGTGTCAGGATGATTGAAGCGCATTATTTCTATTATTACATTGTAATATAAAATAAATCATTCAACTCACCATAATGCCGAATCAGTGGGATCCCTGAGCGTGTCACTAGCCACGTCGCCTGCCACAAGCAGAGTCCATCCTTGCATCAGGTGCCACCAGCAGAGTCTGTCCTTGCATCAGGTGCCCCTAGCAGAGTCCGTCCTTGCATCAGAGGTCCCCAGCAGAGTCCGTCCTTGCATCAGGGGTCCCCAGCAGAGTCCGTCCTTGCATCAGGTGCCCCCAGCAGAGTCCGTCCTTGCATCAGGGGTCCCCAGCAGAGTCCGTCCTTGCATCTGGTGCCCCCAGCAGAATCCGTCCTTGCATCAGGTGCCCCCAGCAGAGTCCATCCTTGCATCAGGTGTCCCCAGCAGAGTCTGTCCTCGTATCAGGTGTTCCCAGCAGAGTCTGTCCTCTTATCAGATGCCCCCAGCAGAGTTCCTCCTTGCATCAGGTGCCCCCAGCAGAGTCTGTCCTCGCATCAGGTGCCCCCAGCAGAGTCCGTCCTTGCATCCGGTGCCCCCAGCAGAGTCAGTATAGACCCCCTCAGTGCAGACCCCCTCAGTGCTGACCCCCTTTATCAGTGCAGACCCCCTCAGTGCAAACCCCCCTCCATCAGTGCAGACCCCCTCAGTGCAGACCCCCTCCATCAGTGCAGACCCCCTCAGTGCAGACCCCCTCCATCAGTGCAGACCCCCTCAGTGCAGACCCCCCTCCATCAATGCAGACGCCCTCAGTGCAGACCCCCCATCAGTGCAGACCCCCTCAGTGCAGACCTCCCTCTATCAATGCAGACCCCCTCAGTGCAGACACCCTCCATCAATGCAGACCCCCTCAGTGCAGATCCCCCTCCATCAATGCAGGCCCCCCTCCATCAATGCAGGCCCCCCTCCATCAATGCAGACCCCTCAGTGCAGACCCCCCTCCATCAATGCAGGCCCCCCTCCATCAATGCAGAAGCCCTCAGCAGACCCCCCTCAGTGCAGACCCCCCCCTCCCATAACGCCCTCAGGCCCCAGCACATTACATTACAGAGGCCGCCGGCGCCGTGTGTTCAGTGGAGAGGGGAGGGAGCGATGCGAGAGGAGAAGCTGATTCATTGGCTGCACGGATCGAGTCCCCTTCCTCTCTCTACTGAACACAAGGGGGAGCGTTCTAGCGGCGGCGTCGGGACCGGCCGCCATTTTACTGAAGCCTGTTGCAAAAAAATGAAAAATGCAAACATTCCCGAATTTCCCTGGGCAAATCCCGATTCGGGACAGCCTCTGATCAGGACGAGGGTCCCAAAATCGGGATTGTCCCGGGAAAATCGGGACTGTTGGCAACTATGCAGCTGTTGAGAGCCCGCTTCTCCTCCTCTCCCTCCCACCAGTATTCAGAGGCTGCAGGAGGCGATGGAGCTGATTGGTTCCTGTATATGCTACTCCTCCTGCCCAGGTTAATCTTATTTCTGTGCTGTCTGTCCCCCTGTGTGCTTCCCTGGCCCCTCACCCCTCTGCCTGTACTTCAACTGGCTCCCCCCCTCCCCTTCCACCGGCTCTTGCAAGGATGAACAAGGAAGGGGCTGGTAAATATGTAATCTACCAGCCCCTTCCTTTTCTGAATGAACACAGTGAGTAATCAGTACTGATCACTCACTGTTTATTCATAACTGAAGCATAGTAAATTGTGTTTAACATGCTTAGGTTTGTGAATGAACAGGAAGCTCTGTACAGAGTTATTCCTGTTCATTCGTTTTGTGCAGCTGAGGTATTGCGAGGTATTGGTTGAATTAGATGGACTTGTGTCTTTTTTCAACACTAACTATGCAACTATGTAACTTTAAGGCTGTGTCCTCAATCTTCTTTCTCTGTCTCCAAAATAAGACAACAGGGGTCTATTTAGAACCCTGATATTTCACCAAAGCCCTCCAACAGGGCTGCTGAAAAAACTGTAAAAAAAAAAAAAAAAAAAAATAGAATTGTAAAAAAATTAAATTAGTGGTAAAAAAATAATTAAAAAAAATAGCCCAAATAAAAAAAAAACTACAGACATTGTCCACTGCTCTACTTATACCATCAACTCCAGTATTCTACTGACCATTTCCTCTGCCCTACTGACCCAGTCCACAGCCATACTGACACCATTCACTGCTCTACTGACTGACACCACCCTCTGCCCTACTGATACGTTCACTGCTTTACTGACACCATCCACTGCCCTACTAGCACCATCCACTGCCCTACTGACATTGTCCACACACTGTCTACTGCCCTACTGACACTGTCCACTGCTCTACTGACTGACACTGTCCACATTGAGGCCTGATTCACACTTGTGCAGATTGCAGTTTGCATATTGCAGGTGCATTTTGCGTTTTTTTCAATACACATCTTTAAACCATTGAAGTCTATGGAACCAAAAATAAGAAAAAAAACCCTGGCCTTTTCCATAAAATGCACAGATTTGAACTACATCTATAGGAAACCATGTTAAACGGACTGTAGTGTGTTTCTGCAAAATTGAAAATGCACTAAAAATGCATAGGTGTGAATCAGGCCTTAAAGTAGGCTAAATTAATATTTTTACACTGTTTTATTTTATTTTTCTAAGTTTTCCTTGCTAGTTAGTTAGGCCTTGCTAGTTAATTTTGTTTTTGTTTTTTTTAAAAAAAGGGCTCCGAACCCTGGTGAACTTTGATCTCTTTCATGTGGTTCAGGTAGATCTCCACCTCTCAAAGGTTGCCTACCACTGCTCCAGGGCAGGGCAGGACTTAGGGTGGTGGGGGCCCCTGGGCTTGAGTCACTTTCGGGCCCTACCTTTTATACACTACTTTAAATAGAACAAAATGTTGACTGGTACCATAGACAGTGTTACATGTTAAAAAAACGTAATAATCTATTTATATGACCACTGGTTGAAGATTGAAAAACTTTTTTTCCAGTAAATAAAAAATGATTAAAAAAGTTCAAAGTGATCATGTGTTTATTGCAATGCACAATTGTCTTGGTCAGAATGAGAATAAAACACTTATTTACCTGGAAAACATATTGAAAAACAAACAAATACCTTGTAAGGTTGCAATCATAACAAATCAATTGCAAGAATATAGCAAAATAACTCACTGAACAAAGTGCAAGTGCGCAATTGTCAGTCAGTTAAAGCAACGCATCGCAGTATCGCAAAAAATGGCCTGGTCATAGGGGGGGAGGGTAAAAGGTTCCGGAGCTGAAGGGGTTAAGATTGAACAAGTCAAGACTAAAGGGGCATTTTTTTTTTCATACATAATGGAACACATGTATTTTGCTTTTTGACTTGACACATGAATTCATTCTTTTTTTTTTTTTTACTCACTTTTAGTCAATTAATTCGGTGCTCTGGTGGGGGGAGAGGCTAACATGCAGGAGCAATGGAGTCCAGTTGGTTGGGTCCAGTAATTTCACTGTCATTGTCCGCAGCCTTATATTTATTGTATCCACGCCGCTCTGCAGACTGCAAGGTGGACAAGATGGAGGGAGGAGGTGGGTGGAGCCAACACTCACCAGGGGTGGAGTCCTGCAGTCAGTGTGAGTGACTGTATGGACAAGATGAAGGAGGTGCTGCCAGTGGGAGGGCCAATACACTCATGGGCAGCGCGGAGGAGGAAGATTGCTGGCCTCTGCCACACAGTGCCAGACTGCAGCAACAACTGCCTATCAGCCCGGGAAAGACAGATACACTTAGGCAGGCTCCTCCACTCTAGGCAGCTCCTGTCACGGTCACGTCGGCTCTGAGTCTGAGACTCCGTGACCTACTCAATGACGTCACTCGTTGTTAGACGCCAGGCGGCCCAGGTGCTAGCAATGAGTGCAGGGTTGCCAAGCCAACGGCGCAGCTCCACCCACCTCCAGGCTCCTCCTGATCCATCCTGCGTAATTACACATTAGAGTCTCTCTCTCTGCGTCGCTGATTGGCTGATGAGACAGAGAGAGTGAGACTCTGGCAGAGCAGCGCTGCAGCGAAGTGAGGACCAGTGTGAGTCAACGCTGTTTCATCCGATCTAGCTGAAGATATATGAAGATATTTAAAACGTAAACGGGTGGGCCCGCGGGGCCCCCTATTGGGCGGGACCCATGGGCTTGAGCCCAGTCAAGCCCAATGGTAAGTCCGGCCCTGCTCCAGGTTATTTAAAAGAATTGGAGAATTCTACAGTATGTAAAAATGTGGACAGTTTCCCCCAAAATCCCCCAGGTCAACTTTTGCATCGGGGCCCACAAGCTTAAAGCTATACTTCTGATACCAAAACTGGGCAAAGATACGACCTTGGTCTCCAATTAAAGGCCCATATCGCTCATAAACGTCGACGTGAAGCTCTACGCAAAAATAATAGCGAATCGCATACTCCCTTTACTCCCATCCTTGGTCTCCTTAGATCAAGTGGGATTTATCCCAGGTCGCGAGGCCAGGGATAACACCCTGAAGGCAATAAGCATTCATCAATGGCTATCCTCCTCCAACACTCCCGGGTTTTTTCTGTCCCTCGACGCGGAGAAGGCGTTCGACAGAGTGGTAGCATACGCCGACGATGTCCTTTTATTTCTCACAGACCCCATTACCACAATTCCTAACCTCTTAAAAGATTTTTCCCTCTTTAAATCTATATCTAACCTCCAAATAATTTCGCCAAATCCAGGGCCCTAAACATCTCCCTACCTGACTCTGCGGTGACACTATGCCATGCCAACTTCCCTTTCGGGTGGGATGCACACACAATCACCTATCTGGGGATTCAGTTACCAGCTAAATTAGAGGACTGCAGAAATTTCATCCCCATTCTGAAACTGATACAAAAGGACCTGCAAGAATGGAACAGGGGTACATTCTCATGGTTTGGGAGGGCGGCAATTTTGAAAATGAACATCCTCCCCAGACTTCTTTATCTGTTACAGACGATCCCGATCAAAATGCCACCCTCATTCTTTGCCACTTACAAACAGTTCTGCTTAAAATTTCTTTGGGCTGACAAACGGGTACATTGGAAGAAATTGGTGACACCTAAGTTGAGGGGAGGAATAGGCCTCCCCAATATAAAAAAATACTACTGGTCATGCCACCTAACGAGAATTGTAGATTGGCACCTACACAAAAAGGCTAAAGCCTGGATAGGCATAGAGGAGGTGTTTTTCTCCTTACCTATTCACCATCTTCCGTGGATAAGCCGCAATGGAATCCCAAGGGAAAGCAAATCCCACCCCCTGATTGGCCCGACAATTCAGATTTTTTGCACTGTATGTAACAAATTGAAAATTGTCTCCTCATCAGGCCCAATGACACCGCTTGACTGGAATCCGGACTTTCCTCCGGGTATTACTCACCTTAACACTACTGACATGTCCACGAAACAATCAATCCATCAGAGCAGAATCCTTTTTTGACAAAGGGAAAATGGTGCCTTTCCGAACCCTTACATCTAGACTCCCTGACGCACACATCCCCTTTTTCTTGTCAAAAGAAGTTTATTGAGTATACAATGTTATAAAGATACATGAAGTAAGTTTACAAGGATCTATAAAGTAAGCTTATTGTTTTACAGTAGGGTTTATATAGGTAAATATCATGAAATTTCAAATATTAAACATTGGGTTCACGTAAACCTAAATTAAAGATATATATCATTTCCTTAGTTACTTTTGTAGGTATTTAAATGATTTATACCTACTATACATATTGTTTACAAGTAGAGTGTATATAGGTCAAATAAATTCTGATAATGAGCTTTAATCGTAAGGTGGAGAAAAGGAAAGAGAAAGAAGAAAAAGGGTTGAAAGGTAGAGGTATGGTCCACAAGGTTGTCCCGCTCGTCAGTTTATTATTCTTTTTAGTTCTCTTTGAAGCCTTAGAATGGGTGTCTCTGTAAGTCATTTAATCTGTTACCATGGCAACAGGACAGAGTCATTAAAGTTTGACAGGAACTGTTGTTTTATCCAAGGATGCCAAAGTTTTTCAAATTTTGGAATTTGATTTTGATCGATGGCTACCATCTTAGCATGGGACATTGTATTATTCATTCTGTGAATTGTTTCTGCTAGTACCAATGTAGGAGATTTCCATGCCTTGGCCACTGTTTGTTTTGCAGAAGTTATTAGTTGGATCATAAGTTTGAATTGAGAGAGTGTTAACCATTCCGGTTTTAGATTAAGTAAAGTTAAATATGGATCTGGTTGTATTATTTTTTTAAATATTTTAGATGCAATCACGAAGACTTCCTTCCAGAAGGTTTGGATTACTGGGCACGTCCACCATATGTGTAAATATGTGCCTATTTCTGGGCATCCTCGAAAACAAAGAGCTGAGCCCCATATAAACGAAGTTGCTCTTTTTTGTACTATTCTCAAAAAATAGGAAGGAATTGGAATAGGGAGGACTCTGAATAGATAAAGCAATTTGGGTAGAATAGTCATTTTGATTGCATTAATCTTCCCTATCCAGGATAAAGGAAGTTGCGACCATTGTTTTATTAGATTTGTGATCTGTCTTAATACAGGAGGATAATTGGTTGAGAATAAGTCAGAATGAGATGCTGTTAAATGAATTCCAAGATATGGGATTGATTTTTCTGCCCATGTGAATGGGAGTGCAGCCCTAGCCGGGATCAATTCCATGTTTGTGAGTGAAATATTAAGCACTAGGCATTTCTTAGGATTAATCATAAGGCCGGATAGGGCTGCAAATCCATCAAGAGCTGGTATTAAGTTAGGACCAGAGACCTGTGGTGATGATAGAAAAAGTAATATATCGTCTGCAAATATACATAATTTGTGTGTAATACCTCCTACTTCAATGCCAGTTATAGTTTGGTTTGTTCTGATGTATTGGGCCATGGGTTCGAGTATAAGGGCAAATAATAAAGGAGATAATGGGCAACCCTGTCGGGTACCTCTTTCGATATTAAAGGCTTCAGATTTGTATCCAGCATATTTTATATAGGCTTTGGGTTTATTATATAATGCTTTGATCCATGTTAAAAAGTGAGGTCCAAAACCCCATTTTTGTAATGAATATTGCATATATTGCCAGGATACTGTGTCAAATGCCCTCTTAATATCGAGAGATAGAAAACATAAAGGGATTTTCCGTTTTTTAGCAATATGTGCCAATAACACTGCCCTGCGTATATTATCGCCTGCCTGTCTATTTGGCATGAAGCCTACTTGATCTCTATGTATTAATTTTCCTATAATGCTATTGAGGCGTTTTGCTATTATTTTTGCTAATAATTTAATATCAAGGTTTAACAGAGAGATAGGCCGATAATTCACACAGGAAGTATCATCAGAAAGGGGTTTTGGGATCATACAAACAATTGCCATTAGTGTTTCTTGCCGAAAAGAATGTCCATCTAGAAGTTTGTTAAAAGTTTCAGTGAGAATGGGAGAGAGTATTTCTGAGAATGTTTTATAGTATAAAGCCGAGTAGCCGTCTGGGCCTGGTCTTTTGTTAAGTTTTAGGTCTTTTATGGCGTTAGCAACTTCATCTATAGTTATAGGCTCATCCAAACTGCTTTTTTGATTCTGAGATAACTCAGGTAAGGTTATTTTTGAGAAGAAGGATTCAGCCTCTGTAGGATTAAATTCATTGTTTGTCTTGTATAAAGTTGCGAGATGTGAGTGAAATTTATGGACTATTTTAACTGGATTACAAGTGTAAACATTTTTTGATAATTTCAAACGTATTGGTTTGAAAGATTTGTTAGTTGAATTTAATGCCCGAGCCAAATATGTACCTGGTTTGTTTGTATTCATGTAGAAATTGTGTTTGGAGCGTTTGAGGGATTTATCAACTGACTCAGTGAGAAATAGATCGTATTCCAATCTAGATTTTTCCAGATGAGATTTTGTACTCTGAGATGGATTATCTTGAAATGATATGTAGGCTGCATTAAAATTGAGTTCTAGTTTTTTTGCTAGATTTTTGCGTTCCCGTTTAAATAGTGCCATTTGTCTTTGTATTGTACCACGCAAGACAGGCTTATGAGCTTCCCACAGTGTTGTTGGGGAGATGTCTGTTGTATTATTAATTGATATGTATTCCTTTAAAGCTTGTTCAATGGCCATCTGATGTAGTGGGTGCTTGAGCATTATGTCCGGTAAGTACCACGTTGGGTCATGCGCTTTTGGTATGGCTGAGGCTATAGTAGTGTATACTGCATTATGGTCAGACCACGGAATCGGAATTATATCTGATGCAATAATTTCTGGTATCATTCCTATTGTTAGAAAAATATGATCTATTCTGGTGAAGGTTTGATGAGGGTGCGAGAAATAAGTGAATTTCTTTTTCATTGGGTTACTTTCTCTCCATGAATCTACCAGATTGTATTTGGAAAGAAGTTGAGAAAAAGGTAATCTAGAGGTTATTTTGGATGGTGTAAAAGGTGATTTATCTAGAAATGGGAGGAGGACCTGGTTTGAATCCCCACACATTATCACTGTTCCTATTTTGTGTGTATTAATCACTTGTAATATATGTGAGAGGAATGGTGTAGGTTGTTTGTTAGGAGCGTAGTAGGAAATCACCGTGATTGCTGTATCCATTATATAACCCATGAGTATCAGGTATCTACCTTCTGGGTCTTTAATTTCTGATGATAAGGTGAATGGTGTGGATCGGTGAAATGCAATTAGAGTTCCCCTTTGCTTGGTACAGGCAGAAGCTGTGTAAATTTGTTGATAAAAAGGAGAAATATATTTTGGAGTAGAATCTTTGGTGAAGTGTGTTTCTTGGCGGCATACTATGTGAGCCTTCTTGTTATGGAAAGTACGGAAGGCTTTGGTCCTTTTTTGAGGGACATTTATTCCCTGAACATTCAGGGAAAGTATATTCAGTGGTGCCATGGCAATAGATCAAATAGTTTTGACTTACTTTTTGTTATGCAGAGCTGACTACGCAGATCAACCTGTGTGGACTGAAGAGATGAATAGATAGAAAAGAAACCAGTGAATTCTGGAGTAAAGAGTAAACAAAAAACATATGAGATTAGATGATACACTGTATAAATTATTTTTTGCAAGTAATCACAATTTACCCGTGAAAGAGAATAAATATCTCTCTCAGGGGAATAAGTGCCTTCGTCACACTCCCACATAATATGATTGGGAGAATGAGGAGGGCTAATGGGGGTACACGGATCTTTCGCTTACAGGAGAGAAGTGCTATGTCAAAAGACATCAAAATGATGTTTCATTAATTGGAGTGCAGAATATAGTTTTTGTTGAAATTATTTATTCCAGGGTGGTTGTATATGGTTAGTCTTGCCCTAGGCTAAATAATTCAGTTAGAAAGGTACTGTTAATAACATTGGTATTGATGAAGATAGTTTGAATTATTTTGGGATTTTAACCCTTTTAGAGTAAACAATTACATATTTTATTCATATGCAACTGTTTAGAAATGTTAACTCATAAAATTGAGGTTGTATTGCTTCAGATTAGAATAAACAAAAACATAATTCTAGGAACGAGTTAGGTAATAATATATTTGTTTTAAGAAAAGAAAAAAAAAGCTTCCATTTCTTCTGGATTATTGAACATATTTGTCCTAAAAAGTAATAAATCTATTGTTATTACCTGATAATATATAACTGAACAAGAATTTCCTTATTTCACTTATATATTCTAAGGCTATATAAATCAGAAGTAATAAGAAATATAACTGGAATGTAACATGATCCCACACAGTGTGTGACTATCAGAATGCAGTTACATTCAGTTATAAATACAGGTTTTTTATAGAGAACCATCTCTTAGTATAATAAATGAAGAGATATCAGGAATTAGGATGTCAGTCCATTGAATCTTCTTGGTCCATGGATGATGTGGCATAACGGCCTCTTTTGTGAGAATGATGATTCCCATTTTGTTCTGAAATTTTCTGGGTGCTGCCTGAAGGTGAAGATGATGCCATTCTTCTGCGTGTGGGAGTGTTGCTGCTTGTGGGTTCTGTCAGATTTAATTTTAAAAGGGTTTGTTGTAGTTCATCTGCTGATCTGCTTCTGTAAATTGTACCTTGGTAGTTAAATCTGACTGAAAAGGGGAAGCCCCATTGATACATAATGTTGTGGCGTTGCAGTTCCATTAGTTGGGGTTTCATGGATCGTCTTTTAGTAATAGTAAGTTGGGATAGGTCAGCAAAAATTTGATAATTGTGTCCTTGAAAATTAAGTTCCTTTTTTTCTCTTGCAGCAATTAGTATTTGTTCTTTCGTTCTGTAATAATGAAATTTTGTGATTATATCACGTGGGGGTCCATCTTTCTTTTTGGCTATGAGGGCTCTGTGTACTCTGTCCAGTTCTAAACGTTCAATAGGGATATCTGGCTTTAGTTCTTGTAATAGAGCAGTAATAGTAGATTGCAGGTCTGTCACAGTTTCAGGTATTCCCCTTATGCGCAAGTTTGAACGTCTGGCTCTATTTTCGTAATCTTCGAGCTTAGTTTGAAGTATTAAATTCTCTTTTTTTAATTGTTCCAATTCTGTTATATTTTCTTGGGTTGTAATTTCAATTTCATCCATTTTTATTTCTAAGGCTGTGGTGCGGTTTCCCAGCTCTCTTATTTCTTTGGTTAGGCTTTTTGTTATTTGGTCTGAGGTTTGTTTTAAAGCCTTATGAAGCATCTTTTCAAATTGTAATAATATTACTGGGGATACTGAGGAGGCTTGTGGAGAAGTTTGTGAGAGGATTTGTTCTGTATCTGACTCAAATGGAGAGTCTTGCTGTGACATTTTCTGTCTGTGAGAGCGCCCTGATGCTGTATCTTGTGAGGTGACTGGAGCTGCTTCAGCTGCAGTGAGTGCCTGTGAGCTCTTTGTGAGGTGATTTTTATTTCTGCCACGGTTTCCTCCCAGTACCATATTTCCTGCCCAAACTTTCACAGTTTGTTCCCTGGGGCAAAAAGGTTCAAATGGATACCTTTTGAGCCTGCAGGCTCCGCTTTGTCCTTCTCTTCTCTCCTCAGCGGTGTGGAGCTCTAACAATGCATGTCTGCTCTGCTAGGCTCCACCTCCTGCCCCCCCACATCCCCTTTTTCAACTTCCTTCAGATACGTCACTTTCTACTCAGTTCTACTCTATACTCTCAGTGGTGCAGAGACCAAACACCTTTTGAAGCCATATGCCCCGTACACACGGTCGGACATTGATCGGACATTCCGACAACAAAATCCTAGGATTTTTTCCAACGGATGTTGGCTCAAACTTTTCTTGCATACACACGGTCACACAAAGTTGTCGGAAAATCCGATCATTCTGAACGCGGTGACGTAAAACACGTACGTCGGGACTATAAACGGGGCAGTAGCCAATAGCTTTCATCTCTTTATTTATTCTGAGCATGCGTGGCACTTTGTGCTTCGGATTTGTGTACACATGATCGGAAATTCCGACAACGGATTTTGTTGTCGGAAAATTTTATAGCCTGCTCTCAAACTTTGTGTGTCGGAAAATCCGATGGAAAATGTGTGATGGAGCCTACACACGGTCGGAATTTCTGACAACAAGGTCCTAGCACACATTTTCCGTTGGAAAATCCGACCGTGTGTACGGGGCAATATGCAACGGATCCGAACCCCAAAGACATGTAATCTCAGATATGTACGCCTTACTGTTCGCCAAGATATCCACCAAAGACGATGTGTCCTGCCAAAAATGGAATAGAGCATTGATCACAGACCTCATACAAAAGGACTGGGATAAAATTTTTACCCATATACATAAAGGGCCATTGAATGTCTCCGCACAAGAAAACGGATACAAAATATTTTCCAGGTGGTACAGGACTCCTGACAGAATACACAAATTTCACCCCAGCATCCCTCCTTTTTGTTGGAGATGCAACACCGCTCATGGTTCTCTATTGCATATTTGGTGGGAATGCCCCCTAATCCAACCATATTGGAAGGAGGTACATCGTCTTACCTCACAAATCACAACATACACTCCGGATTTCACTCCAGCCCAATATCTACTCCACCATATTTCCATTCCCCAATTGGCCTACTCAAAGTCACTCACTCTACACCTCATAAAAGCAGCGGAACTCTGTGTACCCACTCACTGGAGGACTACTTCCCCCCTAGTATATCCGAATGGCTCCGCAGAGTCAGGAAAATAGCTGGGATGGAAGATTTAATCCATCAAGCACGAGACACTCCATTGAAATACCATAAAACATGCGCTTGTTGACTTCATTTAAAAAAATTGACAGATTACTGTAGCATCCTAACAGATTCCTCATAGCTTAACCTGGGGCCTTGACTTTGTTAAACAACAAAAATAATGAACATATATCCATGGTAACTCTTCCTCCTCCTCCCCTCACTCCCTCTTTCCATCACCCCCTCCCTCCCCTTACCCATCTACTAGTATTACAGACAGGGTCTAGTGGACTACCACTGCACCAAGAACTTGCAATACTAATGGGACCCATTCATATACCCTAACATTTCCTATACCACACGTTGCATAACTGAGATGCCGGCATGTTGGCAAATATTAGACAGAATACGTCCTCCCCACGTACAGTTAGTTCCCGACAGGGGTATGTGGGAGATGTGGCAATATACCCGGTATCCAGAAGATACATATAGCAGGACTTCACTATGTTTCCCTTAGAAAGCCCACTTGTCCCCTTATGGATCTAGAACTTTCTACAGTTTTAAATGTTCTAAATGATTATTATATGCATTGTCTTGTTGTGGTTCTTCTATTTTATTTCTTTTTGTTCTGATTTCTTTACACCTCTTGCAGTCTTACTGTATGCCAATGCTAGCAATGTACCCCAAGACTGTATTGATGCTTGGTTTGATGTTTCATTATCTGTAACATGCAAATTCTTTAATAAAAAAATATTAAAAAAAAAAAAAAAAGCTATGCTTCTGCATAAGTACAACAGACACATATCAGGAATATGAAATGTTGGGGTAACATACACTTTAGGACCTCAAATGTGGTGAGGGGGTTGGGTACACCTGAGCACTGTGGTGCATAATTCGCTGACTGTCTTGTGTTGCTCAAAGGTTGATGAAAATGTTACATAGCAACATAGTTAGTCTGGTTGAAAAAAGACACAACTCCATCTAGTTCAACCAATAAAAGGGGTGGAAAAAAAAATCATACAATCCCATATACACAATCCTATACCCACAGTTGATCCAGATGAAGGCAAAAACCCAGCAAAGCATAAACCAATTTGCTCCAGCAGGGGGAAAAAAATTCCTTCCTGATCCCCTGAGAGGCAATCGGATATTCCCTGGATCAATTTTACCTACAAATGTTAGTGTCCAGTTATATTATGTACATTTAGGAAAGAATCCAGTCCTTTTTTAACCACTTGCCTACTGGGCACTTTTACTCGCTTACTACTCAGGCCAATTTTCAGCTTTCTACGCTGTCGTAAATCTCTTATTCTCTAGATGTAAAGAGTGCCCTCTTGTCCTCTGTGATGACCTTAAAGTGAATAACGCAACATCAAGTTCACTATATGGACCACTTATGTATTTGTACATGTTGATCATATCCCCCCTTAATCTCTTCTTCTCAAGAGAGAATAAATTCAGTTCCTCTAATCTTTCCTCATAACTGAGCTCCTCCATGCCTCTTATCAGTTTGGTTGCCCTTCTCTGCACTTTCTCCAGTTCCCCCATATCCTTTTTGAGAACCGGTGCCCAAAACTGAACTGCAAATTGCAGATGAGGTCTTACTAATGATTTGTACAGAGCAAAATGATATCTCTCTCTCTGGAGTCCATACCTCATTTGCCACATAGTTGCCCAATGAACTACTTGCTGCGCAAACCAACGTACCTGTACGTCGGTCTGTGCATTTTGTACTGCGGGCGCGCGCTTCTGACAGGGGACAGCGTTCTGAAAGGGGACAGCACTGAAATCTGCCGTTCCTATTGATAAGGAACAGTGATTTCTGTGTTGTCCCAGCAAACCCATCCCCCACACAAATGCAACGTCACACCGATTCGGACGGTGCCATTGCCGGCAATTTCCGCCGATTTGGCATGCGATTTGACATTTTGTTTAATGACTGGGAAGGCCATAGATAGGAGAGCTATTCTTTTATTTATTTTTATAACACTCACTATAACAAATAGTATTGTCTTTTGTAACTGAGTGGAGTTAATATTTAGAATGATTGTTTTCGGTATGTGAATGCCTTGTATACCTCATATGCCTTTATTTAGATTTTTCTTGACATTTACTTACAGACCAGGGTAACAATGCTGCTGCATAAGTTCCCTGCCGAATTAACAGCATTGTCACCCTGAGGAAGTTGAAAATCAACAGATTTAGGGAACATTCACACTAGGTGTGGTAGGATTGCATTGAGCGGCTATTCCAGCACAGTTCCACCAATGTCGCACCTCGAGACAAGCAATGCCTTGTCTCCTACCTGGCCAGTTCACACCACTGGTTTGTGCCAAGCTTTACTTTTTTCCAGCGCAGTGCAACATTTCAACTTATTAAAAAAAAAGTGAACAGTGGGACAGGGGCGGATCCAGAGCCTAGTCTCGGGAGGGGCACTGCCAGAAAATATGTTTTTTTGGGGTAAATTTATTGGGCAAATGGCTGGTGTTAGCACTTCAATCATCATGGCACCATGGTTTTTATGGTGCCAGGATGATTGAAGAGCATTATTACTATAATTACATTGTTATAAAAAATTAAATGGTTGAACTCACCATAATGCAGAATCAGTGGGAGCCCCGAGCATGTCACTTGCCACTGTCACCTGCCACACGTTGCGGATTGTCACTTGCCACGTCACCTGTCACCAGATGCAGATTGTCACTTGCCATGTTCCATGCCACACTGATCACTTTATTAGTGTCACTGGTCCCCAAAATGTCAAAAGTGTCAGTTAGGTGTCCGATCTGTCCGCTGCAATGTTGCAGTACCGCTAAAAATCACTGTTCGCCGCCATTACTAGTAAAAAATTATTAAATATAAATGCCATAATTCTATCCCATAGTTTGTAGACGCTATAAATTTTGTGCAAACCAATCAATACATGCTTATTGGGATTTTTTTTACCAAAAATATGTAGAAGAATACGTATCGGCCTAAACTGTGGAAGAAATTGTCGCTTTTTTTCGGTTTATATCGCAAAAACCACAGAGGTGATCATATACCACCAAAAGAAAGCTCTATTTGTGGGAAAAAAAGCACATCAATTTTATTTGGGTACAGCGTCGCACGACCGCGCAATTGTCAGCCAGTCAAAGTAACACAGCGCAGTATCACAAAAAATGGCCTGGTCACAAGGAGGGGTAAAACTTTTTGGAGCTGAAGGGGTTCAGATCAAGACTAAAAGGGCATTTTTTGTTTCATACATAATGGCACACATGTATTTTGCGATTTGACTCATGACATTCATTCATTCTTTTACTCACGTTTAGTCAATTGGTGCTCTGGTGAGGCCGGTAGGGGTTCCCAATTCCCATGCAGGAGCAATGGTGGAGTGGAGTCTGTGGAGATGGATTGGATGGATCCAGTAATCTTCTCAATAAGTCTTCTTGACTTATTTTCAATTCACTCCGCTCTGCAGACTGCCCAAGGTGGAGAAGATGGAGGAGGTGGGTGGAGCCAACACCAACTCAGGAGCGGTGGAGCCGAGGCCTGTAGTGTGGACAACATGGAGGGAGGAGGGTGCCGGTGGGTGGGGACAACACAGTCAGGGGCAGAGAAAGAAGAATGCTGGCGCTCTGCCGCCACTGACGGTGGACGCTGGCTGGCCTGGACATGTTAGTGCAGTTACTGTGGGTGAACGGAATAAACTTTCAACAGACTAAAGTGCAGTGCAACTGGGCCATATTTCAGGCTCCAGCAGGTCCTCTCACTGTCAGTGTCACGTCGGCTCTGAGACTCGAGTCCAACGTGACTCAGTGACGTCACTCGTTGCTAACGCCTGGGTCGCCTGGCGTCTAGCAACGAGTGCAGGAAAGAGGCTCCACCCACCTCCTCCTTGTCAGGCAGTGAGTGGCCGTAACATAACATTAGACGCGAGTCTCTCTCTCGGCACCGCTGATCGGCTGATGTGAGAGAGAGACTCGGAGTCGGGCAGAGGCAGCGGCAAGCAAATGAGTGACTGTTATTACAATATCAGTGCTATTATTTCGGGGGGGGGCAATTGCCCTGTTGCCCCCCCCTGGATCCGCCCCTGCAGTGGGATGGGCCATGATTGGTGCATCAACACTGCTGCAATCCCACCACCTCCCACTGCACACCAGGACAGGGGCTGATCTAAACGTACCCTTATTTGTTTTGACAGACCGTATCACATACCTGTATGTCATTTTCTTTTGATCATTGTTCCATTTCAAAGCTGACCTCCAAGCAGGTAAAATACATAACCTGATGCCTCTCTGTATTCATTAACAATTCATTCATTGTATTCTTTAAATGCAAGCAGTATAAATACTTACAAATTATTCATGTGTTAATGAGGGTCATGCTGACAGAATGAGAGAGCAGAGTGACAGGGAGATGATTTTATCAGTCTACTGCTCCCAGAAAAAACAGAAATGGAAGGCACATGCATTACCAGAGATAATTTAATAATAAGAAAGTTTATATAAAAGTGGGTACTCACAAAATGCAACTGACAAAAGGCCATAAACACAGTGCATGGACATGCACGGAACACGGGGTAAAGCTAACGCGTTTCAGTGGTGCACCCCCTTACTCAGAGCTAGGCTAGTTCTGTTCTGTGCATGTCCATACACTGTGTTTATGGCCTTTTGTGAGTACCCATTTTTATATAAAAATGTCTTATTAATAAATTATCTTTGGTAATGCACTAGGTGTGCGCGCCTTCCATTTCTGTTTTTCTTGTAGTTCCTTTCGGATTACCCCATCTGAGGAAGGCAGCATCCACCCAGCTTTGGGATACCATATATACCTTTCACACCACCATTTTATCTGACATCTGTTACTCCACGCCTTGGAAGACCTATTAGTGCTGGAAATTATTGTGTTTTTTGTAAGTCTACTGCTCCCCTTTAACAGTCCAATCATAGGTTGGGTTAGAGGCAAGAGCTTTAAGCGTTATTTTAAGCTTTAAGCGTTATTTAAAGGGTAACTCCACTTTCATAAAAAGATAAAAATAAATAAAATAGCATATACAATTGATACACACACTGGGGGTTATTTACTAAAGGAAAATCCACTTTGCACTGCAAGTGCACTGAAAGTACACTTGGAAGTGAAGTCGCTGCAGATCCGAGGGGGACATGCAAGGAAAATAAAAAACAGCATTTTAGCTTGCACATGATTGGATGATAAAATCAGCAGAGCTTCCACTCTTTTCAGATCTACCCCTTCGATTTAGAGCGACTGCACTTCCAAGTGCACTTTCAGTGCACTTTCAAGTGTACTTGCAGTGTAAAGTGGATTTGCCTTTCATAAATAACCCCCACTGTATTGTAATTGAATGCTATTAAAATTACCTTTCAAACTGCAGCCCTGTAATTTTCTGTAAAATTCAATGCAATGCAATATGGAGGCCTTTCATACACAGTTGGTGTACAGAACTTTCCCAGAAATGTCATTTCCTGCTTGTGTGATTGGCTCACTCATTTACCCAGACGTCTGTACTAAGATATAGGTCAGACTTTAGGCATCCTGTGAAAGAATAAAAACTACATTTTTGTGAGATATTCCCAAAGGGTTAATAACTTCTAAAGGTATGCAGACGCTGCAACTTTCCTCAATAGAAGGCTGCAAGTGCAGAATAATCAGTCATTCCCATTCATTCCATTAATAAAATAGTTATTCCCATTCAGATTCACTCTCCACATTGACACAAAAAATCCCTCATTCAAAATTGCTCACTTGTTTTTTCAGTAATTCCAAAGGTTAAAATCAACTTTATTGTTCAGCACATACACAAATACAGATGACTATGTCCCAGTAGAGGATGATCCTTGGTGGTGTGTAAGGATGAGCTCAGGTGTGTTCGCAAGCCGCACGTGCAGAGCCCACCAGGAAGTCGGCACTGCGCTGCGCTAATCACAGGCAGTGAGACATTGTCCCAAGGTGCGGCTGCAGAGATCTGGAAATGTCTCACTGCCTGTGATTAGCGCTGTGCAGTGCCGACTTCCTGGCGGGCTCTGCATGTGCGGCCTGCGAACACGCCTGAGCTCATCCTTAGTGATGTGTTTGTGTTTATATATTTGCTGAACAATATAGGCCCCATTTGCAGCTACTCACAGTCGTTTGCATGTAATCAGTCACGCAGAGATAACCTGCAGATGGTCAGCCATGGATGATCATTCACATGCCGTCAGCCTCCCATTGCCTGAATAGGGTTCCCTGCCTGCAGCTAATCACAGGGAACCCTGGCTGAGACTCCTGCAGGTGATTTCAGTCATCCTGACTCACAAGTGTGAATGGGGCCAAAGTTATTTTTACCCTTTGGAAGTGGTTTGTGGCTCCAAGACTTGTGAAGGGAGAAATTACTCCAGGAGGAGTGAACACCTGGTGAGCTGGAGTTCAGGATGCATGGCATAGCATACTAGCTCATTATGTATTACTTACCTGAGATCGAAGACCCCGCAGCGATCCTCGTTCACTGCTCCGGCCGGCGACATTGCTCCCGGAGTTACTTCCGGGTATTGTGAGCTGCGGCGCTGTGATTGGCCGGAGCTGTGACAACGTCACACCCGCGCATGCACGCCGGAGCCGCCGGCAACAGCACATTCTAACTGAAGCAACGGCACGTATGTGCCGTTGCTTCAGTTTGCTTCAGTGCGCATGTGCCGATGACATCGGCACATGCAAATACAGGGGATATCTCCCAAACCGTTCAGGAGACATCTGGGGTAGCTACAGGTAAGCCTTATTATAGGCTTACCTGTAGCAAAAAGTGTGTTGTAAGTGTTTACAACCACTTTAATATGTGGCTTTAGCTGTGTGTCTAAAGTTCAGCTTTAACTTTTTGTTCCAAGTCCAGGACACCACTAGTAACACCTTCTCCTGGATATTCCCCTTCTAAAAGAAAGTAGAAAAATGACCCTGAATAATAGACTGTAATCTCTTTGGTCTTACATTGCAGTAGGTTATCTTTTTAATATAACTCTCTTTCTGTTATGTCTCCTTCTTGTGATTCTGAACTGGTCTGTGTTTGAATGAAAACCATGTATCACTTAAGAGTGTTGCTGAGCCTCTTGAAAGAACTGAAATCAAGTGAATAAAAGGAGTGGGCTAAGATCAGTAAGGCCACATCCTATACACATTCTTCTTATTTTTTCCCTTTTTCCCTTGGTTATTTCGTTACATTCCAGCTTACTCGTTCTCACCTCTTATTTTATTTTATTTTGTTGCATTTTTCTACTCCCCCACTTCTCCCCCTATTGCTTCTTCACCTCTTTCCTACTTTTCTTTCTTCCACTTTATACCATCTCCCCCTATGCTCTGAAGGACACTTCTGGATACCTTGTACCAAGTACATAATGTTACACTCTTATGATATTGCTATTTTAGTTACCTTAGATGTAGTCGGTAGGACACCTTTGAATTTTGTGTACCAATGTACATTACTTTATACCCTCAGGATATTGCTATTCTAGCTACCCCAGATTTACACATATACTCATATATTCCATACAGTGAGTATGCCTTGCAAGATTTATAGGAGAAGGTTGGGTCCACATTTTCTTTTCCAAATCCTTGCCATGCCTGCCCCGCGTCTGGCCTTGGTCCTCCTTGCTGTGGTCCCCGTCCCTTCAGCTCCTGGGGGAGATGCCCTCCGCCGACCCCTGCTTGGGATCAGTCTCTGAAGCTAATCGTCTGACAAGTAAGTATGGGATGATCGGTTCAGGCTTCATGCTCTTGTCCAATCATAACATATACTCTAATATATACATCAGATATGCACATCAGCCCCTGATGAAGCGAGGAAAGCTTGCGAAACACGTTGGGTTAGAGATGTATCATGTATATCTGTACTACTTGTGATATTATATTATCATGGCTATGTTTAGAGGATTATTACGCTACGTTGCTGTTTTTATGAATCTGTAACCCATGCTCATGTCTTATGATGGATGATGTTGTTTACCATTCAAATAAACTTTTTTACTCCAATATCTGTTCACCTTTTGATGATCATGAACACCTAATTTAAAGTCAAAGGGGCGACTGTTGTCTCTCTGCTATGTAAAATAGGGATGGAGGTGTTTCATGTTAGGGGGCAGTCTTAAGACTTTCTTTTTCAAGTAAGGCCTGAGAGGAAATGGCCTTCAGCCAGGAACTGAAAAGAAGGTGACTTGCTGCAGCTTCTAATGCACATTGTAAAAAGCTCACAGTGTGCAGTGAAATCAGGATTGGCCATTTTAGTACAGGAAAGGGGTGTGTACAACAGTGCAAGACCGATGGTAGGACTGAAATTACAGGGAAACTAAACTCTGGCTCCATTCACACTTGTATGACTCCAAAGTTGTGCAGCTTTGGATGGGTGTGACTTGGATGCGACTTTGGCTTTGACCAATGGTAATGGACAACTGTTGCACAGCTGTTGCATATATATAACGTTCTGGTGTGACTTTCATGTGACTTTTGAGGGTTACCATTGCAGTCTATTGCACTCAAGTCACATGAAATTCAGACCAAAGTACTGCAGGAACCTTTTTTTTTTTTTTTTTTTTTTTTTTTTAGTTTAATTATTTTTATTGGTTTAATTATAGATAACAATATGTCAGGTTACATACAACGTTTGATACACTCTGTCAGATGAAAATTCACGTTGAAACAGGTATTCAGTAAATACATATAGAGGTGTTTGAACTAAACATAGCATAGCAGAGGTATTAGATGGAACAGTCCCATGAACGAAAAATTCAGGGTTAAAGGAAGCCCAGGGAGACAAGACTATCAGGACTCACGACTGATATCAGTGGGTAAATATACCTGTGTAAGTGAACCAAGATAGAATTAGAGTTTTAATAGACTGTTAAATATCCATTACAGGACGTTTCTCCACCCCATGGGGAACTTGCAGGAACCTTTTTAACGTCACTGCGACTTTAAGTCGCACATATTTAAATGGTTATCATTGAAAAACATGCAATTTGTCATGCAACAGTAGTGTCCAAAGTCGCATGACAAGTTGCACAAGTGAGACTAAAGCCTTAAAAAGAAAGTTGTATTCAAGTCTGTATTTGTAACTCCAAAAAGTACTTCATATTGCTCTCAGCCTCCTGCAAATTGCTCTTTTTGTTGCTGTGATCTGACTTCCTGTTAGAGGGTGACTACATTCATTCTCCATGGTCTCACTGTAATGTATGAATGTAGCCCCTTTCTCCAAAGATGGACTCATGACTATGGGATGTGTAGTCAACATAGAGAAATACACATGACTGCAATTTACATGTACTGAAAACAAATGGATATTGGGGGGGCGAAGAAGAGCTTTGGGAGCTCCGATAAAAAACAATGTAATTAAAAATGGACCACCAAGAAATACATGTTTTGGAAAATAAGGCAATTCTTTAGTGTAGCTTAAAGCTTTGAAGCCACCTGAAACTCCTTTAGATTAAAGTGATTGTAAAGGTTTGTTTTTTTTTTTTTTTTTTTTTATAAAACAAACATGTTATACTTACCTGCTCTGTGCAAGGGTTTTGCACAGAGAGGCCCCGATCCTCCTTTTCTGGGGTCCCCCGGCGGCGCTCTTGGCTCCTCCTCTTCTGGAATGCTCCCACGGAGAGCCGCATTCCATGGGGACACCTGTGTGGGCGTGCTCCCGAGTTCTGCTGCTGTGTCCATTGACACAGACACATAGGCGTGCGCACAGGGTGTGCCAGGTGTGCCCAGGCACACCCAAATCCCCCGCAGCACTGCCAGCTTCCTGTTGCTGCGGGATGTTTTAGGATGAGTTGGGGAAGGGGCCAGTAAAAATATAATTTACTAGCCCTTTCCCTTCTGAATGAACATCATAAGTAATCGGTAGTGTGTGCTTGCGCTTTAGGGTGCACACTCTAATGCCATAGGCTGCGCACGCCTATGCACAGACAGCAGGACTTGGCCCCACCCCCCCAGTTTCCATCCAGTCATTGGATTTTATTGACAACAGCGGGAGCCAATGAGGACCAGAGACAGCGACACCCCCATACAGTGAAATCCAAGGCCGTGTTTTCATGTATGCCAAACTGTTAAAAAAGAAACTTCTTTCTCCGGGTTTCCTGAGGGTAAGGCAGCTCTTTGAAATGAATGGGCTGCCCTATTGGCGTTGTATGCGTGCAAAGGCGAACACACAGATCTGAACTTACACATTCCATTTAATTGTATCATTTTGTCACGTACATAGCTAAGCAGCCTTGCATAGCTTCTTAGCCAGAGAGAGTTAATCAGCTAGTTGTTTATTGAGCATTGAGGAGAGACCTTGCCTGGTGATCGGGATGAAAGCACAGACTTTGATACAGGACAGTCACACATAGTACTAATAACAGATAAGCTCTAAAGCTAATAACACAGTGATCTTTGACTGACACCAGAGTGTCACAATCCCCTTCCACGTGTATGAAACTTTTTGGACTCAAACCTGTGGGAATGATTTATTAGGGGATAAACTGAGGCCCATTTGATTCAAAGGCTTGAAAAAAAGCTGCATGTGCAGTTATCTAATTCACAGCAAATGTTTGTATATGGAAGAAACAAAGGGATGTTAACACTTAGATTTTGTTCTGGTTGTTTTTACTCACTCACATTTTTTCTGTGTTTTTTTTTTTTTTTTTTTTGCTGTATAAAAACAGATCTATTTAACCACTTGCTGCCTGGTCACTTTTACCTCCTTCCTGCCCAGTCCAATTTTCAGCTTTCAGCGCTCACACTTTGAATGACAATTGCGCGGTCATGCTACACTGTACCCATATGACATTTTTATCATTTTTTTCACACAAATATAGCTTTTTTTCAGTGGTATTTAATACCACTGGGTTTTTTATTTTTTGCTAAACAAACAAAAAAATGAAAATTTTGAAAAAAAAAAAACACGAAAGTTTTTCATGTTTTTTTAATAAAAATGAGCAAACAGGTCATTTTACTTCATCACTGACGAGGCAGCAGTGATGGGCACTGATCGGGAGGCACTGATAGGGGGTGCGGAGAGGTGGCACTGATAGCTGGCACTGATAGGCACTGCTAGGTGACACTGATATGTGACACTGATGGGCACTGATAGGTGGCACTGATTAGCAGCACTGCAGGGCACTGATTAGCAGCACTGGAGGGCATTGATTAGCAGTACTGATGGGCACTGATTAGCAGCACTGGTGGGCACTAAGGGGACCAATGTCCCTCTAACAGAAGCCTGTTAACGGCTTTCTTCTTTTCCTCGTGCTGACAGTGTGACAGCTGACATCTGATAACATGGTAAAGGGCCTGCTGTGATTGGCCCTTTACCTGATCTGTTATCAGCCAAGTCCCAAGGGTGCACGGGTGGTGCGAGAACGTGAGGAGGTTCATGTAAGCCCTCCCAGCATTTTAAGCCTGTGCTGTAGCCATCTTTCGGCTATAGCGCAGGCGCCAAGTGGTTAGATTGCTTAGAATGTTTAATTTAAAAAAAAAAAATTTTTTTTACAACCGAAACAAATGTCATGTACTGCCAATGAACCTTTATACTGATATTACCGATAATTTGAGTAGGAAATACGATTTTAATTGGGAGGAAAATTCTTTATCCTATTTAGGAATTAAACTTGCCTACCCCTCCTCCAAAATTTATGGTGCCAACTTTCCTGCACTAGTGGATATAATACACAAAGATCTACAAAACTTTCAAAAAACACAACTCTCGTGGGTAGGAAAAATAGCAGCATTTAAAATGGTAACACTACCCAAAATTCTGTATTATTTCCGTACCCTCCCTATTTTAATCCCTACCAAATTTTTTACACAAATTAACACAAAACTAAAAACATATATATGGAATGGGAAAAAACCTAGAGTGGCTTTTTCTATGCTGACATCCACCAAGGTAGTAGGCGGAATGGGCCTACCAGATATAAGAAATTATTAAAACGCAGCCTTAATGGACCAAATTAAATATTGATTAACCTCTTCGGAGGATAAATTATGGGTAAACATTGAAAAAGAATTTACTTTAGGACACAATATGTATGCATTATCTATGGCTTTTCATTTATTTAAGAAAATTACTATTCCCAACCTACTCAGCATTAAAGCCACCTTGATGGCATGGAAACATATCCTGTCCAAAACTAAAAGTGAGGAAAAACAAACGTCATTACATTTACTGTAGAAAATATTGGAATATTGTAAAATACGCATTAAGACACATGAATGGAATATTCAAGGTTATTATATGTTTAATAATTTGCCCCCAAGTTACAGAGCAATGGTACTAGGTAAAATAGAGAGATGTTCCCGATTAAATAACTTCAACCCAAATCATAAAATAGCGATTGCTACAATTATATGGGAATTTTTAACTAACCATAGGGATCACAAGAGAAGAGAAATTTCACTATTTTATGAACTCCTCTCCGATTATCCTATGGGGTACAAAAATCCTCATATGATATGGGTGTCCTTTTATGAAACTGCGGTAAAATACAGCGATTCAGTTCTCAGGCATTCTCAGAGGAGATCACTCTCCTCTGAGTGCCTGTTTATGAAAGTCTGTAGATCGCTTCTCATGTTGAGTTGAGAAGCGATCTACAAACGCCGGGAACTCCTGAGAACAGCTCCTCTCACTGTAATCTCGCGTGATATAGCGGGATTACAATATGAGGAACCATAAAATACAAAAGTGTAACACGAATCAGCACACATTATTCCCCAACATATTAATAAAATAATAAAGTTAAATTCCCCCTACACAATATACATTAACCTAATTATAAAAAAAAAACATTGTTTTTATCAATATTTAAAGATCATACATGTCCCTATTTAAATATGAATGGTGTATAGTAAATGAATGTAATGCACATATGTAATGCAGCTATACACCATTCATATAAATGCAAAATAGATTTATACTCATTAAAAAAATAATTTTAATAAAGTATACAAGTATAAATATTTATTAATAAATTAAAATACAATATATTTCATAATTGATAAACATAAAAATTGATAAACTGGTGCAATGCAAGAACACTGCGAATCCACTGTGGGTTCCCGCATTGCACCGACTCACATGTCAGTTCACACTGCCATACGCGAATCGCTGGGGAGTGTAAGTACATTGTTAACGACACCCCCAGTTCAGCTTGCATATCGCACTGCGAACTGACAGTCCGGACATGAATCGGATCGCATATGTGTGAACACACATGCGATCTGATTCTGGTCCGAACAGAAAAAAGGGTCCTGTGCGTGTTTGCACCGAATGCGGTGCGATATCAGCCATACTATCTATACAGCTGATATCGCACCGCACAGACATCGCATGTAATGTGAATGGCAGTGTGCTGCGAATTACATGCGATGCCTGTCCGGCATCGCACAAGTTTGAACTGGGCCTAAAAGTTAACAACACCCTTAAATTAGTTCCCATATCGCAGTGCGATCTGCAAACTCGGACAGTAATCGAATCGCATGGGTGAGAACACCCATGCGATCCGATTCTGCTATGGACCAAAAAAAGGGTCCTGTATGAGTTTGGTCCGAGTGCAATGCAAATTCAGCAATACCATCTGTATGGCTGAAATCGCATCGCACAGAGATCGGATGTGATTTTGCACTGCAGTGCGGTGCGAATCACATCCGATCTCGGACACCGCAGCAGTGGGAACTGGCCCTAAATCATATTGCATTTGCACCAAAATGGTACAGGATCCTTTATTTGGTCCGCACTGAAATCGGATCGCATGGGTGTGAACACCCATGCGATCCGATTCCTGCACCATTACATACTTCGCACTGCGATCTGTGAAATGATCTGGGGGTGTCATTAACTTTACATTGACACCCGCAGTGGTGCGCAGATGTCAATGTAGGTGCGATGTGGAAACCTGCACAGGAATCACGCTGGTTCACGATATGGCCCTCCTAGGATTAAATTTAGATTGTTACCCACAAATGTTTAGAACAATAGTAGCCCACATACTTATAGCAGCTAGACTATCAATATCTAATTTATGGAAATCTCCTAATGTTCCGAACATATCTAATGTATTTATCAGACTGAATAAACAAGCACAATATGAGCTGATGTTAGCTTATAAAAACTTTCATATGACTAGTTATAAAAAAAATGGCAGGCTTGGATGGATCACCCTAGAGCCTCCAATTATTTAAAAACCTGTAACCTTTAATTGTTTAATTTTTGGAAATCAAACATAACTTACCTCTATCATATACATTACAAGAGCTTAATAAATAAACTTTGTTTACAGCTTGAACCCATTTGGGGCAAACGAAGGTTTATATTTTGGGAATGATATTATCGAGTTGAATTGTTACGTGTGCATTTTAGACATGTTTATATAGATGGGAGTATACTATATTTCTTCTTTTCCCATTTTTGTTTGTTTGTTTGTTATTATTTTACTCTTATCTATTTTACCCATATATTACTTAGAACAAATGGTAGTACATTAGTCCAGTTTTTTTTGTTCTGTATACATTATTGTGTATTCGAATGTCTGAATAAATTAAAAATATTTTAAAGATGAAAAAATAAATAAATAAAAAAATAAATTTTTTATGCCTCTTCCTGTTACGGCTCCAATTAATTACTACAACCTATTACAGTCATGGAATTCTATAAACAATTTGCTTACATATCAAACTGCAGTGGCTGGTTCACATTTTGGAAAAAGAAAACTGCATCTAAGGGGAGTACAAATCATCCAAGCATGGCAGGTTACAATCCCAATTAAAGCAGATCTAAACCCTATCAATAAAATATCATACAGGCTTTAACATGTTAATGTAATTTTAAAAATCATTTTCAATTTTTTAAATGCTATTAAAAGAATGCCTGGTGATCCTGTCATGAGCACCCTTGCTCAGGCAATTTCTGTTATGGGGTGACAACTGCCCCCCTTGTTGTGCTGTTGCATTGCCATCCTGTCACACCGCCCCTGGTGAAGACTACATACATCTGTACTGTCCCACAATGTGCAGGCATGGTCAAGTGTTGTCACTACCAAGAAGATGGTCCAGAGTAATGACTTATGCCGCGTACACACGGTCGGACTTTTCAGCTACAAAAGTCCGACGGACGCCGACGGACCAAGTCCGGCGGACAATCCGATCGTGTGTGGGCTTCCCCGGACTTTCAGCTGACTTTTCCAGCCGCAAATCTAAAGACTTTAGATTTGGAACATGCTTCAAATCTTTACGTCGTAACTCCGCCGGACTCAGAAATCCGCTCGTCTGTATGCTAGTCCGACGGACAAAAACCCACGCTAGGGCAGCTATTGGCTACTGGCTATCAACTTCCTTATTTTAGTCCGGTCGTACGTCATCACGTACGAATCCGTCGGCCTTTGGTGTGATCGTGTGTAGGCAAGTCCAGTCGATAGAAAGTCCGTTGAAAGTCCGCCAAAAGTCCATCGAAAGTCTGTCGAAAGTCTGTCAGACGGGCTGTCGGACTTTTGTAGCTAAAAAGTCCGACTGTGTGTACGCGGCATTAGTCACCCCTGCAGAGAGTTACTGAATGACTGTGGAAGAGATCCACAGCCCTGGGATGCAACAAAGTAGGAAAAGAAGGTATTTTCTGAAAAACAAAAGGGCAATCGCCTTCGATACACAGTGCTTTAGTAAACAAAATGTCATCCAGTTATAGATCTACTTCCACTATTTCATTATAGGACTTTATGGACCTAAAAATCCATCAAATTATGCAATATTTATTTACAAAAATGTTTATCTTTTCTAAGAACAGACGACCTATAAAACCGTTTATAGGTTTCTTAAATCCAATACAAGATAATAAAACTGAATACATAAAAAAGATTTAATAAGGGACGTGTAATGACATCTACATACGTAGAAGTGATACATGAGATACTCTAAGTGCCGGTTCACACTACAGCGACTTGGGAACCGACTTGTAAGTCCTCAAGTCGCTGGACATAAGAAATGCCATAGAAGTGAATGAGAGCCGTCTAATTGTACACTACTGAAGTCGCTCCGACTTCAGAAAAGGTTCAAGGCGACTTCTACCCATAGATTTCAGTGAAAGTCGCATCCAAGTGGGGTCTCCATCTATATTGAAGCGACTTTAAAGGAAAAAGAAAATAATTTACCCAGGTACTCACCACATTTACCCAGGCAACCTCCTCCCTCTCACAGAGCTGATTATTTTGTGATTGGCTACAGCCAAAGTCGCCTGTCCTGGAGGCAACTTTAAGTCATGTTGTAAGTTGCTCAAAGTAGCGCTGAAGTCACCTCCAAATCCCTTATAAAGTTGCGCTGTATGTCGGGTTGCTCCTGTGTAAACCGGCACTTAAGTAGCACCCCTCAGATTTTCCCTAATGGATACATTTGGCAAGGTGATAGGAATCCTGAAAGGGAAATACCAAGCTGTCAGGGAAGAAGGCCTTCTGTTAATAGTTGAGGGTCAAAGTAGACATGTAAAATGAGGCATAAGATCCAGGGAAGCATCAGACAAACAGCAAGAAGTTGCAACCAAGAACACAGAGGAACAGGGACTGAGGTGCGGGTAAGCAACACAATGCACTAGCTGTTCCTGTTCCCCCTTCTCTCTCCTGCATCTGAGTAAGTACACCAGGGCAAATCAGGGTTCTCAGAGCACCCCTTACATCAGAGTTCCCCTTTACACCAGAGGCCACAGTGTTTCCTCTTACATCAGAGTCTTCTCCATACATCAGAGTTCTTAGACGGCCTTCACACCGAGCCGCCCATAGCGTCGGTGGTAAAACGCCACTATTTTTAGCAGCGTTTAACTGTCGGATTTGCGGCGCATTGCGGCCGCTAGCAGGGCGCTTTTAACTCTCGCTAGCAGCTGAGAAAGGGTTAAAACCACCCGCAATGCAGCGCAATAGCGGCGTTTTGCCAATGGTATAGCCGCACTGCCCCTTTGATTTTAATGGGAAGCAGCGGTGGACACATCGCTCCTTCACCGCTCCAAAGAAGCTGCTGGCAGGACTTTTCCTGCTGTCCTGCCAGCGCACCGCTCCAGTGTGAAAGCCCTCGGGCTTTCACACTGGAGACAATGGAGCAGCTTTTTGAGGGCGGATTGCAGGTGCTATTTTTAACGCTATAGCGCCTGCAAAACGCCCTTGGTGTGAAGGGGGTCTAAGTGTTCCCCCTTAATTCATATATATTTATATATATTTATAGTTTATACTATAAAAAATAAATTGCAGTGCGCCGCTAAAGTGTGACTTGAAGAAAAGGTGGCAACCCTAGTTCTTCCTCGTGTCCCAATGCAGTGGCAGATAGTGTGGTGCAGTGGTGTGTGTCAAGTCTGCAATCCAACCTGATCTTGGGCATGCAATAAGTTAAAGCTATGTCAATCCCTAACTAAATGCTGGATCCATTTTAATCTACACTTCGAAGTGTGTTTTATTCTTTCTGCTATTTAATTTATAACTTGGCTTGTCTCTCATATTAACCTGATTTGAACTTATGTCCTCACTACAGATTCTGCTTTGTTATTAGAGTATGGTCAATGTATGCCAAGGTGCCACATGCCTAAAAATTACATACGCAAAAACAAATAGTGCAAATAGAATTTCTTAGTTAACAAAAAGAAAAAAAAAGAGAAAACACCAATTATAAAACTAGAAATATTTTATTTAAAAATCATTAACAGACTTCCTTAAAACAGTAGGGCTGATGAGCTAAATGGCCAAGATTAGCCATAGCCAATCATACCCCTGTGTGATAGCCACCTCAAATCACACGTCATCACATTTGTATTTAAATACAGTCAAACTATGACACATGTAGAGCAAACGTGTTTCGATTATAGAATTAAAATGCGTCAATTCGTTTGTAATGTAAATATATGTCAGAAAAACATTATCATATATTTTGTACAGTCAATACATACAACTTATACAGTTATATGCCCATGCACTTACTTACAATACAGTAAAACGAGGTATGGTACATTATCAGCCCTAAGATAAAAGTACTACATAAGGAAAAAGCACAAGGAATCCCACAACAGAGGTTTACACTAAAACAATTAAATAATCAATTATAATGATATAAAGATCTTGAAATTAAAAAATATATAGATATATAATTGAATCCAATGGCAACAAGTAGCTCAATGTCTTGCCAACTTTAAGAATAAACTTGCCACAAAATCATTTAACAGAGATTCCCTCAAGTATCAGGATGTTTCCAGCACACAAACTGAGAAGTATATCCAGAAGTGCACACAGATTCTCACATGGAAATACACTAAAACAATCAAATGGAAACAATCAATTAACAAAGCTCGATACTGGAGCCACGTTTTGCTATTGGGTAAAAATGTATATGTTCCAATTTCAAGATCTTTACATAAAAAATAAAAAATAAAATTATATATATATATATATATATATATATATATATATATATATATATATATATATAATATATATATTCTTCTTTTTTTTCTTTTTCTTTTCTTTAAGCGTAAACCTCTGTTTCTTGGTGCTTCTTGTGCTTTTTCCTCTCATGTCCTATTTTAATCTTGGTGCTGATAATTCACCATACCTCATTATTCTATAATCAGCCCTCAAAATTTCCACTTGCCTACTCAAATTTGGCTAGTGGAAATAAGCTGAGGGCAAATGTGGAGCCGTATCAGAGGTGGGGCGGGTCCGCCGGAAGGCGGGGTTGAATGGAAGCCGATTCTCCTCCCAGCAATGGGCCAGGAAACTGCGGGGAAGGAAGAGGAGAGCCGGACAGATCACACAGAGAGGGGAACTTCTTCTGTGACACAGATTGGATCTGAAACGCCGGCCGCTGTCAAACAAAGTCCCACCTCCTGGACTGGCTCTTGTAATAGACAGAACACTGGTCCAATGCCGGGAAATTGAAGTAGTGTGACGCCTCTGATAGGAGCCATTTCAGGAGGGGGGACTTTGTTTGACAGCATCCGGCATTTCAGATCCAAGCTGTGTCACAGTGGGAGATTCTCTCTCTGTGTGATCCAGCCGTCTCTCCTCCTGAGTGCGGCTGCACTGATGGGCACCGATAGGTTGCCCTGATGGGCACTGATGAGGCAACACTGATGAGCACTGATATGCTGCATTGATATGCTGCACTGATATGCTGCACTGATGGGAACTGATGAGGCTGCACTGATGGGCACTGATAAAGTTGTTGTTGTTAATAGTATTTATTTTTGTAACTTAATTCTGCATTAAAAAAACATTTAATAGTGTAATTTCATGAGATAATTAATTTGCTGGGCGTTTTAACCACTTCAGCTCCGGAAGAATTTACCCCCTTCCTGACCAGAGCACTTTTTGCGATTCGGCACTGCGTCGCTTTAACTGACAATTGCGCAGTCGTGCAACGTGGCTCCAAAACAAAATTGACGTCCTTTTTTTCCCACAAATAGAGCTTTCTTTTGGTGGTATTTGATCGCCTCTGCGGTTTTTATTTTTTGCGCTATAAACAAAAATAGAGCGACAATTTTGAAAAAAAAGCATTATTTTTTACTTTTTGCTATAATAAATATCCCCCAAAAATATATAAAAAAACACTTTTTTTCCTCAGTTTAGGCCGATACGTATTCTTCTACATATTTTTGGTAAAAAAAATCACAATAAGCGATTATTGATCGGTTTGCACAAAAGTTATAGCGTTTACAAAATAGGGGATAGTATTATGGCATTTTTATTAATAATTTTTTTTTTTTTTTTAATGGCGGCGATCAGCGATTTTTATCATGACTGCGACATTATGGCGGATACATCGGACATTTTTGACACATTTTTGGGACCATTGTCATTTATACAGCAATCAGTGCTATAAAAATGCACTGATTCCTGTGTAAATGACACTGGCAGTGAAGGGGTTAACCACTAGGGGGCGGGGAGGGGTTAAATCAGTACTAGGGAGTGATTACTAACTGTAGGGGGATGGGCTGTGTGTGTGACGTCACTGATCTGTGCTCCAATGACAGGGAGCAAAGATCGAGTGACACTGTCACTAGGCAGAACGGGGAGATGCTGTTTACATCAGCATCTCCCCGTTCTTCCTCCCCGTGAGGCGATCGCGGTTATCCCCGCAGCGATCGAGTCCGCAGGACCCGCGACCCGACTCAGCTTGCCGCGTGCGCCTGCTGACCGCCTCTTAAAGGGAAACGTACAGGTATGTGATTCTGCCTGTACGAGCCCTTCTGCCGCAGTATATCTGCGTGAGGCGGTCGGCAAGCGGTTAAGGGGCAGAATTAGGGGTGGGGCATGGTAAGAGTTGGGTGGGGCAACTTGTGGCAAGCTCAGGACTTGAAATTTTAAGCCCTGCAGTATTGTAACTCAGTGCATGGTCTATACCTAGTATATGAGTTGTATCTATCGACTGTGCAAAATGTTTTTCTGACATATGTATTTACATTACAGACAAACCACCAATATAACCCTAAAGAAGATTAATTCTAACATCATAAGTGTCAGATCCACATGTAATAATGGGTGACTGTAGAGTTTGGCTGTATTTCACTCAAATGTGTAATGTGAGAGGTGGTTATCACATAGGGATAATATTGGCTAATCTTGGCCATTTACATTATCAGCCATACTGTTTTAAGTATCTGTTTTAATGAATTTTGTAATAAAATATTTCTAGTTTTATCATTTTGTTTTTTTCTTTTCTTTTTGTTGCCTAAGAAAATCAAATTTTTCAGGTTTTTGTTTGATTATGTATAGATTCTGCTATGCTGTTTTAACTTGCCTTGGTCTTGATTTGGATTTTTTTTTCTGCCTGGGGTTTTTTTTTATTTAAACTTTGTTTGATTTTATATACAGTACATGATTACAATCAGCACAGTTAAACTGAAGCACCTTAACCTCGTATAAATGTTACCCCCCCCGCCCCCCATGTCGATATGTTGGTCTCTCTTATTTCACTTCATCCCCCCCCCCCCCGCCTCCTCTTCCTTTCCACTGCCTACTACATCCACTTTTCTGTTAATTTTCTGATTTTCTTAAATTCTCTCCATTTTCCCATACAATATTAAATCTTTCTGCCTGGCTCTCTTCTCTACTACTTAGATATTCCATTTTATAAATGTAGTCTATTCTCTTGAACCATTCTTTTATTGTAGGTTTTTCCATGTCTAGCCATTTTTGGGGTATTATTCCTTTCGCTGCATTCAATAAGCATGGGATCATTGTTCTCTTGTATTGTTTTTTTGTACTACTTGTTCTATGAAAAAACACGTCCACGGATCTTTAAAAATCTCCTTCCCTGTGATTTCCCTTATAGTATTGTATCTCTTGCCAGAATTCCTTTATTTTTGTGCAATCCCACCATAAATGGGCTATGTTACCTATTTGGTTACATCCTCTCCAACATAGTGGGGATTTATCCTGTTGAAATCTTTGGACTTTCTCAGGAGTCAGATACCGTCTCGCTAAGCACTTATAATTTGTTTCTATAATTTTTATGTCAGTTGCGTATTGATGTACCCCACCCATCACTACCTGTTGGTCATCCATCTGTGATCCCAATTCCCCTTCCCATTTTCCAAAGAATGGGGGTCTTCCCTGTCCCTCTAGATCTGTGAGTATTTTATAGATCAGAGATATTCCATGTTTCAGCGTTGTCTGTACACTACATAATCGTTCTATTGGGTTCAGGCTCTCCTCTGTTTTAATTGGCTGTGGTATTGTTACCAAGTGTTTCAACTGTTGGTACCTCCATTTATTTATCTTTATTAGCTCACTTTTTTGCTTTTTAATTCCTGGAGGGTTTTTATTTTTCCTTTGTTTAATATGTCTTTTAATTGTGCCTTCTCAATCCAAGCTCCGAATTGTGGTAAAAAAAATTTGTCCCAGAAAGTGCAATTTGTGGGGAGTTATATTCCCGTTTTTCATGTCTGTAAATTACATCCCATACTTTAACCACTTCAGCCCCGGAGGATTTGGCAGCTCAATGACTGGAGGACCTTTTACAATTTGTTACTGTGCTGCTTTAACTTGTAATTGCGCGGTCATGCAATGTTGTACCCAAACGAAATTTGCGGCCTTTTTTCCCACAAATAGAGCCTTCTTTTGATGGTATTTGATTGCCTCTGGGATTTTTATTTTTTGCGATATAAACGGAAAAAGACCGAAAATTTTGAAAAAAAATGATTTTTCTACTTTTTGTTACAAAAAAAATTTAATAAACTCAATTTTAGTCATACATTTAGGCCAAAATGTATTCAGCCACATGTCTTTGGTAAAAAAAAATGGCAATAAGCATATATTTATTGGTTTGTGCAAAAGTTATAGCGTCTACAAACTAGGGTACATTTTCTGGAATTTACGCAGCTTTTAGCATTCTTGAGGTGCTAAAATGGCAGGGCAGTACAACCCCCGCCCCCCATAATGACCACATTTTGGAAAGTAGACACCCCAAGGAAATTGCTGAGAGGCATGTTAAGCCCATTGAATATTTTATGTTTTGTCACAAGTGATTGAAATATGACAAAAAAAAATTACGCAAAGTTGTCACTAAATGATATATTGCTCACACATGTCATGGTTATATGTGGAATTACACCTCAAAATGCATTCTGCTGCTTCTCCTGAGAATATGGGGATACCTCATGTGTGAGACTTTTTGGGAACCTAGCCGCGTACAGGACCCCGAAAACCAAGCACCACCTTCAGGATTTATAAGGGTGTAAATTTTTTATTTCACTCCTTACTACCTATTACAGTTTTGAAGGCCATAAAATGCCAAGATAGCACAAACCCCCTGACAAAGACCCCATTTTGGAAAGTAGACACCCCAAGCTATTTGATGAGAGGAATGTTGAGTACATGGAACTTTTTATATTTTGCCACAAGTTGCGGGAAAATGATTTTTTTTTTTGCACAAAGTTCTCACTAAATGATCTATTGCTCAAACATGCCATGGGCACATGTGAAATTACACCCCAAAATAAATTCTGCTGCTTCTCCTGAGTACGGAGATACCTCATGTCTGAGACTTTTTGGGAGCCTAGCCGTGTACAGGACCCCGAAAACCATGCACCACCAGGCTTTCTAAGGGCGTAAAATGGTGATTTCACTTCCTCACTACCTATCACAGTTTCGGAGGCCCTGAAATGTTAAGATAGCATAACCCCCCCCAAATGACCCCATTTTAGAAGGAAGACACCCCAAGCTATTTGCTGAGAGGAATGTCGAGTCCATGGAATATTTTATATTTTGACACAAGTTTCTGGAAAAAGACATTTTTTTTTGTTGCACAAAGTTGTCACTAAATGATATATTGCTCAAACATGCCATGGGCATATGTGAAATTACAGCCCAAAATACATTCTGCTGCTTCTCCTGAGTACGGAGATACCTCATGTGTGAGACTTTTTGGGAGCCTAGCCGTGTACAGGACCCTGAAAACCAAGCACTGCCTTCAGGCTTTCTAAGGGCGTAAAATGGTGATTTCACTTCCTCACTACCTATCACAGTTTCGGAGGCCCTGAAATGTCAAGACAGCACAACCCCCCCCCAAATGACCCCATTCTGGAAAGAAGACACTTCAAGCTATTTGCTGAGAGGCATGTTGAGTCCATGGAACATTTTATATTTTGCCACACGTTTTGGGAAAATTACAATTTTTTTTTTTTTTACACAACGTTGTCACTAAATGATATATTGTTCAAACATGGCATTGTTATATGTGGAATTACACCCCAAATACATTCTGCTGCTTCTCCTGAGTATGGGGATACCACCAGTCTAACCGTGTACAGGACCCCGAAAACCAATCACCGCCTTCAGGCTTTCTAAGGGCGTACATTTTTTATTTCACTCCTCACGGCCTATGACAGTTTCGGAGGCCATGAAATGCCCAGTTAGCACAAAACCCCCACAAATGACCACATTTTGGAAAGTAGACACCCCAAGTTTTGAAAATTGAAAAAAGGAAAAAAAAATACATTTTTCTTTTCTTTCTTCATTTTCAAAAATAAATGAGATCTGCAAAATACTCACCATGCCTCTTAGCAAATACCTTGGGGTGTCTACTTTCCAAAATGGGGTCATTTGGGGGGGAGGGGGTTGTGCTATCTGGACATTTCAGGGCCTCCGTAACTGTGATAGGTAGTGAGGAGTAAAATCACAATTTTACACCTTTAGAAAGCCTGAAGGCGGTGCTTGGATTTTGGGGTCCTGTACGTGGCTAGGCTCCCAAAAAGTCTCACACATGAGGTATCCCTGTACACAGGAGAAGCAGCAGAATGTATTTTGGGGTGTAATTCCACATATAACCATGCCATGTTTAAACAATATATCATTTAGTGACAACTTTGTGTAAAAAAAATTGTAATTTTCCCGAAACTTGTGGCAAAATATCAAATATTCCATGGACACAACATGCCTCTCAGTAAAAAGCTTGAAGTGTCTCTTTTCCAAAATGGGGTCATTTGGGGGGGGGGGGGGGTTGTGCTATCTTGACATTATGGGGCCTCTGAAACTGTGATAGGTAGTGAGGAAGTGAAATCACCATTTTACGCCCTTAGAAAGCCTGAAGGCATGGATTGGTTTTTGGGGTCCTGTACACGGCTAGGCTCCAAAAAAGTCTCACACATGTGGTATCCCCATACTCAGGAGAAGCAGAGAATGTATTTTGGGGTGTAATTTCATATATGCCCATGGCATGTTTGAGCAATAGATCATTTAGTGTGCAAAAAAAAAGTTTCATTTTCCCTCAACTTGTGGCAAAATGTAAAATATTCCATGGACTCAACATGCCTCTCATCAAATAGCTTGGGGTGTCTACTTTCCAAAATGGGGTAATTTGGGGGGGTTTTGTGCTATCTTGGCATTTTATGGCCTTCAAAACTGTGATAGGTAGTGAGGAGTAAAATCAAAAATTTACACCCTTCAAAATCCTGAAGGCGGTGATTGGTTTTCGGGGTCCTGTACGCGGCTAGGCTCCCAAAAAGTCTCACACATGAGGTATCCCCGTACTCAGGAGAAGTAGCAGAATGTATTTTGGGGTGTTATGCCACATATAACCATGCCACGTTTGAACAATATATCATTTAGTGACAACTTTGTGCAAAAAAAAAGTGTAATTTTCCCGAAACTTGTGACAAAATATAAAATATTCCATGGACTCCACATGCCTATCAACAAATAGCTTGGGGTGTCTACTTTCCAAAAAGGGGTCATTTGGGGGAGGGGGGGTTGAACTGTCCTGGCATTTTATGCACAACATTTAGAAGCTTATGTCACACATCACCCACTCTTCTAACCACTTGAAGACAAAGCCCTTTCTGACACTTTTTGTTTACATGAAAAAACATTTTTTTTGCAAGAAAATTACTTTGAACCCCCAAACATTATATATATTTTTTAAAGCAAAGGCCCTACAGATTAAAATGGTGGGTGTTGCAATTTTTTTTTCACACAGTATTTGCGCAGCGATTTTTCAAACGCAATTTTTTTGGAAAAAACACACTTTTTTTTTATTTTAATGCACTAAAACACACTATATTGCCCAAATGTTTGATGAAATAAAAAAGATGATCTTATGTCGAGTACATGGATACAAACATGGCATGCTTTAAAATTGTGCACAAACGTGCAGCGGCGACAAACTACATACATTTTTAAAAGCCTTTACAGGTTACCATTTTAGATCTACAGAGGAGGTCTACTGCTAAAATTACTGCCCTCGATCTTCCCTTCATGGTGAAACCTCACATGCATGGTGCAATTGCTGTTTACATATGACACCAGACCGACGCTTGCGTTCGTCTTTGCGCGTGAGCATGGGGGGACAGGGGTGTTTTTTTTTTTTAATTATTTATTTTGCTTTTTTATTATATTTTTAAAATGTTCCTTTCATTTTTTTAAATCATTTTAATTGTTATCTCAAGGAATGTAAATATCCCCTATGATAGCAATAGGTAGTGACAGGTACTCTTTTTTGATAAAAATGGGGTCTATTAGACCCTAGATCTCTCCTCTGCTCTCAAAGCATCTGACCACACCAAGATCGGTGTGATAAAATGCTTTGCCAATTTCCCAATGGAGCTGTTTATATCTGACAAAACATGAAATTAAATGCTCATAGCTTCCGGTTTCTTAGGGCATAGAGATGATTGGAGCCTTTCTGGTCTCTGATCAGCTCTATGATCAGCTGGCTGAACCACCGGCTGCATTCTCGGGTTCCCTGTTGGGACAGGAGAGCCCGAGAAAACCATGGAAGACGGTGGGAGGGGGGAGACGTTCCCTCCCACTGTTTATAAAAGCAGTCTAGATGCTAATTAGCCACTAGGATTGCTTTTATATGAAAGCCGACCTCTGGCTGAAAAGAATGATACCAAGATGATCATTCCAGTTATAGCCACTCAAAGTCCAGCAACATTGCAGTACGTTGCTGGTCCTTGTTGGGCATACATTGTTATGTTCTTTTTTTCATGCAGCCTGTGGGCTGCATGAAAAAAAGAGACTGATCGGTGGATATGGCCACCATTAGATTACCGCCCTTCAGCCACCCACTTCTAATGATGGGCATACATGCACCATTTTGTTTTTAACTGTGGTGGTGAAATCACCTCCTACAGCGCTGGAGTCGCTGATTTACGTATCATGGGAGCAAACGCTGTTGCTGTCAAGATATATAAATCAGTGCTGCAGTTGAATGGCCTAAAAAATATATGCTGAAGCATGGGGGCATCCGCTCCAAAAGTTAGGAGCAAATCACTCCTCCACCCCTGCTGCCCCCATGCTTTGACATATATGCTCTTTTTTTTAACTGTGGTGGTGAAATCACCTCCGACAGCGCTGGAGTCATGGCTTTATGTATCGTGGGAGCAAACGCTGTTGCTGTCAAGATAAATAAACCCGTGCTGCAGCTAAATGGCGTACCTGCTAAGCAAATGATGGTTAACAATAAAACAAACATTACAGTATAACATACCATACCTGCAAAGCAAATACAATAAAACATAGTAAAAATAGAGAGAACGATAAATATAGAACAATAGTGAGCGAACAGTAGAGCGGACAGTAGAGAGCGAACATAAGAGAGAGAACAATAGAGAGAGAAAATGCAACCACAACTATTTTTGGATTTTTTATTTTATTTATTTTTTTGTGTTTTTGTGTGTTTTTTTTTTCTCACTCTTTTCACTTTTATAAAAACTGTAAAAAAAAACTGTAAACTAAATATTGCAGATTAGGGTCTCTCAAAATGTGATGGCCATCACATCTTTCGAGACCCCGGGACCCTGTGTTAGTGTGCCTAGGACTGTGTGGTGCTGTACCCTACGATAAAACTCCACTAGTGTGTGGTAGCGTTTGAAACATTTACCAATGCAGAGACCAGGTTGGTCAGGACAGGAGGGACAATAAAAGCAGGTGTCACGCCTAAATCTGCTTTTGCTGCAGACACTGCATCTTTTTGGGGGGTTTCTTTGCGTAGGGGTACCAGGGAGGACAAAAGGAAAATGCCTCTCATGCAGCCGGCTCACTGCATTTGGATTGGGAAGTTGGGCAAGAGCACCGTCTGGACGACAGAAGGGCTCTGACGATCTCTTCCTGGAATTTAAGGAAGGATCCAGTCCATCCTGAAGCTCTGTATAGCACATGAGCGTTCAGCAAAACCAGTTGAAATAAGTATACAGACACTTTTTTGTACCAGAGTCTGGCCTTAGGTACGGCGCCAACAACTGGTTGTGGAGGTCCACCCCTCCCATGTTAAGGTTGTGTTCGTGGACACAGAGGGGTTTCTCCACAACACCAGTCGCCGTAGGAATTTGGACTGCCGTGTCTGCATGAAGCGACGACAGAATGAAAACATTCCGTGCATCCCTCCACTTCACTGCTAACAAATTATTACACCTCAAGCAGGCTCTCTCCCCCGTCTAAGTCGGGATTCTACAAGCCGTTGGGGGAAGCCCCGGCGATTAGATCGCATGGTGCCACATGCGCCAATTCCATAATCAAAAAGGTGACTTAAAAGCTTTACGCTCGTGTAATAATTGTCCATGTACAAGTGGTACTCCTTTCGGAATAAGGGTGACACCAAGTCCCACACTATCTTACCAGCGCTTCCTATGTAGTCAGGGCAGTTCTCCAGCTCTACGTGACTATCTTTTCCCTCATAAACCATAAAACTATATGTATAGCCTGTGGCCCTGTCACAGAGATTATACATCTTGACCCCGTATCTGGCACGATTGCTGGGAAGATACTGTTTGATAGACAAGCAGCCAGAAAACTTAATCAGGGACTCATCAACGCAGACAACCAGACAACTTGATCAAGAGTAAACAAGGCTGCAAAACGTTGGTTGAAGTGATTTACGAGGGGTTAAATTTTGTAGTGCCGATCAAATCCAGGGTCACCCCAAGGACGACAGAGTTCATTGTCACTGAAGTGCATGAACCGCAAGATCTGCTCGTATCATGTCCTGGTCATGGAGGCAGAGAACACGGGCATAAGTGAATTGGGTCAATAGACCAATATGACCGCAACTCACTCTTTTTGGTTATGCCCATGAGGAGGGATACACCCAGAAAGGTCTTAAATTCGTAAACCGTAATTGGTCTCCAATCTCTGGCAAGGGTCAGCTGGGGATTAGCGGCGATGAATTGACCAGCATACAAATTGCTTTGGTCCACAATAGATCTATAGAGATCTTCAGTGAAAAACAGCGAATAAAAATCAAGTGACGGAAAATCAACTGTTTCCACCTGAATTCCAGGTTGGCCAGTGAATGGGGGAAGTACGGGTGCTGCAGAAGTGGTGGGTTCCCAATTAGGATTGGCTAATGCAGCAGGAAGAGCACTATGGGCTCGACAGCATGTGTTCGTCTTCTTCTTGGTGGCAGCGGGACACTATTCGTGCTTGCCACCCCTCCAGCTTGAACCGTACTTATGGGACTCGCCACGTCACCAAGTGTTACTGCAGTGCTGGATGTATGACCAGGATGTACTAGGCCGCTGGTGCTTGCCAGTTCACCAGAAGGAATATTGGCGCTAGTACTGGCTCTCTGCTCCATACGAAGGACCTGCGGTTCTTGCACCTCAACGACAGCAGAAGAAGATCGGGATCTGGTACGCCTGACCTTGGCAGGGACCACAACTCCATCGTCAGAGCTATCTGTCAGGGTGCCGCTGCTGTCTACAGGTTCGTATTCTGAGCCTGAATCTGACAGATGAGTGACTTCCTCTTTACTATCTGTCATGCTTACAAATGTGTAGGTCTCTTCACTACCGACCTTCGATTTTACCATTTCGGGCTCTAAATCTACTGGTACACTAGTGAGACTCACAGGTAAAAATGCTCCTGACTGTTAGCAACTGATTCAAACGCTACAAAAAAACATGTTAGCATTCGCAGGGATCAGGCCTGAATCTGCGAATGCTGCAGTTATATGTGTTGTGTTTTGTAAGTGACAGTGATCGATTGATACTGCGCTTGGGTGGGCTGGGCTAGGCTGGGGTGGACAGACGGGCTAAACGCAGGTGCTAGCAGGTATCTGGGCTGATCCCGCTAACTCTGCATTTTTGGAAACCCTAAACTGCTGGGTATGCTAGTATAGATCTGATCAGATCAGATATTGATCTGTTCAGACACTATACTACTAAGGGAGGCGTATGGTACGTGCGTGGGTGTTAGCGGTACTGGCACTAATCTGACACTGCCTGGGGCGACGCAGACCCTATCTGACGCTAAAACCTAACTTTGATCACCCGCCGGGTGATCAGGGGGTTAATCCTTTGTTGGGTAAAATACGGCGGGTGCCCTGACGCTATAAAAAATAAACTAGCTAAACTGCGTCACCCGTGACACTTATACTGTGATCACAGGTGACAGGGGGTAATCAAGGGGTTAAACCTTTATTGGGGGGGGGGGTTGGGGGGTCCCTAGACCTATCTGGGCCTAAGACTAATTACCCTAACACTGATTTTTGTCACTAATGACACTAATACAGCGATCAAAAAAAAATTCTGATTGCTGTACAAGGTGACACAGTGATAGGTGATGAAGGGATTAACTGGGGGGGTGATCGGAGGTTGATCTGGGGTGAATTGTGTGCCTACGTGACCTGGTGTTAGTGTAGTGTTGTGCAACTCTGTTTGATGCTCTCTCCTCTTGGTCTGGAATGAAAAGACCGACACGAGGAGAGATGACATAACTTCCCCTGTCAGTGTTTACAGTTACACAGACAGAGGAAGGATATTATTCGTCAGGAGCGATCACCAGGTCCAGGCCAGATATCATTGGCCTGGGCCTGGGGATTGATTAGCTCCTGATTAAATCCGATCATCGGGGACGACGGGGTGGCGCGCGGCCCCTTGCCGACTGCGCGCGTCATGTATAGTAACGTGATTTTGCGCAGCCGGACCAACCTGCCGCAGTAAAACTGCGTCGGCTGGTCAAGAATCGGTTAAAAACATTTCTAGTCAAATTGTGTGTATCCCTGTCTATTGTTCTGTGTTTTTTTGGCATCCATATGTTTTTTATCTAAATGTGTTTTCCATACTATCTTTTTGCATGTGTTTGTCCATCCTATCATCCGTGTTAATATCATTGCATTGTAATATCTTTTTATGTCTGGTGCTGCCAATCCCCCGTGCATTTTAACTTTATCTCTACTTAACGACTTCAGCCCCGGAAGGATTTACCCCCTTCCTGACCAGAGCACTTTTTACAATTTGGCACTGCGTCGCTTTAACTGCTAATTGCACGGTCATGCAATGTTGTACCCAAACGAAATTTGCATCCTTTTCTTCCCACAAATAGAGCTTTCTTTTGATGGTATTTGATCACCTCTGCGGTTTTTATTTTTTGTGCTATAAACGGAAAAAGACCGAAAATTTTGAAAAAAAATGATATTTTCTACTTTTTGTTATAAAAAAAATCCAATGAACTCAATTTTAGTCATACATTTAGGCCAAAATGTATTTGGCCACGTGTCTTTGGTAAAAAAAAATGTCAATAAGCGTATATTTATTGGTTTGCGCAAAAGTTATAGCTTCTACAAACTAGGGTACATTTTCTGGAATTTACACAGCTTTTAGTTTATGACTGCCTATGTCATTTCTTGAGGTGCTAAAATGGCAGGGCAGTACAAACCCCCCCAAATGACCCCATTTTGGAAAGTAGACACCCCAAGGAAATTGCTGAGAGGCATGTTGAGCCCATTGAATATTAATTTTTTTTGTCCCAAGTGATTGAATAATGACAAAAAAAAAATTTACAAAAAGTTGTCACTAAATGATATATTGCTCACACAGGCCATGGGCATATGTGGAATTGCACCCCAAAATACATTCAGCTGCTTCTCCTGAGTACGGGGATACCTGTGTGGGATTTTTCGGAAGCCTAGCCGCGTTCGGGGCTCTGAAAATCAATCACCGCCTTCAGGATTTCTAAGGGCGTAGATTTCACTCCTCACTACCTATCACAGTTTTGAAGGCCATAAAATGACCAGATGGCACAACCCCCCCCCCCAAATGACCCCATTTTGGAAAGTAGACACCCCAAGCTATTTGATGAGAGGCGTGGTGAGTATTTTGCAGCTCTCATTTGTTTTTGAAAATGAAGAAAGACAAGAAAAAAAAAAATTTTTCAAACGCATTTTTTGGGAAAAAACACACTTTTTAAAATTTTAATGCACTAAAACACACTATATTGCCAAAATGTTTGATGGAATAAAAAAAGATGATCTAAGGCCGAGTACATGAATACCAAACATGACATGCTTTAAAATTGCGCACAAATGTGCAGTGGCGACAAACTAAATAGATTTTTAAAAGCCTTTAAAAGCCTTTATAGGTTACCACTTTAGATTTACAGAGGAGGTGTACTACTAAAATTACTGCCCTCGATCTGACCTTCGCGGTGATACCTCACATGTATGGTGCAATTGCTGTTTACATTTGACAGCAGACCGACGCTTGCGTTCGCCTTTACGCGAGAGCAGGGGGGGACAGGGGTGATTTTTTTTTTCTTTATTATTTTTTTGCTTTTTTATCTTATTTTTAATCTTATTTTTTTTTTTTACTGTTCCTTTCATTTTTGTTTTAATCATTTTTATTGTTATCTCAGGAAATGTAAATATCCCCTATGATAGCAATAGGTAGTGACAGGTACTCTTTTTTGAAAAAATTTGGGTCTATTAGACCCTAGATCTCTCCTCTGCCCTCAAAGCATCTGACCACACCAAGATCGGTGTGGTAAAATGCCTTCCCAATTTCCCAATGGCGCTGTTTACATCCGGCGAAATCTGAGTCATGAAATGCTCGTAGCTTCCGGTTTCTTAGGCCATAGAGATGTTTGGAGCCACTCTGGTCTCTGATCAGCTCTATGGTCAGCTGGCTGAATCACCAGCTGCATTCTTAGGTTCCCTGTTGGGACAGGAGAGCCAGAAAAAAACATGGAAGACGGTGGGGGGGGGGCATTCCCTCCCACTGCTCGTAAAAGCAGTCTAGAGGCTAATTAGCCGCTAGGATTGCTTTTACATGAAAGACGACCGCTGGCTGAAAAGAATGATACTAAGATGATACCTAAACCTGCAGGCATCATTCTGGTATAACCACTCAAAGTCCAGCAACATACCAGTACGTTGCTGGTCCTTGTTGGGCATATATTGCAATCTTTTTTTTTTATGCAGCCTGTAGGCTGAACGAAAAAAAGAGATTGATCGGTGGGTATGCCCACCATTAGAATACCTCCCTTCATCCACCCACTTCTAATGATGGGCATACATGCACCATTTATATATGCCAAAGCATGGGGGCATCCTCCCGCAAAAGGTAGGAGCAAATCGCTCCTCCGCCCCTGCTGCCCCCATGCTTCGGCATATATCACCTCCGCTGGAGTCACGGCTTTATATATCGTGGGAGCTGTTAAATAAATCTGCGCTGCAGCTGAATGGCGTACCTGAAGACAAAAAAATGGTTAACAATAGGGTTGTCCCGATACCAATACTAGTATCGGTATCGGCACCGATACCGAGCATTTGCCCAAGTACTTGTACTCGGGCAAATGCTCCCGATGCTTCCCCCGATACCTGGAAGACAGCTGTGATCGGCGCGTGGGGGAGTTACAAGCTTCTCCCCCAGCGGCTTTCAGCAGCTTTAGTGACATACAGCGGTGATCGCTCACCGCTGACTGTCACTGCATCCTCCTCCATGCCCCCTCCGTTCCTCTGTCCCCCTCCCCTTCTCTTTGCCTCTCCGCTGTCCCCTCCGTTCCTCTCTCCTTTTCTGTCCTTCTCCGCTGTCCCCTCCGTTCTGCTGTGTCTCTCCGCTGTCCCCCTCCGTTCCTCTCTCCTTCCCTGTGTATCTCCGCTGTCCCCCTCCGTTCCTCTCTCTTTCCCTGTGCCTCTCCGCTGTCCCCTTCGCTCCCCTCTCCTTCTCTGTCCCCCTCCGTTCTGCTGTCTCTCTCCGCTGTGTGAATGAAGAGAGTCAGCTGACTCTGTCCATTCACATAACTGAAACATTGTAATCTCTTGTGATTACGATGTGTCAGTTTATGAATGGAGAGGAGCCGCTGTCTTCTCTCCATTCATTCTCAGTGCAGCTGAGGCTGCAGAGAAAGGGACTGGGGAGTCTCTATCCTCTGTCTCTTTGTCTCAAGGGGGAGATATCAGAGGTCTGTTAAGACCCCTGATATCTCACCAAAGCCCCCCAACAGGGCTGATTAAAAAAAAAACAAACAAAACAAAAAAAAACATATAAAGAATAAAAAAAAATATTATTGTAAAAAATTAAAGTTTAAAAAAAAAAAAAAACCACACACACACACATACACCGTTCACCCCCTCCCCCCTGCCCCCCCCCCCCCCCCAAAAAAAGAAAACACCGTTAAAAAAAAAAAAAAACACTGTCACGTGACATTAAAAAAAAAAGTATCGGTATCGGCGAGTACTTGAAAAAAAGTATCGGTACTTGTACTCAGTCCTAAAAAAGTGGTATCGGGACAACCCTAGTTAACAATAAAACACAGTAAACAGTAAAGTATAAAAAATTGCATACCTGAAAAGCAAACATGATAAAACATAATAACAATAAAACATTGCAGAATAGAATACAGTAAAAAAGAGCAGAACAATAGAGAGAGAATAGAGAGAGAGAGAACAATAAAACTACAACTATTTTTTTAAATTTCATATATTTTTTTGTGGGTTTTTTTGTGGTTTTTTTTTACACTTTTTTTTGTAACTGTAACTTTTGTAACTGTAACCGGTTCCAGGTTCGGGTCTCTCAAAATGCGATGGCATCTTGGGAGACCCTGTGAAAGTGTGCCTAGTCTGTGCAATGCTGTACGCTAATACTCAACTAGTGTATGGTAGCGTTCAAAACATTCACCAATGCAAAGATCAGGATTGTCAGGACAGGAGGGACAATAATAGCGGGTGTCACGCCTATATCCGCGCTTGCTGCAGACACGACATCTTTTTTGGGGGGGGTTCGTTGGGTAGGGGTACTCGGGAGGACATAAAGAAAATGCCTCTCATGCAGTCGACTGCATTTGGTTTTGGGGACGTGAATGGGGGAAGTACGGGTGCTGCAGAAGTGGTGGGTTCCCAATGAGGATTGGCGAATGCAGCAGGAGGGGCATTATGGGCACGATGGGCCTGTGTTTGTCTTCTTCTTGGTGGCAGCGGGACACTACTTGTGCTTGCCACCTCACCAGCTTGAACTGCACTTATGGGACTCGCCACGTCACCAAGTGTTACTGCAGTGCTGGTTTAAATACGACCAGGGTGTACTAGGCCGCTGGTGCTTGCCAGTTCACTAAAACACTACCAAAAAAACTGTTAGCGAGGGATCAGGCCTGACTCTGCGAACGCTGCAGTTAGTGTTTTGTAAGTAACAGTGATCGATTGATACTGCACTTGGGTGGGCTGGGCTGGGCCGGGCGGAGGGGCAAAACGCAGGTGCTAGCAGGTATCTGGGCTGATCCCGCCAACACTGCATTTTTGGGAACCCTAAACTGCTGGGGAAGCTAGTATAGATCTGATCGGATCAGATATTGATCCGTTCAGATACTATCCATTAAAGGGAGGTGTACGATGCGTGCGTGGGTGTTATCGCTACTGGCACTAACCTAACGCTGCCTGGGGCTGGCGCTTGCCAGTTCACCAAAATGCTACCAAAAAAACTGTTAGTGATCGCAGGGATCAGGCCTGACTCTGCGAACGCTGCAGTTATGCGTTTAGTGTTTTGTAAGTGACAGTGATCGATCGATACTGCACTTGAGTGGGCTGGGCTGGGCCGGGCGGAGGGGCAAAACGCAGGTGCTAGCAGGTATCTGGGCTGATCCCGCTAATGCCCCGTACACACGGTCGGATTTTCTGACGGAAAATGTGTGATAGGACCTTGTTGTCGGAAATTCCGACCGTGTGTGGGCTCCATCACACATTTTCCATCGGATTTTCCGACACACAAAGTTTGAGAGCAGGCTATAAAATTTTCCGACAACAAAATCCGTCGGAAATTCCGATGGTGTGTACACAAATCCGACGGACAAAGTGCCACGCATGCTCAGAATAAATAAAGAGATGAAAGCTATTGGCCACTGCCCCGTTTATAGTCCCGACGTACGTGTTTTACGTCACCACGTTTAGAACGATCGGATTTTCCGACAACTTTGTGTGACCGTGTGTATGCAAGACAAGTTTGAGCCAACATCCGTCTGAAAAAATCCTAGGATTTTGTTGTCGTAATGTCCGAACAAAGTCCAACCGTGTGTACGGGGCAAACACTGCGTTTTTGGGAAGCCTAAACTGCTGGGGACGCTAATATAGATCTGATCGGATCAGATATTGATCCGTTCAGATACTATACCACTAAGGGAGGTGTATGCTGCGTGCGTGGCTGTTAGCGGTACTGGCGCTAACCTGAGGCTGCCTGGGGCGACGCAGACCCTATCTAACCCTAAAACCTAACTTATATCACCGCTGGGCGATTAGGGGGCTAAACCTTTATTAGGTAATAAATGGCGGGTGCACTGACACTATAAAAAATAAACTAACTAACCAGCGTCACCTGTAACAGTTATACGGTGATCACTGGTGAAAGGGTTAACTAGGGGGCAATCAAGGGGTTAAAACCTTTATTAGGTAGTATATGGGGGTCCCGGACGCTATAAAACGCTGACGGCGAACCTATATATTTACCTCCCTTACTAGCGTCACCAGTGACACTAATACAGCGATCAGAAAAACGATCGCTTAATGGCACTGGCCAGGGGGGGTGATCAAGGGGTTAAAACTTAATTAGGGGGGGGTTAGAGGGGTACCCTAGACCTAAATGGGGCTAACACTAATTGCCCTGCCACACTAACTGTCACAAACTGACACCAATGCAATAATCAGATCGGGGGGTGATGGGGGGGTGAAAAGTATGCCTGGCGTGTTCTACTGTGTGTGTGTTGTGCACTCACATCAATGTCTTCTCTCCTCTGCGCTGGAACGGAAAATACCAAGCCGAGGAGAGATGACATCACTTCCTCTGCCGCTGTTTACTATACAGCAGCAGAGGAAGGATTTCATTGGCTGGGAGCGATTGCGAGGGGGGGGCCACGAATGGATGGCCTCCCCCTCACCTCTGATTGCTCCCGAACAGAAGCCGACCGCCTCGGGCACCGGGGGGTGTCCGATAGGACCCCCCGCCCGCGGGAGGCAGATCACGTACAGGTACGTGATTTTGCCTGCCCGTGCCATTCCGCCGCAGTGTATCTGCGTGAGGCGGTCGGCAAGTAGTTAATACTGTGTACTGTATCCTTGGCTTCTTATCTTGCCATATATATTTTACGATCATTTTATGTAAAATTCTGAGGAAGTGCTATTGGTAACATTTGAAATTGATATACTATTTTCGGGAGTATGGCCATACTATATTATATAAATTTATAATATAAATATTATATACATTTTTCATCCATTGAATCACTTTGGGTCCTAATCCCAGATTTTCTATTTTTTCCATCATGAATCCCCAGTCTACCCTGTCAAATGCTTTTTCTGCATCTAAAGGCAGAAATAAAACTGGGGATTTTAATAGTAATGTCCTTATACCATTCGTATGCAGTACCAGGCTGTCTCCCAGGGGCTAACCTTTACCACGTCTATGCACCTACTACCCCTCTGCGGGCTTGATGCGCAGTTGGGATGTGGGATACCTCCCAATTATATTTGTGTAGTTCCATCTGTGTCTTCCTCTATTGGACTTTGGACCTACATAGTTACATAGTTACATAGTTAGTAAGGTTGAATAAAGACACCAGTCCATCCAGTTCAACCTGACCTTTGAATATGATCCTTTTCCTTATAAGATGCCTTATGCCCCTGTTCGAATAGCATTCGATTCCTGGCTACTAATAGATTGAGTGGTATTCCAGGAATTTTTAGCAACTTTTTGAGAATAGTCCATACATTGAATACTATCGATACGTTCCGGATGTTTGTACATGAGGCTCAATTGGATAAGAAGATAGTGAGATTTGCTTTCTTTTTTCTTTGTGCAAAAACATTTCTTTGAACCTTGATCGTGTCCTGAAGAAGCCTCACGGCGAAACAAGTAGACGCACAAGGGCTGATTGTACAAACCAGACCATCTTATATGATTTTGAATGCTTGTGAATATTGTGTAGATACTATCTAATTTCTTTTTTCAATAAATATTACTTATTTTTTCTACATTGTTTCCATGCCTCTAAAGTCCGATTCTAGGCTACTGTTTGAGTACCCTTCTTTTTCTCCTCCCCAATTGACGGATGTGGCAATGTGAGTGCTCCCCTCCCCTCTGTTTTATATGTCCTTATACCATTATCTTTACTTTCCCTACCCGGTATAAACCCCGTTTGGTCCTCATGAATCCACACCGGCATCAACTTTTTTTTTTAGCCTTGTTGCTATTACTTTGGTGAATAGTTTTTTGTTTAACAGTACTATTGGTCTGTAGGGATGAGCCGAACACCCCCTGGTTTGGTTCACAGCAGAACACGCGAACAGGCAAAAAATTTGTGCGAACACTGTTAAAGTCTATGGGACACGAACATGAAAAATCAAAAGTGCTAATTTTAAAGGCTTATATGCAAGTCATTGCCATAAAAAGTGCATGTGGACCCGGGTACTGCCCCAGGGGACATGTATCAATGCAAAAAAGTTTAAAAAATGGCAGGTTTTTTTTAGGAGCAGTGATTTTAATAATGGTTAAAGTGAAACAATAAAAATGAAATATTTCTTTAAATTTCATACCTGGGGGGTGTCTATAGTATGCCTGTAAAGTGGCGCATGTTTCCCATGTTTTCAACAGTCCCTGCACAAAATTACATTTCTAAAGGAAAAAAAGTCATTTAAAAGTACTCGGGCGGGGGCGTGTCCGGATGTGAGCAGCGGCAGACGTGTTGGAGAGGAGCTCCGGGTATCCTGAACACCATCCTCTGCCATCCGTGCCATCAATTAGTAAAAAAAGCCAGAATACCTGCCTGTAGGCTTCTCCTACATCATCTGCTGCTCCCTGTGCCTATATTGCAAGTCTCGGGCCCGTGTTCTTCTGGGGATCCATTGATGATCCACGGCTGCGGCCGCCGCCATTTTCCTGGGTCACAGCAAGCTGGAGGAAGCTGTTCCTGGCCTGGTGGAGAGGTAGGGGAACTCCTTATCATCCGACCTACCCCCCCAGGTGTTTCTCAGAGCCGGATGGTCCGTGGGGCCGTTTAAATCGTCCGCCGCGGCCGCGGCCTAGTGCGGCCTAGTGAAGCCTCCAGGCCACCGCACTTTCCTACGCTGCCGGCCGGCGGAGGAGCGCCGCGGCCGGCCTGCTTTGTAATCAGGAGCGGGGACACTGCTGCGCTCACACATCCCACCATCCCTTCACCATCCTGCAGGAAAACGGCTCAGTTGGCTGGTGGTGGCTGTCATACGTGGCTGGCTGAGGAGTCCTGGGGACCAGCATCCTGATTCGCCCCTCTGCCTTCATCTTGGCTACCTGGGCCTCTCCTGCATAGTGCCCACGATCGGCCCTTCCCACTGGATTGTCACTGTTAGCAAGTTACACGGGGGGCTGCTGGCAACTACTGCCCACCTCTCTGCGCTGCGGACTTCTGGGACTACATACCTGCGGCATACCTGTAGTACCCTTCTGACCGCTGCACTGGGCCCTGAAGTCTATCCTCTGTTGGGACTGGGATCCTAAAATCTGTACTGCACTGCTGCCCTGGAAAATACCCCAGTGGTGAACACTATAACAGTGACTGACTGGCTGCTGTGTGGCTGTGGGGGTGCCCTCTTCCTCCCCTCATTCTGATTGTACACTGAAGGCTGACTATTACCCAGCTCCATTTTATCAACCTCTTGCCTTCAGCTTCATGGGCCCTAAGCAACGGCCCAAAAATTCATCCACACCAGGCCGCTCGGTCCCTGTACCGGCTACACAGCCTGACTCTTCTCTCATAGGGAGGCTGCAGGAACTGCTGACCGAATTAGCCATGGAGCACGAGGCTTCGCCCTGCCCCACCCTCCCAGGACAGCACCGCATTGATCCTGGCCGCCATTGAACAAAGCAAAACCTCCATGCTGGTGAGAATAGACCGATTAGCTGAAGAATGTAATCTCATTAGAAACGACCTGGATAAGATTAGGGGCAGGCTGACTGAATCGGAAACCAGAATTTCTGCCACTGAAGATCTTACAGCTACCCACTCCAATACCATAGCGGAATTGCAACGCACAGTACAATCGCTTGTCGCCAAAGCCGATGACGCAGAAAACAGGGCGAGACGCAACAATGTTCGAGTCCTGGGTCTCCCTGAGGGGGAGGAGGGTGACAGACCGGCAGAGTTCGCGGAAGAATTCTTCAAAAGTCTGCTAGGCCTCGCAGATATCTCCCCGACCTATGTCGTCGAGCGTGCCCACCGTGTACCCACGGGACGCATTATCCCTGGTGCGAATCCCCGACCCTTCTTGGTTCGCTTCCTCAACTTCAGGGACCGAGACAGGATCCTTTCTGCAGCTCGCAAACATCCTTCGCTCCAGTATGGCAATTCTGCAGTCCTATTATTTCCGGATTTTTCAGCTGACCTGCAGCGCAAGAGGAAGTCCTTTAATGACGTCCGTAGACGCCTACGCGAAAAGGACATTAAATACAGTATGTTGTACCCCAGTCGTCTCCGGGTCCCCCATAATGGCTCGGTCAGGTTCTTCGACTCTCCGGCTGATGCAGATGACTGGCTAAACAACCTGGGGTGAGCACCAGATATTATCCCTTACTACAAGTGGCTCCCCGATAGAATTATTATGAAAACTATCTCCCTTCCGGATCCGGGCTCGTGGGGATTTTGTCCAGTTATCAGTCTGTTGTATAACCCCCTTGGGTCTTATCACCTAAAGTTGTTGCTAATTGACTCCTGAACTCCCATGCAGGACTTACCCGTTATGCTGGGTGGGAGACCAACCTAACCCCGGGAGCTGGCATGTTTAATCTACAACTGATTATGATTTTTCTCTTGCAAGAGCCATTGATCACTGGAGATTCCTCTAGTTCAGGACTAGACATGCAGTACTTTTACATTCTTCTACCCCGGAGCTACCTTGTTGGACACACCTCACTACAGTATCTACCCCCCCCCAGTTTTTCTTCACGCCAATTGAAGAGGCATCAGCGGCACTGAATCGCCGCACTTTGGAACTTTTCACAGAAGTCTGAAGTTCTAGGAGTTTTGAGTTCAGGTTTTTGGGTATTAAACTGGCCATAGTTCTGTTTTTCTTTTTTTCTCTGTTAGGGGTATTTCATGGTCAGTAGGGAGTTTACAGGTTACTGTTTCTGTTTAATTTTTTTTTTGTACGCTCTATGTCCACTGACTGAAGTATATATATATACATGTGTTCTGTCAATGCTCACCATGCCCAGTGTAAAATTTGTTCTCCTCTTTGCATTCTCCCTTGGGCCCAAAGGGGCTGATCTCTCACACGTAGGTATCATTATGCTGCATTATAAATTGCTATTGCCTTTATGGAGTTAAAACTGATAACATGGAATGTACGAGGTCTTAATAATAAGGTTAAAAGGGCATTAATGTTCAAATACCTGAATAATCACAAACCCCATATCTTGTTCCTGCAGGAGACCCATCTCCTGGGGAATAAGATCCTAGCACTACGTAGACCCTGGGTACGGCAAGCATTTCATGCAACGTACTCCAGTTACGCCAGGGGAGTGGCCATCTTATTAAACAAATCCCTTGCATATAAGGTCCTACATCTACAAACTGATCAGGAGGGCCGATTCATAATCCTCTTACTGGAGATCAGAGCAGTGGTCTATGCTTTAGTAAATGTATACATTCCCCCTCCTTTCAACCAACAGGTCCTCTACAAAATATATGAACATTTAGCTACACTACAGTTCTCCAGACTTTACATAGCTGGAGACTTTAATTCTATTCTGGACCCATCTCTGGACTCGTCCAACCCAAATAGGGTGTTTTCACCGGACCTACTTCAATGGGCACAAGCACTTAATTACACTGAGATCTGGAGATGGAAGCACCAAACCACTAGGGTTTACTCCTTTCACTCCACCACTCATAAATCAGGCTCCAGGATCGACCTGGTCTTTGGCAACACCTGTGCCCTGGCGGCGGTGAGGGGGGTCTTGTACTTACCTGCGGGCCTCTCTGATCATGCGCCCTTAGAGGTCACCTTGGGGTTGTCTGACACCAGGAGTCGAGACTGTTGGTGTTTAGCACCAAAATGGTTACAGGACACGAGGGTGGAGGAGGAAGTCTCTCCTAAACTACAACAATATTGGGAGATCAATGAGAACTCAACCTCAGCACAGGTAGTATGGGACGCCTTTAAGGCCAACACCAGGGGTGAATATATTTCAGCTATCAAGACGGTTCGTTCTGAGATGTCCTGTCAGGTCCAGGCCCTTAAGGAGGGAGAGGCTAAGGCAGCGGAGACTTTTTCTGGTTCCCCGACTCGGGATCACTTCAGCCAGCTAGCTGAGGCAAGAAGAGCATTGTCTCTACATCTTGCATCGGCCACGCATCTGGATTTAAAATCTCTGGCGGGGAAGATCTTTGAGTCCGGAGACAAGAACAGCAAGCTTCTAGCAAATTTAGTTGCGGACTCTAAAATGCAGACGGTGGTGTCAGAAATACGTGGTTCGGATGGTCAGGTGCTTTCTACTCCTGAGCAAATTTTGGATGAATTCAGATCCTTTTATGAAAAATTATATGAAGCAGTCCCTGGCTGGCCTGAGGACCGGCGTAGGGAGTTTTTACATTCCCTGCACCTACCCACTATTTCACAGGAGGATCTTGAATTTTTAGATAAGGATTTTACCACTGAGGAGATAGAGGCAGCGATTTGTTCATTCCCCAGTGGAAAAACGCCGGGACCAGATGGCCTGCCGGGTGAATGGTACAGAATGTATGCCTCTTTCGTTGCACCAAAACTGTTGAAGGTCTTCTCTGAAAGTAAAAGGCAGATGTCCTTGCCCCCTTCTATGTACCAGGCACACATAGTCCTCATTCCTAAGCCCGGCAAGGACATATCCCTCTGTACTTCCTATAGGCCGATCTCCTTGCTAAACTATGACCTCAAGATCTTGACAAAAATACTAGCGACCAGACTGCGGACGATTCTACCATCCCTGATTAATATAGACCAGACTGGTTTCATGCCAGGGAAATCAACAGATATATATCTACATAGAGTGTTTACACATCTTCAGCTGCCTCCCACTGAGTCCTCCACGAGGGTATTGGTTGCGCTAGATATTGAAAAGGCATTTGATTCAGTGGCATGGCCTTATATGTCTTCGGTTCTTGAGGTTATGGGTTTTGGAGAAGAATTCCGTAGGTGGATCGATATTTTGTATAAGGACCCAACAGCGCAGATAAAACTTAATGGTGCTCTGTCGGCACCTTTTTCGGTATGAAGAGGTACGAGACAAGGTTGTCCGCTGTCACCGGCTTTGTTTGCCTTGGTGATGGAACCACTTGCTTCGGCCTTAAGACAGGCAGAGGGGGTTAGGGGCATACAGGTGGGATCCATACATGAGAAAGTGGCTTTATACGCAGATGATCTCATTCTTTTTTTGAATGACCCTGCTCAATCCCTCCATGAGACGCTGACCATTCTTTCAAATTTCAATAGTTGCTCGGGACTCAAAGTGAACTGGGAAAAATCCCAAATATTACCGATAGATATAGCCACAAAGGACATAGCAGATCCCAACCTTCCCTTATTATGGACAGACAAAATTAAATATCTAGGCATTCACATTTCCACATCTACCTCTGATTATTATACCCTTAACTTCGAACCACTGATACAAATGATGAGGACAAGACTGAAGGCTTGGGCACATCTCCCCCTCTCTCTAATTGGGAGGATTAATTTATTCAAGATGAAACTACTGCCCGCTTTTCTCTATGTTCTTAGACACGCCCCTATCTGGATTCCAAAAAAAGTTTTTTGCCTGATAAATACCATTCTATTATCTTTTCTCTGGGGAGCCGGTCAGCCGAGATTTAGGCTGGCGGTGCTACAGAGACCTTGGGGGGAGGGAGGCCTGGCTTGCCCTGACCTCCATTCTTATTTTGTGGCGGCTCTATTATCACATGCCCACAACTGGCTAGTCTCTGATGAGTCCAATACAGCAGTGGTTCTAGAAGCAGCACATCTGGGGTCATACGAGGCACTACGGAACTTACTTTACCGGGGTCCTAGGGCTCCCTTCCCTCTTACAACGGCAATGAAAGCGGTTATACGAGCGTGGTCGGTGGCCAATTCCATGCGCCCCACACCTTCTGGACACATATCCCCGCACAGCCCTCTTTGGTTTAACCCGCAATTGTCAGAATTTGGGTCCATTCCTGACCCTAGTATATGGGCATGCAAGGGCATCAAATATATAAATCAGATCTGTTTGGATGGCCGAATGCAGACTTTTGACGGGTTGAAACAACAATATGATTTACCCAACTCTCACCTGTTTAGATTCCTGCAGCTTAGACACGCCTTCAACACCCAGTTTGAGCATGCCCAAGTGGCCTTTTACACTTCAAATCTGGAAACTCTGCTCAGGGACGAAACTCTAACTAAGCCCTTATCCACCATATATAAAGCGTTACTCCCTAATGTACACACGGGATTAGAAAACCTTAAGGCAAAGTGGGTGATTGATTTCCCTACACTAGACACAGAAGATTGGGAGGAACTGTGGGAGTGCCCCTTTTCACAGCTAGTATCAGCTAGAGACAAGTTAGTGCAGTTTAAAATAGTACATAGGATATATTACACACCCGTGCGTCTACACAAAATATATCCATCTATTCCTCCCTCCTGCTGGAGATGCATCTCATCCTCAGCGGATTTCATACACATATTTTGGAGCTGTCCACAGATCGAAATTTTTTGGGTTGAGGTAACCAATTTTATTTTGACTGTCACCACTGTTCCTGTACCACTGTCCTTAGAGGTATGTTTGCTGGGACTTGTGGAACCCCTGGCCCCAAACCGGACTATTAGAACCCTGCTAGGATTACTACTTTATTATGCCCGTAAGTCGATAGTACTCAGATGGAAGGCCTCATCCGCACCCTCATTACAATTTTGGAAGAGGTTAGTGAATGCGGCTCTACCACTATACAAGGCTACCTATCTGTCACGTGGATGTGCCAAAAAATTCCACAAAATATGGGATATTTGGACGGATTCCCTGTCCACTAATGCAGACTCGATGGACGATTAGTAATGTTCTACTAAGTACCGTGAATGACCCAAGAGTCATCTCCGATCTCATAACACCCCTGAGATGCTCGGTCAATAGTCAGGAGGAGGGGGGGAATGCAATTATGTATCTATAATGTACACTTTATTTCACAAGAACCTAAAGTGAGCTTTGTAGGATATATGTGGAATTGAAGAATTGCTTTGAATTTTCTACACAGGTGGTCGAGCGTACAATGGTTTAGGTAGTTTATGTGTGTTTTTTTTTTTTTTTTTTTTCTCATCTTTTATCTAGTTTTGTAGTTGTAGTGAACGAGCCTGGGTATGCCCAATAGGCTCTGTATTGTTTTGTTCTCACTTAAAATTATAATAAAGATAACTTTAAAAAAAAAAAAAAGTACTCGGGCTATAATGAATTGTCGGGTCTCGGCAATACACATAAAAGTCATTGAAAAAAACGGCATGGGATTCCTCCACAGTCCATTAACAGGCCCTTTGGGTCTGGTATGAATATTAGGGGGAACCCCGAACCAAAATGTAAAATAAAAATTTCATGGGGGTCCCCCCAAATTCCATACTAGGCCCTTTAGGTCTGGTATGGATATTAAGGGGAACCCAGCGCCAAAATAAAAAAAAAAAATGGTGTGCGGGTCCCCCTCAAAATCTATACCAGACCCTTCAGGTCTGGTATGGATTTTAAGGGGAACCCCGTGCCAAAATAAAAAAAAAATAGCGTGGGGGTCCCCCCAAAAATCCATACCAGACCCTTATCCAAGCACGCAACCTGGCAGGCCGCAGGAAAAGAGGGGGGCGAGAGAGCGCCCCCCCCTCCTGAACCGTACCAGGCCACATGCCCTGAACATGGGGAGGGTGCCCCCCAAAGCACCTTGTCCCCATGTTGATGGGGACAAGGGCCTCATCCCCACAACCCTTGCCCTATTTTTGTGGGGGTCTGCGGGCGGGGGCTTATTGGAATCTGGAAGCCCCCTTTAACAAGGGGATCCCCCAGATCCCGGCCTCCCCCCCTGTGTGAAATGGTAACGGGGTACAAATGTACCCCTACCATTTCACAAAAAATGTCAAAATTGTAAAAATGACATGACACGGCCTGGGGACAAGTCCTTTATTAAAAAAAAATAAATAAGTAAAACTGTCCTACGAAGTCTTCTTCTTCTCTTGCTCTGCCAACGGACCGAAAAAGAAAAAAAACCCGCACGCTGCCAGCGATCCGCCTCCATGGGTGGCACCCGCCGTAATGACTGTCCTCTCAGGTGACAGTTCTTTTATAACTGAGGACGGGGCCACCCGGTGACATCACCGGGTGACCCCGCCCCCCCTCTGAGGCACGGGTACATCCCTATGGCTTCCCCGTAGCATCAGAGGGGGCGGGGCCACCCGAACAGCCCCCTAAGATGCACGGGAACATTCCTATGGCTTCCCCATATGTCATCGGGTGGCCCCGCTCCCCTCCGAAACTATGGGGAAGCCATAGGGATGTCCCCGTGCATCAGAGGGGGACGGGGTCACCCGGCGACGTCACCGTGTGGCCCAGCCCTCATTTATAAAAGAACTGTCATCTGCGAGGACCTGTCATACGGCGGGTGCTTGCCATGGAGGCGGGTCGGTGCGGCTTTTTTTTTTTTTTCTTTGGTTCATCGGCAGAGCAAGAGAAGAAGAAGAAGACTTTGTGGGACAGTTCTATTTTTTTATTTTTTATTAAAGGACTCCCCAAGCCGTGTCATGCCATTTTTACCATTTTGACACTTTTTTGTGAAATGGTAGGGGTACAAATGTACCCTGTTACCATTTCACACAGGGGGGAGGCACTTTTGATTTCTCCCATTTTAAAGGGTGTTCTAATTTGCCGCGAACACCCCAAATTGTTCGCTATTCGGCGAACGGGCGAACAGCCAATGTTCGAGTCGAACTAATGTTCGACCCGAACATAAAGCTCATCCCTAATCATAACTTACAGATTAAAAAAAAACAGAGACAGTATCATATGTAGTTGGATACCTTGCAGTGTGCATCAATGTGATATAAAATCAATAAGTAGAACCACAGTAATACATTAGTGACCTGTGCTCAAAATAATAAAAATATTTAAAGTAATGTTGCCAGCTAAGTGAATTCACAACACTCAATAATGACACAAATTAATAAAAAACAAAATCTACCAGGTACTAAAAAAACTTTACTACAAAAAAAAAGAGAAAATTCCAATAAACTCAAATTATACAGTGTACAACAAAAATTACATTCACATTCAAACTTTAAAGTCCAATGAACAAATAGTGCGATCACCACTGTGCCACTGTTATCCAAATAAAAGTGCTCCGTATCTCCACCACCATATCAGTTGGACGCTCACCTCATGGCCATGACCCCTGCATTTCCAGAAAGGTCAAAGCAAGCTGTGTTCCCCTCAGGGATAAGGGCTCTGACAGACGCTTGGTGAGTCCTCACTCCTTTCTCATCACAATGGGATACACAGGCCCTTAGACACTCAGGAACAGCAGTTGTACAGTATATAGGAAGAAAATGGAAACAAACAAGATCTAATGCTCTGTTTAAAAATGGTATATATAAGAGATAATTATTACACTTACAGAGTGAAGCACTGCCGCCAGTGCTAACTTAAATGCACATGTCAAACACATTTGCCGGCATTGGGCTCTGAACACAGCCCGGGCTGTATAGGTATATAAAGAGTGGACGGGGCAGCTCCACTACTACTGAAGAATTCTCCATTTTGGTCATAATGCATATGGGGGGGGGGGGCAGAGCCTTGGGCGTGACTTCATCCTGTGGCCATCTTGCCACAGAGCTGAATGCCGGCATATGTGTTTTTTTTCCATTAAAGAAGTTTATTACAGAAATAATAAGTATACAATACAGATCAGAGAGTACAAAAACAAATAAAAGTGTTTCTGCTCAGGCAGAAATTTCAGTAAAAAGGCCTCAGTTTACAATTGTTTATGCAATGTTGATTCAGAACAATCAAAAAAAAAAAATTAAACAGTGTAATATCGGTTGTGTCGTTTACATAAACCTTATCAGTTCTGGAGTAAGCCTGTTCAATGTCACAACCCCTTTTGCTTAGGCCTATAATAATATTATATTCGATATTACGATTGACCCTCTGAATAGTGCAGAGAGATGAAAATAGGGGGAAAGATAAAGTAATAAGTGAAAGGAGGGTGAACGGAAACCAAAACTCTATGTGGGGTATGAAAGTGAGATTTGTGTATATTCAAGAATCATAGTATACAAAGAGAAAGAAAAAAAAAAAAAAAATAAAAAAAAAAGGGAAAGGTGAATGATCCTGAATGATCCTAGTTGACCTCGACCGCCCACGTCGACCAAGTGTGTAATCCAGTACAGATCCACTGTTAGGCCATATCTATAACTAAGTTAGCTTATCTCCTCAATCTGAGCACCAGCAATGTCAGAGAATGCTTGGGAGTATTTAAACTCGTTCCATGGGCGCCAAGTGTCAAGAAATTTTTCAACTTGTTCGTTTGCTTGTGCCAAAGTGTCTTCCATTTCATAAAATTCTGTGACCCTGTTTAGCCATTCCTTTGTTGTTGGTACACGAGTTGATTTCCAATAAATTGGGATGAGGGACTTGGCCGCATTCAATAAATGTTTTGTGAGCGAACGCTTGTATCTTTTCAGAGGCCAGCTCGAAATATGCAGCAGGCAACAGGCTGCGTCTAAAGGTAGGGTAGTCTCAGTGATTTTTTTGATGTATTCTCGTACACTGTCCCAAAAATGGGTAATCAGGGGGCAATGCCACCAAATGTGTAGTAAAGTTCCACTATCTCCCATACACCTCCAGCAACGATCTGAAGCCTGGGGAAACATCTTATTTAATTTTGTTGGAGTTAGGTACCACTGAGTTAGGAGTTTGAAAGCTGTCTCTTGTACCTTGGTGCTGATAGAGCACTTATGTGCTAAGACGCAAGCGTTCCTCCACTGATTCGGGGTTATGTTTACCTGTAAGGCTTCCGACCACCGCTCTCTGAGTCTGTCATCCATGGGTGTTTTCGTGTTCTGTAGCCACGCGTAAATAATTGAAGTGGCCCCACGTATTGGCTCTCCCCTAAGGCACACCGACTCGAAGTCCGTCAAAGGTCTGGTGAAGTCTCCCCCCTTGTTATTAGTGCTTACATAACTTCTAACTTGGAGGTAGGTCCAAAAGGGTAAGTCAGTCACATTGTCATCTCGTTTAAGTGTCTGAAAGTCTTTCATTTTGGCTTGGTGGTAACAATCTCTTGCTAAAAGAGGTCCGTCACTAAGAGAGGATCTGAGGTGGGGGTTGCCTACCCCTGGGATGAAATCTGGGTTATCCCTCAGTGGGGTAAGTGGGCCTAAGGCGGATGTGACTCCTGTGTCGGCGGGTATCTCATGAATCACTTTCAGAGTGGTACCCGTTAAGGGATGTTGCTTTAGGTCGTCAGAGTATGAGAGCCATGGTCGCCAAGGCACAAAGGTGAGAGGGAGGGCCTGAAGGGCCATTTCCAGTCCCACCCAGTCCTTGGAATCTCTGTGACAGTGCCAGTCAATGACCCTTGTTACGTGAGATGCTTTGTAGTAGCCCTGTAAGTTGGGTACTCCCAACCCTCCCAATGTCTTCGCTTTCTGCAGAGTTTCAAGTTTGATTCTCGGACTTTTTTGTGCCCATATGAATTTCAAAAACATGGTTCTCAGTATCTTGAACATGTTGGACAGTATTTTAATCGGTAAAGTGCGCATCAGATAAAGGAGTCTGGGGAGGACCGTCATTTTAATGATAGCTGCCCTTCCAAACCAAGAGAAGGTTCCAGCGTGCCATTTGTGTAAGTCCGTTTCAATAGATTTTAAGAGGGGGGGAAAATTTTGTTCGTAAATTGTCGATAGTTGAGGTGTTAAAAACACCCCCAAATATTTCAGTTTTTTGTGGTCCCATTTAAAGGGTGAGTTTTCTATCACTGAAGAGAGTGAGTGGTTGGGGAGGGAAATGTTCATGGCTTCAGATTTGGAATAGTTTATCTTTAGATTAGAGACGTAGCTATAATGTTCAAAGGTTTTCATAAGATTAGGGAGGGTGGTGTGGGGTCTAGATATGAAAAATAACAAATCATCGGCATAGGCGGCAACCTTGAACTCCCGCCCCCCCACCTGAAATCCCCCGATTGAATTATTTGCATTGACCTGTCTAATAAATGGCTCTAGTGTTAAAATGAATAAGAGTGGTGAAAGGGGACAGCCCTGTCTTGTTCCATTCGCTATATGTACCCGGTCCGAAAGGGTGCCGTTTATTTTCAATCTAGCCGAAGGGTTATGATAGAGTGCGGAGATCCGGGCCAACATCTTATCACCCAATCCAATATGTTTACAAGTGGATAGCATGTAGTCCCAAGCCACGCGGTCGAAGGCCTTCTCCGCATCCGTGGATAGGAGAAGGCCCCCAGACCCGCTGGACCCCATTTGGTGAATCAGTAGGAGGGCTTTGGTGACATTGTCTTTGGCTTCACGTTCGGGCATGAAACCTACCTGTTCCGGGCCAATTATTTTTTGGAGAAAGGGTCTCAGCCTGTCAGCCAGTATCCTCGCGAAAATTTTTACGTCCAGATTCAGTAAGGAAATAGGGCGGTAGCTGGCACAATCGGAGGGGTCCTTACCTGTCTTCGGTATTACTGTTATGTAGGCTGAAAGTAAGTCTGGGGTGGTGGCTCTGGGTTCGGTCAGGGCATTCAAGGCCGCCGTTAGAGGGTCTGTCAAGAGGTCTGTAAAAGTTTTGTAGTAAATGGCCGTGTACCCATCTGGACCAGGACTCTTGCCTAGTTTCAAATTCTTAATGGCCATTCTAATTTCAGCCGTGGTTATTGTGTCTTCAAGGGTGTTAGCTTCCGTGGTGTCAAGAGACGGAAGACCACTCTTGCTAAGATAGTCTTCTATTACTTGTGATCTATTACCGTCCATACCCGGTTGCTTGTGTTGTGGCGGTAAATTGTAGAGCTTTGAATAAAATGTGTGAAAATGTTTAGCAATCTCCTCTGTGGTGACATCTAGTGTCCCATTTTTTTTCTGTCTTATGCCTGTGATGTTATTGTTTTGGGTGTGTACTCGTAACGCCCTTGCCAATGTTTTGCCCGGTTTGTTGCCCCCCTCATAGTATATTTTTTTCCTAAAAAATAAAAAACGTTTGGCTTTAGCATCAAAAAGTGTCTGAAGTTGTTTCCTGGCTACTAGCAATTCTGTGGCAGTATCCATTGCAAGAGATTGTTTGTGTAGGGATTCTAGCTTATGGATACGGCTTATTAGATTTTTGATTTCCCTTTCTCTCTCCTTTTTCCTTCTGGCACCCAACGAGATCAGTTCCCCTCTTAGTGTACATTTGTGAGCCTCCCAAATCATTAGTGGGTCCATCCCTGGAGTGTTGTTCTGGGCGAAAAAATTTGACAGGGCCTCTTTGAGTTTGGGTAGGTGAGTGGGGTCCGAGAGTATCGAGGAGTTAAGTCTCCAAATCTGGGTCTTTTTTGGGGCTCTTGTCAAGTCTAACGTTACTGCTACTGGAGCGTGGTCAGAAAAGGATTGTGTGCCTATGCAGGCCTCAGTGAGAACAGGAAGGTCTTTTTGAGTTATAAACAGATAATCTATCCTTGTGTATTTTTTGTGGGGAGCCGAATAAAACGTATAGTCACGTCCCTGTGGGTTAAGGAATCTCCAGGAGTCTACCAGTCCCAGCTTATGGAGAAGGGATTTAATACCTTTCAAGGTTTGGTACCTAATGTTAGTGTTGCCATTGGAGGTGTCTGTCAGGGGATTCAAAGGGATGTTGAAGTCTCCTCCCAATATCAGACACCCCTTGGCAAACTCCTGCAGCTTATGGGTCATCTGTTTACAAAAAGGCAAATGGGCTGAGTTTGGAAAGTACACATTTGCTATTGTGATGGGCGTTCCACTGTAGTGTCCTTTCAAAAAAATGTATCTGCCTTCAGGGTCTATCAGTTGGTCCGTCAGGTCGAAAGGTGCATTTTTACTGACCAGTATTGAAACACCTTTAGTTTTAGCTAAGTTATTTGTGGCGTGAAAAACCTTTGTAAAGTTCGAGTCAGTGAGCCTGGGTACATGACCAGTCTTAAAGTGGGTTTCCTGTAGTAGTACAAAATGTGGCTTACCTTTTTTAATTTCCCTTAGTAATGTAGTTCTCTTCTCTGGGGTATTCAATCCCCGCACATTGTGGGATATTACTGTGGGGTTGCGCCCCAGAAGAGAGTAAGCCATGGTGTAGACTCAGGAGCGGTGCAGAACCTTGGTCTGAAAAAGAGATATCGGTGGTCAGTTAAGGCAATCTTAAGGTCGACTACGTGGGTGGTGACACCCCCCAGAATAAGTGACAATCAAAGAAAAAAAAAAAAAAAAAAAAAAAGAAGGGGGTGGAGGGGAAAGGGGGAGAAGGAAACAGAAAAGAAGAAAAAGAGCAGGAAGCAGGAAAGCAAGGAGGTGAAGGTGGGAAGAGGAGCAAGTATAATAAGGATTAGGTTCAACCTCTAGATAGAGCCCTATCTAGAGAACTGTAGTGCGTCTGCAAAGCTTAAAGCAGTGGCAGACCACTTGCGGGGGTAGGGGGAGGCGGCTGCCTGGTGTGTAAATCAAACAGAATAAGCCTTTAAGCTTGAACAGAAAACTTGTGAAGGGAATATCTGGCATAACCAACCTCCAACGAACACACAGCCTGTAACTAGAAAAAGATATACTTCTCTTAACTGAAGTAAAATATATATTAATTCACCCTGTAGAATAAGGGTGCCTCACCGGGCCCGCCCAAGGGATCCAAGAGGTCCCGTTGTCATTTGCACCCTCACGGCGCGAGGACCCAGCCGCTCGCCACCTCTAAAGTGTCACGACTAAGCCGGCGCCCCCCGCCGTGGGGGTCACAAAACTGCAGAAACTCAGACTAATGCCTAAACGTCATGGCAAACAATTGTGGTACGAGATTTGTGCAATAAGCACGCCTATGTCTGCTATGAGAACATGGAAGTCAGTAAAAATTTAACAAAATGAAAAATGAAAAAATGTATGTTAAATTGGGCAAGAATAACTCCCTTTGACGTCAAAGCAGTTGGTCAGAGCGATGTGGAGGATCATAGGCTGAACAGCTTGGCATTAATCCTCTGCGTGTTCACAGTCCCAAAGAGCTCTTGGATTCGGTGTGTTGAATTTGGAACTTCCTGCTTTGCTTGACTTCATTTTTTTGGACGACCTTTTTTCAGGTGTGGAAAATGGCGATCTGGATGGGCACCTGTTGTGTGGTGGTAGGGCGAACTCAGCATACCAATCCGGCAAGTCCACTGGGTCAAGGCCAAGTCCTGCACAGAAATCAGGGAGGTCCGATGGGGTGCGTAGGATGTGCTGGTGCCCATTTGTCGCCACAATGAGGGCAAAGGGGAAGCGCCAGGTGTACCTGAGGTCTTTTTCACGGAGTTTGTCCAGGAGTGGGCGCAAGGCCCTGCGGTTTTTGAGTGTAATCTGGGACAGATCTTGGAATAGCATTATGGTTTCTCCATTGAAAATGATCCTCTCATTCCTCCTCGCTTTGCGCATTATGTCCTCCTTTAATTGAAAGCTTTGCAAGCAGCAAATGATGTCCCGGGGTGGTGCAGTGTCAGGGCCTCTAGGCCTAAGCGCTCTGTGTGCCCGAATGAAATCAATCACAGTCTCCTCTGGCCTTTCCAGTAGGCTGTTAAAGACCCTCTGTAGAGCTGGGGCTATTTGGTCTGCCTCCACTGTTTCAGGGATCCCCCTCACCCTAATATTGTTCCTCCTGCCTCTGTTGTCGAGGTCTTCCAGGTGTCTGTTTACGTCTATAAAGTGTTGGGTATGGGACACCGCAATCCTATCCATTCTGTCCAGGGCCTTATCTCTCTGTTTCCCCGCATGTTCCGCCGCTGCTAGCTTTTCAGTGAGGACAACCAGATTGGTTTTGAGATCGGTTATTGCGGCTGAAAAGGCCAATTTGATTTCGGCAGTAAAACCGGACATATCTGCGTATGTTAGGGGTTTATGGAGTCTTGATTTCCCCCTGTTCATGTCCTCATTAACGTCTGACTCACCGCTGAAGTCTTCCTCGTGGAGCTCTACCTGCTGCGTCGGCGCCATCTTGGGTTCGGCCTTGCCGTTCTCAGCCTCCGACTTTTGTCTCAACAAATCCACGATATTCCTGGCTGTGGAATTCGTCAGCCCTTTGCGGGAACGAGTGTGCGGGGTGCCGTGTGGCTTCTTGGCTGGCATGGAGGGTTCTTGTGAAGGGTGTCAGGCTAACAGGCTGTGTGTTTGACGGAGCTCCTCTAATGTGCTGCCATCCAAGCCGTGCGCCAAGCCACGCCCCGGCATATGTGTTTGACATTTGCATTTAAGTTAGCACTGGTGGCAGTGCTTTACTCAAACAGTAAAACGTATATTTTATGTATAATATCTTTAAAAGGAGAGCACCTCCACTCACATACAATAGAGCTTCAAAGCCTCTTACCAGATCATATTGACCACTAAATAAAAATATATTCCATTTTGTCATTACGGGAATGTCTATTAACGGTGAGTGAAGTCACAATTTGGATACCATTAGAGGCATGGTTTATTTAAAGCGCTCTTGACCATATTTTATTTAATGGTCCATACAATCAGGTAAGAGGCTTTGAAGCTTTATTGCATGCGAATGAAGGTGTGGAAGCTGTGTGAAGAGCAGATATGAAGGTGGAGATTGGAAGCACACTTCGGAGTGGAGACCGTACCACGCTATTAGGCTCCATGTACACTGGGCTTAAAAAAAATGCCAGTTCCCTTGGAAGAAAAAAAAGCTCATATAGAGCGTTTTTTGTACAGAGTTTAGATGAATTTAGAAGAGGTTTGCTGCCAGAAAACTCCAATCAGAAATGCAAACCAGAAGGGTTTTTTCCTGCCTCTAAACATTGAGCTTAAAATATGCCTGTAATCGTCCTAATGTGCATGGACACATAGGATAACATTGAGCTGCTTCTACAGGCAAAACACTAAACTCCTGTAGTAGCAACATTTTGACGGTCTTTTTCGTTTGGAGTCTTGACAGTTCAGAATGGCCAGCACTCAAGCATGTAGGAAGCTGTTGCTGTAGTAAAAAGGTAAGGGAAAGTGGTCAGTGGAATTTTAAATGAGGCCAATCACTATATAAAAGTAAACATATGGGATATAAAACACAGTGTTGCTTTTATGGGTTCCAACAAAAAGGGGGAGTTTTTTAATGAGAGATGTATACCAAAAAGCAGTCTTGGCAAAGAACATTTTATTATACCGTGTGAGATCATGTATAACATACTGAATAACATAAAAATGCATACACAGAATCGCATACACGCAGGGCATGCTGAAAACTGCATATAAATATTGACGCCATGGTACTTGGCATATCATAAAGTAAAAACAAGTCCTGCACAACATGGGCCACTGGAAGGACTGAGTGATGTTGGAAAGTCTAGAGTAAAACAAAATAAGAGACATAAAATCATCTGTATGGACATCATGCATCTATGTAAGCCTGACGCGTTTTATTGGGGTATACCAACTCTTCAGGGGCGAATGCAATGGTGATCTATAAAGAAACATAACCATATGGTATAATATTGTAACTGAATAATAGGAATAAATAATGTGTAAGGGATAGGATGGACATCCCTATAGATATTCACGTCAACTGCATAGATGTGAACAGAGGATCAGAGCCGTTAAAAAGATCTGGCATGGGAGGTGAGGTAGAGACACATGGACAAGCAGGAAGCACTGTAGATTCACCAGGGTAAATGTGCAAATGTGGGTGACAGTGAGCCAAAACTTCTGTGAATTGAGATCAGTAATATATATTAAATGTATAATATTTTTGATGAAGAGTGTGAAAAGCCCATACACCAGGTCAGATGAAGGGAAAAAGTGAGCATAGATGAAAACACAGATACTCAAAAACCACCAAATAGGAAGGAGAAAGAAATAAAGGTGTAGAAAAGAAAGAGAAGACAATTATATCCTGGGTGAAATAGTGAAGGGACCAAAGAGAATGAAGAACAAAGTGCTAAAAGTGTAGGTGAAACCTATAGTGATTTACCTTGTTGGTTCACAAGGAAATGGGGAACCAAAATCAACAGGTGAATGCTTGCATATGAAGTGTTGCCAGAAAGACAAACACCAAGTGAGGAAAATTTAAATGCTCCCAGCTGATACAGCGTGTCCCGCCCAGCGTCACGTGGGCGTGGAAGGAAAGGGGAGGCATCCGTGCCAGAGCGAAAAAATCTGCCCATACAAGGTGTCATGGCGTGGATGCGGTAGGGAGCACCTGCCCAAACCACCACCTCCATCCACCACAAACGGGGAGGAAGGGAACAGATGGAAGAGGGAGGGGCGCCAAAAATTGTTGCTGTAGTATATGACAACATATTATATTTATCAGCAGGATCAGCTTTTATCAGAAGGGGGCATGTTTGTGCAGGTCTTGAATAATACACAATTGTCAGTTCACAAAGATTATTAAATGGGTTGTCACTCATTTAAATACTGTTGTTTTGTATAGGTGTCATTTACATCCTCTGGATTCACATTTTAGTGAGTGACTTATCTGAAACAAGTATGTGACTGTAATATCAGAACTCCCGATCTGCAAACATGCTCCAGGTCAATACTGTACTGGGATTTATGAAAGGCAAATAGGTTGTTCACTTTGCAAGGCATTTTGCACTTTGCAAGGGGATTGGTCCCAGAGCTTAGTCAATGTGGTGAGGTTTTTCTTTGCAAAGAATACCCAGTCACATACAAGGAAACAAAAAAAAACAGCTTGTACATGATTGGATGATGGAAGACAATAGAGTTTCACCTCAATCAATAAGCTCTGGGTCAAATCCCCAATCAAAGTGCCATTTCCCTTGCAATGTGAACAGCCTATTTGTCTTTAAAGTAGCATTCCAAGATAAACGTAATTGGTATTAAAAATGCAGCCCCCCAACACCTACGCTGACTAACCTTTGTAGGAAAGATGTATACACTCTGACACGGTGGGGTGATGTGATCTGGCTCCCTTGTGTCAGCCAGTGGTGGCTGCAAGGGAGAGGAGAGAGAACTCAACAACGCCTATTAAAGCCTGGAGTGGTGACGTCACCTTTAGACTCCTATGGCCCAGCCGAACAGCGAACAATTTGGGGTGTTCGCAGCAAATTCAAATGCCGCGGAACACCCTTTAAAAGTCTATGAGAGAAATCAAAAGTGCTAATTTTAAAGGCTTATATTCATGGTATTGTCATAAAAAGTGTTTGGGGACCTGGGTCCTGCCCCAGGGGACATGGATCAATGCAAAAAAAAGTTTTAAAAATGTCCGTTTTTTCGGGAGCAGTGATTTTAATAATGCTTAAAGTGAAACAATAAAGGTGTAATATCCCTTTAAATTTCATACCTGGGGGGTGTCTATAGTATGCCTCTACAGGGGCGCATGTTTCCCGTGTTTAGAACGGTCTGACAGCAAAATGACATTTCAAAGGAAAAAAAGTCATTTAAAACTACTCGCGGCTATTAATGAATTGCCGGTCCGAAAATACACATAAAAGTTCATTGATAAAAACGGCATGGGAATTCCCCACAGGGGAACCCCAAACCAAAATTTAAAAAAAAATGATGTGGGGGGTCCCCCTAAATTCCATTACCAGGCCCTTCAGGTCTGGTATGGATATTAAGGGGAACCCCGGCCAAAATTTTTTTTAAAAATGGCGTGGGGTCCCCCTCAAAATCTATACTAGACCCTTCAGGTCTGGTATGGATTTTAAGGGGAACCCTGCGCCAAAATTTAAAAAAAAAATGGCGTGGGGTCCCCCTAAAAATCCATACCAGACCCTTATCCGAGCACGCAACCTGGCAGACCGCAGGAAAAGAGGGGGGGACGAGAGAGCACCCCCTCCTGAACCGTACCAGGCCACATAGCCTCAACATTGGGAGGGTGCTTTGGGGTAGCCCCCCAAAGCACCTTGTTCCCATGTTGATGGGGACAAGGGCCTCATCCCCACAACCCTTGCTTGTGGGGGTCTGCGGGCAGGGAGCTTATTGGAATCTGGAAGCCCCTTTTAACAAGGGGACCCCCCCGTGCCAAAATTTAAAAAAAAATATGGCGTGGGGTACCCCTAAAAATCCATACCAGACCCTTATCCGAGCACGCAACCTGGCAGGCCGCAGGAAAAGAGGGGGGGACAAGAGAGCACCCCCCCTCCTGAACCGTACCAGGCCACATGCCCTCAACATTGGGAGGGTGCTTTGGGGTAGCCCCCCAAAACACCTTGTCCCCATGTTGATGAGGACAAGGGCCTCATCCCCACAACCCTTGGCCGATGGTTGTGGGGGTCTGCGGGCGGGGGACGTATCGGAATCTGGAAGCCCCCTTTAACAAGGGGACCCCCAGATCCCGGCCCTCCCCCTGTGTGAAATGGTAAGGGGTACCCCTACCATTTCACAGAAAAACTGTCAAACATGTTAAAAATGACAAGAGACAGTTTTTGACAATTCCTTTATTTAAATGCTTCTTCTTTCTTCTATCTTCTTTCTTCTATCGTCTATCTTCCTTTGGTTTCTTCCTCCATCTTCTTCTTCTTCTGGTTCTTCTGGTTCTTCCTCCGGTGTTCTCGTCCGGCATCTTCCTCCGCGGCGTCGACGTCTTCTTCCCTTCTTCTCCTCGGGCCGCTCCGCATCCATGATGGCATGGAGGGAGGCTCCCGCTGTTGTCAGGTGTCCCATTTTTTCTTTAATTGTGGCTTATTAAGGCACTTTCACTACGTAAATACAGATTATTTCCAATTATTTGACCTCAATTGTCTAAGTATATTTCAAAATATATCTCACCAAGTGTAAGCTTTAGTAGTCATACATTTTTGTTGTTTCACTGTTAGCTGCAATAACTAAATGAAAACAATTACACAAAAGTTCCCTTCTCCTTATGGTTGTAAGTCCACACTGACCAGTCCTCAATGAGCTCATCAAACTGCCAGAATCTCTCTGAAAACAATGACACGTCAGGAACTCCACGTTGTAAAGCTGATCTAAAGTTCAGGCTGACTTGGAATAGAGTCATAGCATAGGGAACGTCCAATATAAAGGGCAGACTGTAGCATCGGTATTAACATCAATCCCAAGTACCAGGCTACAGGTAAGGGGAAAGGAAGTCTAGTCCTATTACACAGGAGTAAATCTCATCTTAGTTCAGAAATTATTTGAGAAGAAATCATTTGTTACCTGAATGTTTTTGAACATGTTTTAAATTTCAGGGGGGGGAGGGGGCATTATTAATTATTTTATTATTGCATTATTCTACTTGTTTAGTATCTAGTTAAACTCTTTTCCAAATATTAAACTATTTTTATATTGTACCATTAATACAAATGTTCACATTTTAGTTTACTAGTACTGACTCTTATCTCCCAGAGATACATAACAGCAAACCTTGGGTTTTGAGTAACACTGGTTTCCACATCCTAAAAATTATGCTTGATTATTGAAGAGAGTTGGTTAACCCCTCCTCTGTTCAGAAATGCACAAATGCACAATAAGTATTACCTTATGGTTAAAATAACAATTAACTTACACACGGTCCGAAAATCGGATGATAGATCGGCAGACTTTTTTCGCTTACTAGTTGCAAGTAGAAATTAAATAGGTTACTAAAGTCATGAAAATTCTCGTACAACAGAAAAAAAAAATCTGAAGTGATGTCATGTGTTGTAGTGTATTAGTATTGTATTTTCGGACGACAACTGTACTAACTAAACTGAACTAAACGGTATAGTACAAGGAAAATTTTCAGGCTTGTCCGATCGAACAATATTGGATGAACTGTCGTGATCGGCTCTAGAAAGCTCTGTACGAACGATCCGATTATCGTACAAACGTGTCAAAAAGCGGTATTTTTCGTACGATTTTCGGATCGTGTGTACGGGGCTTTTAGAGCCATTATTTCATTGTATAATATATACACAAATCTTAATTGTCTGACATTGCTATTTTTCTTTATATAGATTTCAATTACTGGGGATCACTTGGCTGTCTCTTCTGGACCTCCTCAATCACTCAACATGTTGGTAAAAGTTGCAGCACTTGCACTTCTTATGTGCGCAGTCACAGGTCAGTAAAATCAGTATGTGACCAGGGTCATTTCTTTGAGAAGACAAGGTGAAATCTTATCTAAGATAGCACATTTTAGGTGAAGCATGAGATGATATCTTCATCTAATGGCATCTATCCTCTTGGATACACTGGTAATGTAATTTATCACATTGTTTCCATAGTATTTACACAGGTACATATGGTCACAATTAAAATGGGATGGAATTTACTACAAGGGAAGGACCTAGTAATCATGGGTGGGGCTAGTAGCAAAAGTACTTGGCAGCACTTTAGAAAGAAACACTCCTAATGCACAGGCTCACACACCCAATATCCGTAACTATAAACTGAAAAAGCAAAACTGATCTGTACTGTTGTTAGCTAGTGATAGTAATAAAACTCCAGTGTATATACTTATTCTTTCCTAAAGACCCTATTGCCACTACAGGACCATTTCTAAAGCTGTGGAATGGAGGGTGCAAATAGGTCAGTGGGGGGCCTTCCGACAATATTTATATAGAGGGGTTTTCTCAAAACTGGGATTACTGGAAGCCTTCACATAAAAATAAACTGCATGTAGAGAACTGCTGATCTTACTACATGGTGAACAATAGGGTTTAAAGCCCAGATTAATTAAACCTCAGGTTCCGGTGCCTCAGCACTAATCACTACCTCTGTAGTTATAATACTGATTGTTTAATGTATGTAAATGTATAAAATAATCTTCTAGTTCCCTTTTAAGACGTTTATAGTGCAGTGACCTATAACAACCAGTCTCTGTATATGCTAGCTTTGTAAGTAGATAACATGTGATTGTTTTTTATGAGCTACTGCACCTAATACCTGATCTAGCCCCTGCTTTATTATATAAGCAAATTTAATATGATGTTCTATGTCTGATGATGGGTTCTTCTCTCCATTAGGATCTCAGGCAGAAGTCAGCACTGACCAGGTATCCGATGCTTTCTGGAAATACTTCACTCAGCTGACCGCTGGCACAAAGGACACTATAGATCAGATCCAGCAATCTGACATCAGCAAACAGCTAAAGTAAGTGAAAATCACTGTAACAGCATCATAGTCAAAGTCAGTAGAACATACTGGATAAGTTATTTTGGCTTTAAAAGACATAGCATTTATCATCTCTTTACAAAAAATAAGCTACCTTGCCCATCAGCCGTTCCTGTTATATATGGTTGCAAGGGTTGTGACAGGTAGGAGTTTATCTGTGAAATAATTTTCCTTGTAATTTTGTTGGTGTACAGTATCGAGGGTGACATGGTATGTGACTTGCCCTACTGCAAGCATCCGCTAGTGACAACAAATTTCGCAACAGCAATTTTGCCTCTGGTCGTTATACCTAATGAACCTGTAAATGCTCTGTCCTCTAAGAATTTAATCTTTACCTAACTTAGGGTAGCCATGTTAACAGCTTAATTATCATCATTTCTGTCAGTAATATACTTCTTTCACTAAACCTTAATTCAAAAATTGTTTTAGACAAATTGATCTATTCCAAAAATAGTGATCTCCTGTACATTTCTAGGTGCTGCTTTACATTATAAGTTTAGTGTTGTGTGTATTCATTCAGGATATCACACTTTATAGAAACTACTACAACAGTTTTATATTTTTTATCTCTGTAATGTTAAAACACATAGGTGAGCAGCACTCAAAGCTTGTGTAATGAATGACTGGCTTCTGTTTTTTTCAAATTGTAATAGTTTTGATCAGAATCATAACATATAAGTGCATAGCAAAGCAGGTAAATCTACATAAATGTTGCACAAGCAGACACATCACAACTATAATGAAGGTATATCAGTTTTGATTAAGTTGTACACTCAATAGAGTTGATTTACTGAAGGCAAATAGGCTGTTCACTTTGCAGTGAAAGTTGTTCTTTGCAAGGGAATTTCACCCAGACCTTACTTACTTTACTTTGGAAAGAATACCTAATCACATGCAAGGAAAAAAACATTTTTGCTTGCATATGATTGGATGATGGAAGTCAGCAGAGCTTTACCTCATTTGCTAAGCTCTGAAGGACCAATTCCTTTGCAATGTGCTACTTCCATTGCAAAGGAAACCATCTATTTGTCTTTAGTAATTCAACCCTAGTGCAATGTAAGCTTTCCTTAATCCCTCAAAGAAATGGGATATCTGGGAAAGGTATGACATTATTAATTAACTGCATATAGATGAAGAAACGGTAGATAGCAGATTAAGAGGTACAGGAAGCAAAATAAATCAACCAACTAGGTGTCATCATTATAAATGTTGTAGCCTTCAGAAGCCTTTCGATATACCATATGTCATTTAATCTACCTATATAATGATGTAGGGCAGATGTACTAAAGAAATGTACACATTGCTATTGCTGGCTACTCCTCCTGAAAATACTAGCTGATTGTTGAGCTGAATCTATAACTTTAGTACTTTATGAGTCACTGACTTGGAACAAATATAAGGTTCAGGAGTTCTTACTTGACTCTGACTTTCCTGGTCTGCATTCTTACCCAAGCTCAGTGACTCAGATGGTAATAACGTCTATGGCAGTCAAGCAGCTAGTATTTTCACAAGAAGACCAGAAATGACTACCTCCACATAAAGTACAGGCAAAATTAAAACTGTTATACATCCTAAAATGTATCCAAAGTAGCAATTTTTGGGAGGTTTGGATAGAGTGGTAAGGGGTTAGGATGCCTGTGAATTTGTATATTGATATTTGTGCCCCTGTTAGGGACATTTCCTCTATTTTTATTCTGGGTAAAACTGTCACTGGGACTAAAAGCAATGTAAAAATCCAAAACTCTGAGTTTCAGAGATAAATGCTTCATAGAGTGTTTCTGTCACTTTACCTTCACTTCTTCTTGTCCATCCATGACAGCAAGTGAAGGGTAATCTACACAAAGAGGCGCAGAAAAAACTAAAATGTTTGCCTTTAGATATACTTTAATGTTATTGATCAATGATATATTTTTTATAAAATGTGTTAAAAACAATAGATGAAATAGTGAACACATTTGATTTAGATAAATGTGGTATTTGATTGCTATTTTTCCACCCACAGTGTTTTAATTGAAGAAAACCTGAAGAGTGTAAATGTGTATGCAGGGGAATTACAGAAACAACTCATTCCTTTTGCCAAGCAGATACACGAGAAATTAACACAGGACGCAGAAAAACGAAAAGAACAAATTAAAACCGAGTTGGAGAGGCTGAAAGAGAAGATCTCCCCATATGCAGATGAGTTGCACAAGCACCTGAACAATAATGTCAAGGAACTTGAGATTAAACTGGCTCCATATGCAGAAGCGTTCCAAACCCAACTGGACAAAACTGCCCAGGAATTCAGCCAACAGCTAAAGTCTGTGACCAATGACCTGGAAGCTAAGTTCAGAGAAAATGCAGACCATCTACAGGCAACACTGGCTACATACTCACAAGAGTTTCAGGTCAAGGTAGATGAGAATATGGACCAATTGAGGAAGCAGGTGACACCTATCACAGAAAAAGTAAAAGAAAACATTGATCAGCAAATACAGGAGCTGTATAAAAGTCTGAATCCCTATGCAGAGGATGTTCAAGATGAGCTGCGAAAACAGATCCAGAACATGGAGTTTCAAATGAGAAAAAATGTGAATGAGATGGAGAACAGAGCTCTGGAGCTAACGGTACAACTCCGAGAACAACTCTACCCTTATGCCAATGAGTTAAGAAACAAGGTTAATGGAGATATGGCAAATGTCAAACAGATGCTGGAACCCTATCTGACCCAAGTAAACCAGCAAATTGACCAGAAAATTACAGAATTTAAAGGCACAATTACACCAGAAGTGGAAGCTCTCAACAAGGCTCTGGTGCAGAGAGTAGAGGACATGAAGAAGAAGTTGGGAGAATACACTGTGACTATGCAAGATCAGGTGGAGTACCTAGAGAAAGATGTTCGGGACAAAATCCATGAATTCATAAATCAGGGTGTTTCTAATGAAAACTGAGTTATACTTAGTCAAACTAATTTTCTAAATAGCAATATCGGAAATAATACCTACACAGCACTACACACAAAATGTGCTGTTAATTAAATTCATCAAGAATCCCATAAAATATTTCTACAACTTTCCACTGAATACATTTACACTCAGCACTATATGTAGCATGTATTTATAATGTTCTCCCGATTCTTCCTCAGTATTATTTGCCTAACACATTATCTGTAGCTTTTCAAGGAATACTGAACTGCACTTACCGAAATTTCCATAGTTTAGCACATTAGCTGATGTTGAAATTCAGCCTGAGAGTTCTCTAAAATAATATATGAAACAAATTGGGGTAAAGGGAACCCCAGTTACCAACAATGATGATTCATTTTATAACAATGGCCAGGATTCACAATGATTCATTTTTATAGATTGCATTAAACATCTGAATGCAGTTTTGTAAAAAAGCATTATAAGGATGTATAGAAAATGTTCCTTTTTTGCTTTTAATGTTTAGGAGAAAATAAAAAGTAACTTAGCAATGCATAATTTGTCCTTGTTCTACTTTTTGTTGAAGCGATTGTAACATATTACCTTGTAAAACAACACATTCAGGTTAAAATTTAAATAAAAGGCAAAACATTTTTATATAGATATAAAAATACATTATAAATACCCTTTTCCCCCCTTTTTTTTATATGTGATCACATTTCCTCTGTTCTCAGCTGCACAAGAGCTGGGGGGGAGGAGAAGGAGCAGCAGTGCACTGAACTACCAAGTGAATGACTGTGCAATGGGGGCGTGGGAGGACAAGTCTGGTTATTGGAAGAGAGTACACCAAGTTCCCAGCAGAGCTAGAGAACTGACCATGGTGTGCTTTCCTGCTTAATGTGGTCAGATTTTAATAAGAAAGCAGAGGGACTGGAAGGATCACCAGGGATTTCACACATAGGAAGCAATACAAAGAGAACAGAATACTTTCTCATACAAGTACATGGTACAGCAGGCACATATCAGGAATATTAAGTTTTGGGGTAACAAACGCTTTAATTACATGTTTGTTAAGTTTTACAAGGGTTACTGAATAAAAAATTGGAATGGATAAAAAAAGGGGCATATAATGAAGAGAGGAAGATAGAGTACATACATAAGCATGAAATAATCTGGAATACATATATATGCTTTAAACAATAACAATATAGAAATATATTTGCTCCTAAGAAAAAGCTAAATAGTAGTGAAATACAAAACCTTGGTTTTAGTATGAAAACTTTTGGATATTGAGGGGGAACACAGGTAATTCAATGCAATATAGCATACCGCATACTGCAATATACTGCAAATATATATAAAGTGGACTATACATATATAAGCAATAATAGAGTATATAGCACTTCTTCTCATTGTAGTATCTATTATAAAGTATTCACGTTTATTTATTACATAGTGTATAGGTGGTCCCCTATTGAAACTATTTGTTCACCCTTGGCCTTGAGACTTATCTTAGGCACCATTCACACCTGCACATTGTGGGTGCACTGCTATTGAAATGGGCTAAACAAAGTGCTGCTTTCTGTGTCTTTGATACCAAATCCAGTACAACTTGTGCTATGGTTCCAAATATAATAGATGGGACTTTAAAAGGCACCAAAAAGTGTCTCAGTAAATGTTTTCCATAAAATTTAGTATTTATTCGTAATATTCACAATTAGGATTTATAAAAACGTTTACCTTCCACAACATAAAACTCTTGCTACACCTTTCTGCTCATTACTTATTTTACACCATGTTGTTATCTAAATATTTTTATATTGGTAAATATGATCTTACACTATCTTTATAATAATATAGATTGTAGTAACAACATTGGTTAAGAGATAATTGAGCAACAATGCCACACGTTTCATTGCATCTCTCAACTTTATTGGTGACCAATCTACATTATAAAGTGATCAGTAAGATACATATACAGTATCTCACAAAAGTGAGTACACCCCTCACATTTTTGTAAATATTTTATTATATCTTTTCATGTGACAACACTGAAGACACGACACTTTGCTACAATGTAAAGTAGTCAGTGTGCATCTTGTATAACAGTGTAAATTTTCTGTCCCCTCAAAATAACTCACACACAGCCATTAATGTCTAAACCGCTGGCAACAAAAGTGAGTACACCCCTAAGTGAAAATGTCTAAATTGGTCACAAAGTGTCAATATTTTGTGTGGACACCATTATTTTACAGCACTGCTTTAACCCTCTTGGGCATGGAGTTCACCAGAGCTTCACAGGTTGCCACTGGCATCCTCTTCCACTCCTTCATGATGGCATTGCGGAGCTGGTGGATGTTAGAGACCTTGCGCTCCTCCACCTTCCGTTTGGAGGATGCCCCACAGATGCTCAATAGGGTTTAGGCCTGGAGACATGCTTGGCCAGTCCATCACCTTTACCCTCAGCTTCTTTAGCAAGGCAGTGGTCGTCTTGGAGGTGTGTTTGGGGTCATTATCATGTTGGAATACTGCCCTGTGGCCCAGTCTCTGAAGGGAGGGGATAATGCTCTGCTTCAGTATGTCACAGTACATGTTGGCATTCATGGTTCCCTCAATGAACTGTAGCTCCCCAGTGCTGGCAGCACTCATGCAGCCCCAGACCATGACACTCTCACCACCATGCTTGACTGTAGGCAAGACACACTTGTCTTTGTACTCTTCACCTGCTTGACACCATCTGAGCCAAATAAGTTTATCTTGGTCTCCTCAGACCACAGGACATGGTTCCAGTAATCGTATAGTTACATAGTTACATAGTAGGTGAGGTTGAAAAAAGACACAAGTCCATCAAGTCCAACCTATGTGTGTGATTATGTGTCAGTATTACATTGTATATTCCTGTATGTTGCGGTCATTCAGGTGATTATCTAATAGTTTCTTGAAGCTATCAATGCTCCCCGCTGAGACCACCGCCTGTGGAAGGGAATTCCACATCCTTGCCGCTCTTACAGTAAATAACCCTCTACGTAGTTTAAGGTTAAACCTCTTTTCTTCTAATTGTAATGAGTGGCCACGAGTCTTATTAAACTCTCTTCTGCGAAAAAGTTTTATCCCTATTGTGGGGTCACCAGTACAGTATTTGTAAATTGAAATCATATCCCCTCTCAAGCGTCTCTTCTCCAGAGAGAATAAGTTCAGTGCTTGCAACCTTTCCTCATAACTAAGATCCTCCAGACCCTTTATTAGCTTTGTTGCCCTTCTTTGTACTCGCTCCATTTCCAGTACATCCTTCCTGAGGACTGGTGCCCGGAACTGGACGGCATATTCCAGGTGCGGCCGGACCAGAGCCTTGTAGAGTGGGACAATTATCGTTTTATCTCTGGCGTTGATCCCCCTTTTAATGCATGCCAATATTCTGTTTGCTTTATTAGCAGCAGCTTGGCATTGCATACCATTGCTGAGCCTATCATCTACTAGGACCTCCAGGTCCTTTTCCATCCTAGATTCCCCCAGAGGTTCTTCCCCCAGTGTATAGATTGCATTCATATTTTTGCCACCCAAATGCATTATTTTACATTTTTCTACATTGAACCTCATTTGCCATGTAGTCGCCCACCCCATTAATTTGTACAGGTCTTTTTGCAAGGTTTCCACATCCTGCGGAGAAGTTATTGCCCTGCTTAGCTTAGTATCGTCTGCAAATACAGAGATGGAACTGTTTATCCCATCCTCCAGGTTGTTTATAAACAAATTAAATAGGATTGGTCCCAGCACAGAACCCTGGGGAACCCCACTACCCACCCCTGACCATTCTGAGTACTCCCCATTTATCACGACCCTCTAAACTCGCCCTTGTAGCCAGTTTTCAATCCATGTACTCACCCTATGGTCCATGCCAACGGACCTTATTTTGTACAGTAAACGTTTATGGGGAACTGTGTCAAATGCTTTTGCAAAATCCAGATACACCACGTCTACGGGCCTTCCTTTATCTAGATGGCAACTCACCTCCTCATAGAAGGTTAATAGATTGGTTTGGCAAGAACGATTCTTCATGAATCCATGCTGATTACTGCTAATGATATCGTTCTTATTACTAAAATCTTGTATATAGTCCCTTATCATCCCCTCCAAGAGTTTACATACTATTGATGTTAGGCTAACTGGTCTGTAATTCCCAGGGATGTATTTTGGGCCCTTTTTAAATATTGGTGCTACATTGGCTTCTCTCCAATCAGCTGGTACCATTCCAGTCAATAGACTGTCTGTAAAAATTAGGAACAAAGGTCTGGCAATCACTTGACTGAGTTCCCTAAGTACCCTCGGATGCAAACCATCTGGTCCCGGTGATTTATTAATGTTAAGTTTCTCAAATCTAATTTTAATTCTGTCCTCTGTTAACCATGGAGGTGCTTCCTGTGTTGTGTCATGAGGATAAACACTGCAGTTTTGGTTACTGGAGCCCCCCAATTCACTCGTGAAGACTGAGGAGAAGAATAAATTCAATACCTTCGCCATCTCCCCATCCTTTGTAACCAGATGTCCTTCCTCATTCTTTATGGGGCCAATATGGTCTGTCCTCCCTTTTTTACTGTTTACATACTTAAAGAATTTCTTGGGATTTTTTTTGCTCTCCTCCGCTATGTGTCTTTCATGTTCTATCTTAGCCGTCCTAATTGCACCCTTACATTTCTTGTTGCATTCTTTATAAAATCTGAATGCTGAGGATGATCCCTCATTTTTTGAAGGCCTTCTCCTTTGCTTTTATATGCATTTTTACATTGGAGTTAAGCCATCCAGGATTTTTGTTCGCTCTTTTAATCCACGTCCTTAGTCTGCTTGTCTTCAGCATACTGTTTGCAGGCTTTCTTGTGCATCATCTTTAGAAGAGGCTTCCTTCTGGGACAACAGCCATGCAGACCAATTTGATGTAGTGTGTGGTGTATGGTCTGAGCACTGACAGGCTGACCACTACCCCTTCAACCTCTGCAGCAATGCTGGCAGAACTCGTACGTCTATTTCCCAAAGACAACCTCTAGATATGATGCTTAACACTCAACTTCACTCAACGTGCACTCAACGTCTTTGGTCGACCATGGCGAGGCATGTTCTGAGTGGAACCTGTCCTGTTAAACCATTGTATCGTCTTGGCAACAGCCCAGTTTCAGGGTCTTGGCAATCTTCTTATAGCTTAGGTCATCTTTATGTAGAGCGACAATTTATATTTTTCTTCAGATCCGCAAAGAGTTCTTTGCCATGAGGTGCCATGTTGAACTTCCAGTGACCAGTATAAGAGAGTGAGAGCGATAACACCAAATTTAACACACCTGCTCCCCATTCACACCTGAGACCTTTGTAACCCTAATGAATCACATGACACCGGGCAGGGAAAATAGGAAAATATCTAATTTGGACATTTCCACTTAGGTGTGTACTCACTTTTGTTGCCGGCGGTTTAGACATTAATAGCTGTATGTTGAGTTATTTTGAGAGGACAGAAAATTTACACTGTTATACAAGCTGTACACTGTAGCAAAGTGTCATTTCTTCAGTGTTTTCATATGAAAAGATATAATAAAATATTTACAAAAATGTGAGGGGGGTACTAACTTTTGTAAGATACTGTATCCATTACATACTATACATTTCATACTTATTCATACTCTGTTGCATCTACTTACGAAATTATGAAACAAATTTGATTGGTGTTGCTTGAATTCTCATTGGATACCAGTACCCAGTAAGCATGAAGAGACAATACAGAGGAGCTTGCCTTCCCTATTAGAATTTATAAAAAAATATTAACTAGTACTGTTAGTGAGTAATTTTATGTTAAGATTAAAGATCTTTATTTTTCATATTTTATCATATGATTTTTTTTAGACTTTTTTAAGCTTACCTTAAAAGCTTAACATGAAGTCCTAACCATATAGGAAAATACCAGTGATATCTTTTTGCATACATCAATTTCAACGTTCATTATCCTCCTTAAAGCGGTTCTCCAGTCCCCCTCCCCCCGCCCAAAAAAAAATTGAAATTAAAATTCAGCAGCAACAAATACTAAATTTGCTGACTTTTAATACAAGGACACTTACCTGTCCGGGGATCTAGTGCTGTCCTCACCCGAGGTCAAAGCTACAGATGTCAAAAGCTATAGATGGTCAAAGCTACAAATGCCATTTATCTAACAATATTTATTTCATGTTGTTATCCATATTTGCCTATTATTTTATCATTTAAGGTGCACTCACCCATAATGGCCCCTGAATCTCGATGGCATTTATAATAAGGCCAAAGCCTCACATCAGGCCCAGATCTTTAAAGCAGTATTAAACCCAAAAAAACACATTCATTATATTGCAGCTTACCAATTCTTAGATGTGATGGCTGCATTCGTTTTCTTCTTTAGGCTTACTGTCATCTATTTTTATCTTGCGATCCTACCAGTAAGTCTGTTGTTTTTCAAAAGAACAAGCTATCTTGCAGTTACAGGGATGAGACAAGCCATTTACCACTGACAAGGGTGCTTACAATTATCAGCTTTTATTTATTATTGTAAACCTGTATCACAAAAGGAAAAAACTGATTATAAATTATTAGCTGGAGTTTGGTTTTAATTCGTAAGCGTATCTAAATCTGCTAGTACATCTAACACTCCCCTCTTGTGAGACTGACAATGCTGCTGTCTAAATGTGCCCTCTGTACTCAATTAGAGTGTAGGTACTCTAATACAGAAGGTGTGTTACTGGCCAAATCACCAGGTGAAAACAGAGAAAAAAAAGCCTAAATCAGAGGTAGGCAACCTTAAAGAGGTGGAGATCTACCTGAACAACATGGGAGAAGTCAAAGATCACCGGGCACAGTGTTCTCACCTCACACTGGATTTAAACCTTTCATTTCTGTACTACCGTGTCGCGTTTGCGTGCATTTCTCAGCAATCATGGGTTTAATTCAGGTGGTGAGAAGGCACCATATCGCCTCCTCGCCACCTTTCAAATACACTCAGATTGCCTGCTGCACTTATGAATGATCCTTAGTTTCATTTGGCAGTGGCACCCTTAGGGCTCGTTCACACGTAAAGATGGGGGTTGGTAAAACCGTGTGGTTGAGTAGCAGTTTGACTACCCCCCAAAAGCTAATTCCTTTTGCTGCTGAGGCCCCCTGTTGCTTTCGGTGGGGCTACTGCCTGTCAATGCAACACATTCGAGTAAATCGGGCCACTCTTCAAGTGCCCCACAACTACATGCTTCTGCGGGGTCCAAGGGATTAAAGCAAGTGGTGAGAAACACAATGCTTCCTGCTTTAACCCCTTGTTTTCTGTACTGCACAAGGTTGCAGGGCACTTGCAGAGTGGCCTCATTAGTTTGAATGGGTCATGCTAGGCAGGTGCTACACCCACCAACCATGACAGGGCGTATAACTCTTGCTGCAACATGTATACATCCTTGGCCAATGCAGCTAAAGGGGGTGCGGTTAGAGTGGGGGTGATAAAAACACATCTTGGCTATGGTTTTTTACCACCCCTTAAACTGCAAATGTAAATGAACCCTTATGCCCTGTACACGCGGCCGGATTTTCCGACGGAAAAAGTGCGATCGGATTGTGTTGTCGGAAATTCCGATCGTGTGTGGGCTCCATCGGACTTTTTCCGTCGGAATTTCCGACACACAAAGTTTGAGAGCAGGATATAAAATTTTCCGACAACAAAACCCGATCCTTTAAATTCCAATCTTGTGTAGACAAATCCGACGCACAAAGTGCCACGCATGCTCAGAATAAATTAAGAGACTAAAGCTATTGGCTATTGCCCCGTTTATAGTCTCGACGTACATGTTTTACGTCACCGCGTTCAGAACGATCGGATTTTCCGACAATTTTGTGCGACCGTGTGTATGCAAGACAAGTTTGAGCCAACATCCGTCGGAAAAAATCTGATGGATTTTGTTGTCGGAATGTCCGTTCAATGTCCGATCGTGTGTACAGGGCATAACTGTTCTGAGCTCCTTATAAGGCTGCAAATTTTCAGGGTTAGCTGCGCTTTGCCATAGACTTCTATTATATCCTGCAGATGTGGTGCACTTTCAGAAAGTGCACCATGCCAACAGGATATTATAGAAGTCTATGGCTAAGCTCAGCAAACCTGCATGTACGCTGCACTGCACCCGCGGTGTGAACAACAGAACATCACTGTGAATGCAGCCCTTTACTATTATGCCCAGTATTGCTTCACACTGACCTGAAGATCTTTTCTTTCCTGCTGCTGGCACCACCCTGGAGTCGGATAGGTTGGATTAGAGATGGAGTGCAGTTGGTATCACTCCGCATGGGACAGGATCCAGCACTACAGAGGAGGCTTATGCGGCTTTTGCTCCCTACTACAGCGCCAACTTTACAAGTGATCCCTCTGCATTTATTGCAGTTTGTTTGATGCTCTGCAATGGCGAGTCAGCAAGCGCAGACCCTGATCAACCGGTCACCTGTCTGCAATCTACAGGTTGCTGACCCCCGGCCTAAACAAAAAGAAAACAAATGAAGCCATCCAATGATTGGTAAGCTTCAATATATTAAATTTTTGTTTTTGGGTTTAATATCACTATAAATAGTATCCAATTCTGTCATTACATAAACAAATATACTGCAGTAAGATCTGAGCTTCTTTACACCAAAAGTAAACAGTGGCTTCTGTGTTAGAATGCAAACAGAGACCATATCAGGCTCTCTCCACCTTCATATCCATCCCTATGTATCTTGTTGGCTCCAAAAGCGCTGCCAGCCACACACTGCTACATGGCATCAACACATATGTACAACAAATGCATGCCACGGTATCATTGTGCATGCACAAGGGCCGTGGACATGCTATGACATCTAACACATCACACATCCACACAATACAATGTATCCATGACACCAGCTGTAGACTGCATCTGTCGGAGGGAAAGGCGGGTCATCCATCCACATCACATGAAGACATGCCTTGAGGTGGACCATCTACTGCCTGCCACTATAACATACAAGTCCCAGATAACACAAAAGACTTGTGGCATTCCCACATCGCTCCATATACAGATCAAAAAAAGAAATACATCCATTACAATTGACTAAAACAGAGTCATGATATGACCAGTCCCTAAAGAAGAATCCAATAAACAAAAAAGCAAAAAACCACAAAAAAGGATAACAGGTCTTACACAGAGTTCATTGGCAAGGTTTCCAAAATGCTCATAAAGCTTATGTAAAAGTACAACATACATATGACACAAGGGACAGTTGTGACCCGGGCCTTCTATCTCCTTTTTTACTTATTTACTTTCTCAAAGCTGCTGCTAACAAAGCAAACAGAATATTGGCATGCATTAAAAAGGGGATTAACTCCAGAGATAAAATTCTCCTGCTCTACAAGACTCTGGTCCGGCCCCAGCTAGAGTATGCTGTCCAGTTCTGGGCACCGGTCCTCAGGAAAGATGTACTGGAAATGGAGTGAGTACAAAGAAGGGCAACAAAGCTAATAAAGGGTCTGGAGGATATTAGTTATGAAGAAAGGTTGCGAGCACTGAACTTATTCTCTCTGGAGAAGAGACGCTTGAGAGGGGATATGAATTCGATTTACAAATACCATACTGGTGACCCCACAATAGGGATAAAACTTTTTCGCAGAAGGGAGTTTAACAAGGCTCGTGGCCACTCATTAAAATTAGAAGAAAAGAGGTTTAACCTTAAACTACGTATAGGGTTCTTTACTGTAAGAGTGGCAAGGATGTGGAATTCCCTTACACATGTGGTGGTCTCAGCAGGGAGCATCAATAGTTTCAAGAAACTATTAGATAATCACCTGAATGACCGCAAAATACAGGGATATACAATGTAATACTGACATATAAATCACACACATGGGTTGGACTTGATGGACTTGTGTCTTTTTTCAACCTCACCTACTATGTAACTATGTAAATATTCATAACTATTTATGAGACTATAAGCTGTTTTTACAAAATGCGATTTCCTAGTATGCCTCACATAGTTCTGGCTGGCTATAGTCTCGCTCTAGTGTAATAACCCATGTCAAGAGCAACAACAAGTTTACAAATAACTGAGTGATTGTGGGGGTCTGCGGGTGGGGGGCTTATCGAAATCTGGAAGCCCACTTTAACAAGGGGGCCCCCAGATCCTGCTCCCCATGTGAATAGATATGGGGTGCACTGTACCCATACCCATTCACCAAAAAAAGTGTCAAAAGAGTAAAAATGACAGGAGACAGTTTTTGACAATTCCTTTATTAAAAAACAAAAAACAAAAAAAAACAGTGTCCCGCGATGTCCATCCATCTTCAATGACGGCGTGCGACGGACCCGAAAAATAGAAAAAAAAAGAAGCTCCGCCTCCCTGGGAGGCATCCCGCTGAATGCTGTCTCTTGGCTGTGACAGCTGTTACAGTATAAAGGCAAGGGCGGAATGACCCTGCCCCCTCTGACGGTTACGTCACCAGGTGGCCCCGCCCTTGCCTATATAACAGCTGTCACAGCCAAGAGACAGCAGTTGGCAGGACGTCTCCCATCAATTTTTCGGGTCCATCGGGCGCCGTGATTGAAGATAGATGGACTTCACGGGACCCTTTTCTTTTTTTTTAAATAAAGGATTTTTTTTAAACTGTCTCCTGTCGTTTTAACTTTTTTTGACACTTTTTTGGTGAATGGGTAACCAGTCTCATGGGGGGGTGGGATCTGGGGGCCCCCCTGTTAAAGGGGCTTCCAGATTCCGATAAGCCCCCTGCCTGCAGACCCCCACAACTACCGGGCAGGGGTTGTAGGGATGAGGCCCTTGTCCCCATCAACATGGGGACAAGGTGCTTTGGGGGGGACCCCAAAGCACCCTCCCCATGTTGAGGGCAAGCGACCAGGTATGGTTCAGGAGGGGAGGGCGCTCGCTTGCCCCCCCCCTCCTGGCCTGCCATGGCTGCTTGCTCGGATAAGGATCTGGTATGGATTTGGGGGGGGGGGCACACCAATTTTTTTTTAAAGTTTGGTGCGGGGTTCCCCTTAAAATCCATAACAGACCTGAAAGTGCCAAGTATGGATTTTGGGGGGGGGGGGACCCCAAGCCATTTTTTTTTTACATTACACACTGACTGAATATAGAGTTTACATTGAATATCTAGTCTACACTAAAGGCAGAATATATATATATATATATATATATATATATATATATATATATATATATACACACATACATACATACACACAGTGGGGACGGAAAATATTCAGACCCACTTAAATTTTCCACTCCTTGTTATATTGCAGCCATTTGCTAAAATCATTTAAGTTCATTTTTTTCCTCATTAATGTACACACAGCACCCCATATTGACAGAAAAACACAGAATTGTTGACATTGTTGCATATTTTAAAAAAAAAATAAAAACTGAAATATCACATGGTCCTAAGTATTCAGACCCTTTGCTCAGTGTTTAGTAGAAGCACCCTTTTGATCTAATACAGCCATGAGTTTTTTTGGGAAAGATGCAACAAGTTTTTCACACCTGGATTTGGGGATCCTCTGCCATTCCTCCTTGCAGATCCCATCCAGTTATGTCAGGTTGGATGGTAAACATTGGTGGACAGCCATTTTTAGGTCTCTCCAGAGATGCACAATTGGGTTTAAGGCAGGGCTCTGGCTGGGCCATGCAAGTACAGTCACGGCGTTGTTGTGAAGCCACTCCTTCATTATTTTAGCTGTGTGCTTAGGGTCATTGTTTTGTTGGAAGGTAAACCTTCGGCCCAGTCTGAGGTCCTGAGCACTCTGGAGAAGGTTTTCGTCCAGGATATCCCTGTACTTGGCCGCATTCACCTTTCTCTCGATTGCAATCAGTCGTTCTGTCCCTGCAGCTGAAAAACACCCCCACAGCATGATGCTGCCACCGCCATGCTTCACTGTTGGGACTGTATTGGACAGGTGATGAGCAGTGCCTGGATTTCTCCACACATACCGATTAGAATTAAGGCCAAAAAGTTCTATCTTGGTCTCATTAGACCAGAGAATCTTATTTCTCACCATCTTGGAGTCCTTCAGGTGTTTTTTAGCAAACTCCATGCAGGCTTTTATGTGTCTTGCACTGAGGAGAGGCTTCCGTTGGGCCACTCTGCCATAAAGCCCCGACTGGTGGAGGGCTGCAGTGATAGTTGACTTTCTACAACTTTCTCCCATCTCCTGACTGCATCTTTGGAGCTCAGCCACAGTGATCTTTGGGTTCTTCTTTACCTCTCTCACCAAGGCTCTTCTCCCCCGATAGCTCAGTTTGGCCGGACGGCCAGCTCTAGGAAGGGTTCTGGTCGTCCCAAACGTCTTCCATTTAAGGATTATGGAGGCCATGGTGCTCTTAGGAACCTTAAGTGCAGCAGAAATTTTTTTGTAACCTTGGCCAGATCTGTGCCTTGCCACAATTCTGTCTCTGAGCTCTTCAGGCAGTTCCTTTGACCTCATGATTCTTATTTGCTCTGACATGCACTGTGAGCTGTAAGGTCTTATATAGACAGGAGTGTGGCTTTCCTAATCAAGTCCAATCAGTATAATCAAACACAGCTGGACTCAAATGAAGGTGTCGAACCATCTCAAGGATGATCAAAAGAAATGGACAGCACCTGAGTTAAATATATGAGTGTCACAGCAAAGGGTCTGAATACTTAGGACCGTGTGATATTTCAGTTTTTCTTTTTTAATAAATCTGCAAAAATGTCAACAAATCTGTGTTTTTCTGTCAATATGGGGTGCTGTGTGTACATTAATGAGGAAAAAAATGAACTTAAATGATTTTAGCAAAAGGCTGCAATATAACAAAGAGTGAAAAATGTAAGGGGGTCTGAATACTTTCCGTCCCCAATATATATATATATATATATATATATATATATATATATATATATATATATATATATATATATATATATATATATATATATATATCCATACATACACACACATACACAGTATCTCACAAAACCGAGTACACCCCTCACATTTTTGTAAATATTTTATAATATCTTTTCATGTAACAACACTGAAGAAATGACACTTTGCTACAATGTAAAGTAGTGATTGTACAGCTTGTATAATAGTGTAAATTTGCTGTCCCTCAAAATAACTCAACACACAACCATTAATGTCTAAACCGCTGGCAACAAAAGTGAGTACACCCCTAAGTGAAAATGTTCAAATTGGGCCCAAAGTGTCAATATTTTGTGTGGCCACCATTATTTTACAGCACTGTCTTAACCCTCTTGGGCACGGAGTTCACCAGAGCTTCACAGGTTGCCACTGGAGTCCTCTTCCACTCCTCCATGTTGACATCCATTTGAGGATGCCCCACAGATGCTCAATAGGATTTAGGTCTGGAAACATGCTTGGCCAGTCCATCACCTTTACCCTCAGCTTCTTTAGCAAGGCAGTGGTTGTCTTGGAGGTGTGTTTGGAGTCATTATCATGTTGGAATACTGCCCTGCGGCCCAGTCTCTGAAGGGAGGGGATCATGCTCTGCTTCAGTATGTCACAGTACACGTTGGCATTCATGGTTCCCTCAATGAACTGTAGCTCCCCAGTGCCGTCAGCACTCATGCAGCCCCAGACCATGACACTCCCACCACCATGCTTGACTGTAGGCAAGACACACTTCTCTTTGAATTCCTCACCTGGTTGCCGCGTCACACGCTTGACACCATCTGAACCAAATAAGTTTATCTTGGTCTCATCACACCACAGGACATGGTTACAGTCATCCATGTCCTTAGTCGGCTTGTCTTCAGCAAACTGTTTGCAGGCTTTCTTGTGTATCATATTTAGATGAGGCTTCCTTCTGGGACGACAGCCATGCAGACCAATTTAATGCAGTGTGTGGCGTATGGTCTGAGCACTGACAGGCTGACCCCCCCCACCCCTTCAATCTCTGCAGCAATGCTGGCAGCACTCATACGTCTATTTCCCAAAGACAACCTCTGGATTTGACGCTGAGTACGTGCACTCAACTTGCTTGGTGACCATGGTGAGGTCTGTTCTGAGTGGAACCTATCCCATTAAACTGCTGTATGGTCTTGGCCACCGTACTGAAGTTCAGTTTCAGAGGCTGGAAAAACCGGGCCGGATTCCGGTTCAGTCCCTTACAATGGAATGAATGCGAGGTGAAATGTACCTATTATCATGTATCTCACCTCGCATACCATCACATATCCTCCCCCTCTGCTCAAGCCCCTGTGGCTGAGCACCTGACCCAACCATACAGTGCACGCGAGAGAGGGCATCTGCGTTATTTTGGAATTTTCCTGGCCTGTGCTCCACCGTAAACCGAAAGGGCTGTAAAGCCAGAAACCACCTTGCCATTTTTCTCCCTGTTGTCACACATTCACTTTAGGGGAGCTTGGTCAGTGACCAGTTTAAACAACCTCCCCAGTAGGTAATACCTTAGGGAGTCTAAGGCCCATTTAATAGCAAGACACTCCTTTTCTACGATGGCATAGTTCTTTTCGTGCTTGTTCAACTCCCGGCCCAGGTATACAACTGGGTGCTCCTCACTATCCCTGTTCTGTGACAGTACAGCCCCTAGGCCCACCTCAGAAGCGTCCGTCTGTATGAAAAACTCCTTGCTGAAGTCCGGGGCCACTAGAACTGGTAACCCACAAAGGGTCTGCTTTAAATTCTGAAATACCTCCTCTGCTTCGGGATTCTACTTGACCATGACCAACCCTCTACCCTTCGTCAGGTCAGCCAGAGGGGCGGCCATGGTGGCAAAGTTGGGTATGAACCGTCTGTAATACCCTGTAATGCCCAGGAAGGCCCTCACTTGTTTTTTATTGATTGGTTGGGGCCATTTTTGAATTGCTTCAACCTTATTGGTCTGCAGCTTGACCACTCCCCGGCCAATAATGTACCCAAGGTATTTGGCTTCCTCCAGGCCTATGACACAATTTTTTGGGTTAGCTGTTTCCCTAAGGGAATCTATCACCGCTTGTACACGGAACAGATGCGATTCCCAATCTGGGCTGTGGATGACCACATCGTCCAAATATGCAGCTGCATAGGGGCGATGTGGTCTCAAGGCTTTGTCCATCATTCACTGGAATGAAACAGGGGCTCCGTGCAGACCAAAAGGCATCTGCTTATACTGAAACGAGCCCTCAGGAGTGAAAAAGGCAGTCTTCTCCTTGGCCGATTCAGTTAGCGGTATTTGCCAATAGCCTTTCTTTAGGTCTAGGGTCATTATATAGCGAGCCTGTCCTAACCTGTCCACGAGTTCGTCGACCCGGGGCATCGGGTATGCATCGAAATTGGACACACTGTTGAGTTTCCTGAAGTCATTACAAAACCTGATAGCACCATCAGGTTTTGGGACCAGCACTATGGGGCTCGACCACTCACTGTGGGACTCTTCTATCATGTCCAACTCTAACATATTTTTTATTTCCTTCATGACTGCCACTCGTCTAGCCTCTGGGATTCTATACGGTTTAACATTTACGCGAACCACTGGTTCCGTCACTATGTCACGTTGGATCATGTTGGTCAGTCTGGGTAAGGGGGAGAAAAAGTCTCTATTTTTATGCACAAACGCCCTAACATCACTTTGTTGTACCAGGGACAGAGTATCTGTTATGGGGACACCAGGTGTACTCGGTCTGTTAGAGGCGTGGACGTGGCCAGTAACGTCTCTGTCCTTCCAGGGCTTTAAGAGATTCACATGGTAAATTTGGTGTGGTTTCCTTTTCCCTGGCTGGTAGACTTTGTAGTTTACCTCCCCCACCCTTTCGACAACCTCAAAGGCACAGTGCTACTTGGCTAGGAACTTACTTTCCACCATGGGAACCAGTACTAACACTCTGTCCCCGGGGCTGAAAGTACGGACCTTGGCACCCTGGTCATAGACCCTCCTCTGGGCCTCCTGGGCTCGCTCCATATGTTCTCGCACCAGGGGCAGGACAGCTGCGATTTGATCCTGCATCAAGGAGACATGCTCTATGATGCTTCTATATGGGGTGGCCTCCCCTTCCCACGTTTCTTTGGCAACATCTAGCAGTCTTGAGATATGGTAGCAAAAAATCCCAGTTTCTCCCATCTTTGTCGACCACTTTTTTCAGCATACTTTTCAAAGTTTTATTAAATCTTTCAACCAGACCATCCGTTTGGGGGTGGTAGACAGAGGTACGGAGATGGGAGATTTTGTATAGTCTACACAGGTCCTTGGTAACCCTAGACATAAATGGGGTGCCCTGATCTGTTAAGACTTCTTTTGGGATCCCCACTCGACTAAACACCTGAACCAATTCCCTGGCGATAGCCTTAGCGCAGGTGTTGCACAAGGGTATGGCCTCAGGATAGCGTGTTGCATAGTCTAGGATCACCAGAATATGCTGGTGACCCCGGGCAGATTTCACAACAGGCCCCACCAGGTCCATGCAAATCCTCTCAAAGGGGACCTCGATTATTGGTAGAGGGACAAGAGGGCTGCAAAAATGGGGCGACGTTGCCGACATTTGCCACTTTGCAGTACTCCTTGACATCTGCATGCAACCTGGGCCAGAAAAACCTCTAGGCGATTCTCTCCCTGGTTTTTACAATACCGAGATGCCCCCCCATTCCATGGCCCTGGGTCAAGTCTAGCACCACCCTACAGAAGGGTTTGGGAACCAGTAGCTGTTCTACCTCTTCCTCTCCATGTTTTATCACTAGATACAATAAATTGTTTTTAACGGCCATGTAAGGGAAAGACACCACCCAATCAGGATCCACCGGTTCCCCATTCAACATCTTAACGTTTTCCCTAGCTCTCATGAGGATGGTCTCTCGCAGTTGCTCGGTACAGAAATCCTCTCTCCTGACCTCTAAGTCGGGTACGAAATTTTGGCTACTCTCAATGTCAAGGTTGGAGGGGGTCTCCTGTTCGTTACGCTCAGGGTGAGAACTAGCTTCTAGGTCCTCCGGCTCCCCAGCCATGACAGGGAAAAGAAGAGGATCTCCAGCTTCCTCAATCCCACCAACAGCATCCCCTTCCCTTTGGCAAAAGGTGTCTGGTGAGAGTTCCCGTGCTTCCCCAGCAGTAGTAATAGTACTGTGGTTGAGTTTTGTGGGGTTCACACAATCATTCCTGACTAGGGTCACCAGACTACCAGAGTCTAGCAAGGCTGTGAGTGGCTTTCCATATCTTTCCATATCCATATAACACACATCTGTTTTTCAATGTGACTCTGACATGATGCAGTACATGCAACCTGTGCAAACAGAGAAATGCATCTTTTCATAAAAGCATAATCACATTGCATAGGTTCATCATCTATAGGACAGTTTGCAGCAATATGCCCTAATGCATGGCAACGAAAATAACGTATGTGGCCGAACCTCAGTCCTCCTAACAGCCCAAAAGACCTTCCTGGCTTTGGCCAGTCTCTAGGTCTAGGACCCACAGTCTCATCAGCTGTAACAACAGTCTTATCCACCTTCCCCATGCTCTTGAACCACAGAACAGTCTTACCAGAACCGCTGGGTGGTCTTGCACCCCTAGAGACAGTGGGGCATAGATGGGTTTACCAAGTCCCCAGTAGCAGTGTACCTTTCAACTAGGTCCACCAACTGGGTTGCAGTTTTGGGGGCCCCCTGTCCGACCCACTTCCTCAGGGCAGTAGGGAGCGCACGCAGGTACTGGTCTATTACCACACGCTCCACAATCTGAGGGCTTGTCAAGGTCTCTGGCTGCAACCACTTCCTGGTGAGGTGGACCAGGTCAAACATTTGTGAACAGGGTGGCTTGTTGCCGGAGTAGGACCACTGATGCACGCGCTGGGCCCGGACTGCCATGGTAACACCCAAGCGTGCGAGTATCTCTGTCTTTAGAGTCTCATAGTCCTGGGCCTTATCTGGTTCTAGATCAAAATAGGCCTTTTGGGGTTCTCCTGTTAGAAATGGGGCCAACAGACCCACCCACTGCTATTTTGGCCATCCCTCGTGGATAGCGACTCTCTCGAAAGTCGCAATGTATGCCTCAACATTATCCGCAGGTGTCATCTTTTGCAGGTGGTAGGAGGCACGTACCATTTTTGGATCCGCTATCACAGGAGGTGCGGACTCCTTTTTCAGTTTCACCAGAGCCTCTGCGAACTGCCGGTTCATTTCCTGCTGAGCCACTTGTTGTGCTGCAGTGACCGCCTGTTGTGCTGCAGCGGCCTCTGGGACTTGGTGGTTCATCTCCTGCTGGGCTGCCTGTTGTGATGCAGCAGCATCTGCGACTTGGGGGTGCATCTCCTGCTGGGCCACCGGTTGTGCTGCAGCAGCCTCTGCAACTTGGCGGTTGGTTTCCCGCTGAGCTGCATTGGCCTGTAGCAGGGCCTTTATCATTTTCTCCATCTTCAGAAATTGCCCGCTGAATCCACCACGTGTGGGGAAATTAGCTCGTGGGGATCACCTTTTCTGAATGACAGTCAGCAAACGGGCACTTTCTTAAAAATCTGGCGGATGCCAGGTTTATTTGCAGGAGGTTTGCAAAATAAAAACAAACAATAAATTAAATCCTTGCCATCTGGCACTAACTAAACAAATAGTCTCCTCTCTATACAGTGCGGGGCGGGGCCATGTTGCGGGTACGTACTCGTCATAGAATTCGTGCTGTGTGGGGGCTTGGTGTTGGGGTTTATACTTGGACCCAAGCCCAGTCCATGAACAGGGTGGGGAGGAGTTCATGGACCAAGAATTGGTTACTCCAGCGTGACCAATTCTCTCATATGCCTTTGCTTTGTGAGATCCAGGAAAATAATCCTGTTGATTATAGGAACTTTCTCAGGATGACGGACCCCATTTTTCACCATCTGTTGGCTTTGCTGACCCCTTATATTAGCAGGCAGGACACCTGCATGCGGCAAGCCATCACTCCGGAGCAGAGGCTAGTCGCCACGTTGCAGTACTTGGCGACTAAAACCTGCAGGACCTCAAGTTCTTGACAGGCATCTCCCCCCCAGGCTCTGGGGATCATTATCCCAGAGACCTGTTCTGCTAGAATACAGGTCCTGCAGAAGGACTATATTAAGGTAAGATTTCTCCTTTAACATCACATTATATGTATTTAATGTTTGCTAATGTATTGTATTTCTTTCATCATTCGCTAATCACCATGATTGTAATATGCTGTGAATGTCCCCTTTATCCTTATGCATGCTGGAAGTTTTGAATGCTCCTTTTTTGACCTACATGCATATTTGCCTTCACTAACCTCCCCAGCATGCTATCCTGGGCCCATATACACCTAGCCTAGTCACTTAACAATGTATTTTGTCAGCTCCATTGTAGTGCTTTACCCTAAACATCCCCTAAGATGTGTACAAATGTTATTGTTGTCCTTAAATTCAGGAGTGCCAGAGGTTTTTTTTGGGGTCCCAAACTCATTTAGAATCCCCCCCCCTAAAATTTTTACAATGAGCCATCGGAGGGGGGAGGAATCTGATAAGTGGACTTTATATTTTTGTCTTTAAATACTCCTTAAAATAAATGTTACTGATTTTGGCCAATAATGTTTTTGTGTAATCTGCTTACAATGTTATGTGCAGAATTACTAATTTTTTTATTTCTGGTTTGACTCCACAGTTTCCTTCAACGCCACAGGAATGGCAGACTGTGGCCTCCCATTTTGCCGACCGTTGGGACTTTCCCAACTGTGGAGGGGCTATAGATGGGAAGCATGTCCACATCGTGCCACCACCCCATTCGGGGTCTTACTATTACAATTATAAGGGTTTTAATAGTATAGTGTTGATGGCGGTGGTGTCGGCACAATATGAGTGAATGGCTGGATATCGGATGGAGGAGTCTTCGCCCAGACTGAGTTCTACCAACGTCTCCAGACTGGTGGCCTGGGATTGCCACCTGCTGCGGACAACGTTGAAGGGCTCCCGTTCGTCTTTATTGCTGATGAAGCATTCGATCTGGGTGAGCACCTGATGAGGCCATTCCCCCAGAGGACCCTCACCCCAGAGAGCAGGGTTTTTAACTACCGGCTGGCCAGAGCCAGAAGAGTAGTTGAAAATGCCTTTGGGATAATGGCCAGCCGGTTCTGCCTGTTTCTGACAGCAATACATATGGCGGAGTACAAAATTAACCACATCATATTATCCTTATTGCACAATATTTTAAGGAAAAATGCTCAAAATGATGTTGCCTCAGTTGGGCCTGAGGCCGAACTTCCTGCAAATCCCCTGACGGGCCTGGATACTGGCCGCCCTGGCTTGGCAGCCCAAAGCGCCTGTGAAGTTTGGCAGAAATATGTAAATTATTTTACGGGTAGGGGGGCCATTGCTATGCCAGACAATGTCTAAATAAGTTTTTAATAAAAAAAAAATTATCTGATAAAATTTTGAACTTTCTTTATTGCTTGTGTTTTTTTTTAGCTGTCTCCTAGGTTCTCATAGTGCACTTGTAGTGCCAAGTGCATTTCTTTCAATGAATGAGCATTGAAAGAAGAAGCCACACATTGTTGATTATCAAAGTTTTCACTCTGTGCACATGCACATGTGCGTTATAAAATTTTTGGGAAAATAATTTTTTTTTCTCAAGTTGTTTACAATTTTTTGTTTTTTTGGTATAAACAGGCATGTTTCAAAACATAACATACACAACTCTGAAATTTACAAAGTTCAACGTAGAAAAAATGAAGGCAATATCAGACATTATAGTATGTCCAAAATGTGTTGATATTGCCTTCATCAGATGGGGTGATGTCACCCCTGTAAAAGCCAAATTTTAAAGATTTGGGAGTCAAAATGGGTATTTCCCTCCTGATCCCATGCCTAATGTCAACATGTGCTATCTCCCATCATGGGGGATCAATGGACGTGTTTTGGGGGAGCAACCCCTTCCTCTCACCTACTAGAGTTACGAGGAAGGGGTTGTACCCACAAAACGCGTACATTGATATCACCTGATGGCAGATAGCACATGTTGACACACCGTGTGCATCTTCAAAATTTGGCTTTTAAAAAAAAAAAAATGTTTTGTTTAGTACAACAAATGGTAAAATGGTGTCATTTGGAAGATATTTAGATTCTCCCCAACACATCAATCATGTTCTTCATTTGTTGTTCCATAACATTGAGTTTATTCCTTTATGATGTCAATTTCATTCATATTTGAGTCCAGAAATAGGAATATGAAACATTGCTGGGAAGTTGGGTACAATTGTCTGTTTTGGGCAGAGTTCCAAGCTGAAGACATGATTTTTGTCCCTTACCAAAGCTGGAATACTAACCTTTTTGTGACAATTTTCACACATGGAGACACCCCAAGTATCCACTGGAGCACCTGTATGGGACACCTTAAAAAGTTTGTTCTTGTGTCCCACACTAGTGATCCTGAGTCCAGATGTGTAAACAGCTGCTGAATGTCCTCTCCTTACATTACACTGAATCAAGCTTGCATTTCATTCTAGTTACAAACACATCTAGACAGCGATGTACAAAACTTATTTTTATACAAATAGGCATGACCAAATGTATTTAACTTGTATCTGCCCAAAACATCGTATTAAATGAGTGAACGATGTTTCCTATGACCGATTACTATGCCCACGAACATGAGGGTCGCCATTTTAAACTGTACAACAGTAAAGAAAAGCACATGGAGCAGCATGCAAATATAATAATAATGATAGGAACACACGACAAGTACTTACTTTTTAGAAGCACTCTCTTGATTCTTCTATACTGATCCTGCTCCCTCAGTTTCAGGTCTGACCAGCGTTTCCTCAGTTGTTCCTTGGATTGTCGTACCACAAAATTTCTGTGCAGACTATTCACAACTTTAGTCATGATCTTGGCCTTTCTCACATTTGGGTTTAGGTACGGTCCATGCTTCCCATCATAGTCGTTCCTCCTCAAGATGTCCAAAATCTCCACCATCTCTATATCTTCTGGGATCGGGACGTTTCTGGCTCCAGGCTTTCTTCCTCATTACTGCTATTATCATGCATCTTCCGTGTCTCCGCCATGTCGCTCCTACTGCGCTCCAAAAGAGAAGGGGCGGGGAATATTCTCGAAAGAACATCAGGGGCGGGCGACGCGGGCGAAGTTTCACGTATGCGCAGTGTATATCAAGCTAACACGAATGTGTCGTACGCAGGCCCGTCGCGACAGGACAGGCAAAACAAGCAATTACTTGGGGCCCTAGCCATGCCACCGGCTGCCGCTTCCCAGTGTTGCCAACCGCCCGCCCGTAAATGTCCATTACGGGCAGCGGTGCCCATAAAAAAGATGGCCGACAACGTAACTGTGCATGCGCTGTTCCAAAGCCGGCTAGGCTCGGGAAAGCTCGTCCTCGTTTGGCCAGGTGGCGCATGCGCAGTAACTTAATGGCGCCGCCTGCCGCCATTTTTTAATAGATTCCAGAGCACACTTGTTCCTGGCTAAGACACGGCAGCCACGTTTTGTGCAATCGCCGTAGGCGGAGGAGTCGAGGGGGGGTAAGTGAGAAGAGTGTGACACTGGGGCAGAGGATGACATTACTGGGGACAGCAGCTGACACTACTGGGTCTGGGGACAGGCGACAGAGGATGACATGGCATTACTGGGAGGAGGGGGGGGTGAAGCCATGGCATGCAGGGGAACAGTGAAGGACACTGATGTGCTGCCCTGTGGACTGTAGAGAGGTGAAAGGGAAGCAGCACAGGAGCATCACACACTGGTGTGGAGACTGCAATATGAAGGTGGACAGAGAAGGAGGCTACTGTGAGGGGGTGAGGAGGACACTATCATGTCCGCAGCCTCTGTCCCCCTCCTGTAGTATGTGTGCAGCCTCTCTCCCCCTCCTGTAGTATGTCCGCAGCCTCTGTCCCCCTCCTGTAGTATGTCCGCAGCCTCTGTCCCCCTCCTGTAGTATGTCCGCAGTCTCTGTCCCCCTCCTGTAGTATGTCCGCAGCCTCTGTCCCCCTCCTGTAGTATGTCCGCAGCCTCTGTCCCCCTCCTTCCCCTTCAATTGTTGAAAATGTTCAAATTTTATGCACATTATATGCAACAGCATTATTTGCACTGTAAACCTTTTTTATTTATATGAAGTGTTGGTGAACTTAAACTGTATCGCTATGCTGTGATTCCAGTAGGCTTTGCGTGCGTGCAGGGGTGGGGTTGGGGGGACCTGCATGTCCATTTTTCTTGGCCCCCAAATTCCTTCAAATGGCCCTGGTTGTACGTACGATCTGTGTGCGGAAGAAGGAGGAATGGAAGTGGCGAGCGTCCTAAACTAAGGTAAAATTTTAACTTGGGCCATCAGTGGCCTATACTGCTTCAAGATTGAGGCCTATATTGGGATAAGATTAGGAGAGTTTAGGCTGACATTAGTGTTTTTGTCTGGTGTATTGTCTTACAGCAAATATGAATCACTTTAAGGACCCAGAATCATGGCCAGTTTCATAGACAGGTACAGGGAGATGGGGAATTTGTGGATGGTGAAACACAGCTTACAGTATATTATAATAAACAAGCTAGGAGGTCATCGCTGGAGAAACTTCTGGAGTTTGTGAAGACTCGGGTCCCTGATGCAACCATCGTGTTCTTGGAAAAGAAAATTGGGATCTTGAGGAACATGTATAAGAAGGAGCATAATAAGATCCAGAAATCACTCAGATCAGGAGCAGCAGCAGCGCAAGTGTATGTACCCAGGCTGTGGTACTTCAACAAACTGCGGTTTCTGGATGACCAGACTGAAGCCAGGGAATCACTCTCTACCCTTCCCTGCAGTCTTCCCTCCACCCTTCCCTCAACCCCAGCAGAGGCTGACGAGGAACAACCTGGGCCTTCCATCCTGGAAGAAGTGGATGCGCCCAGCTGGAGTCAGGTATATTATTTTTATACATATTTATTATCCTAATATTAATGATGTTAACTAGATGTTATAATTGCTAACAAATAAATGATTAAAAAAAAAGAGATTTACATATCAATTGACAGTAGGGGCCAAAAATGTTTGGGACAAGAATGAAAAATGCTGGGCTCAGAATGATAGTCTTTTCTATTTATTAACATTCAATTTGCAAGTCATGAGCTGAAAATTGTGTGTGATTGATGAACCAAAAACTAAAACTATGTTCCTTTTTTATACACAGGATGAGCTCAGCCAGGAGGAGGGTCTGGAAAGTGGCGGGCAGGAGGAGGCCGTGCCCAGTGTCAGCTCAGAGGTGGCCGTGCCCAGTGTCAGCCAGGAGGTGGGCAGGCCCAGTGTCACCCAGGAGGTGGGCGGGCCCAGTGTCAGCCAGAAGGTAGGCGGGCCCAGTGGCCTTACCCAATCACAGGTGCCTCCCCTCTGTCTTCCAACAAAAAGGCCCAGGAAGGGGACGATCACGGAGGAAGCTGCACTGGGCCTCATTAGGGAAGCAAGTGATGTCCTCAGAAGCTTCCCCGACACTGAAGAGGCCTGTGGCAGCTATCTAGCCACTAGATTGTAGAAATTGGAGGAGGGCCAACGCTTCCTCTGTGAGGGAATTTTTGCTCAGGCCCTTCAGAAGGGGTTGAGGGCCCAGCTGACTGAGCACAGCCACGTATGGGAGCTCGCCAATCCTCCTCCTCCTGCCACAAGTCCACCACCAGAGCCACAGCCTCCAAGGAAGGCTGCAGGGAAGGCTGCAGGGAAGCGTGGAGGGAAGGTGTCACTTACCTGGTAGGTAGAGCCCGGAATGCAGGGAACGGCCTCTCGTATACCTCCGACTCGGGAACCCCTGGTAGTGATGACAGGGGCTCGAGAGTACAAAGGGGCACAAGTGCCTGACTGGAAAGCTGGAGCAGAGGGCTGGATCTGGTAGTCAGCTGGGAGGTGTCCTGTAGTCCAACGGCAGGATGCAGACAGCAGGGAGGTGTCTTGTAGTCCAGCAGCAGGATGTAGACAGCAGGGAGGTGACTGGTAGTCCAGCAGCAGGATGTAGACAGCAGGGAGGTGTCTTGTAGTCCAGCAGCAGGATGCAGACAGCAGGGAGGTGACTTGTAGTCCAGCAGCAGTCTGTAGACAGCAGGGAGGTGTCTTGTAGTCCAGCAGCAGGATGCAGACAGCAGGGAGGTGACTTGTAGTCCAGAAGCAGGATGTAGACAGCAGGGAGGTGTCTTGTATTCCAGCAGCAGGATGTAGACAGCAGGGTACAGGCAGGCGGGGTCAAACACAGGCAGGCAGATCAGGTACAGAAGGTAAATCCAGGAGAATAGTCAAAGTCCAGAGCCGAGATCAGGGCAGGCAGCAAACAGGGTAGTCAAGAACAGTCCAACAGGTAGCAGGTAGCAAGTACAGAATACGGGTAACAAGGCAGTAGGGGTCTTCAGGAACTCTGTAGACCGGACAGCAAGGCAGCAATGGAACAGTCCCCTTTAAATAGCCCATCTTTGGCGCCAAGTGCTGTCACAGGGAGCGTGCGCACGCCTGCGCGTGCCCGTGTGCCGCTATTGGCGCTATTGCGCATGCACGTGCGCCGGATGGCGCTTCTCTGCACAGGCATTCTTTTAAACATTCTATTGCTGGAACGCTTGCAAGAAGGCTTTTCCTGACATTGCCCCCCTCCAATGGGCAGCCTTTGGATGCCCAACTGGGCCATTTTACTAGGATGGGATCTCTTAAAGGCTAGAATTAGTCTTTTGGCGTGGATATTAGTCTCTGGTTCCCAAGAGTTATCTTCAGGACCGTACCCTTCCCATTTGACCAGATACTGAATTTGGTTGCGTCTTTTCCGGCAATCTATGATTGATTCCACCTCAAACTCCTCTTCACCATCGATGAGCACAGGTTCAGGAGGACCAGTTTTTCGGTTAAGGAAGGGATCCGGAACTTAAGGTTTAAGGAGGGCCACATGAAAGACTGGATGAATACGAAATGACTCCGGTAATTTTAATTCATAGGCCACATCATTGATCTTTCTTACCACTGGGAAGGGACCCACAAACTTAGGGCCCAGTTTCCTGGAAGGGCACACCATCTTCAGATTCAAAGCTGTGCTCAGTTTGAAGCTGTGGAGCTTGGTGTAAGTGGAGCTGGATTAAGTGGGAGTTAAAAACAAGTGTTAGAGTATACAAGTCTTGCTGTCTGTTGGTGTGTGTATTGCTGCTGTCTGTTGGTGTGTGTATTGCTGCTGTCTGTTGGTGTGTGTATTGCTGCTGTCTGTTGGTGTGTGTATTGCTGCTGTCTGTTGGTGTTTGCTGGGTTGCATTTTGGGGACTTTTCCTTTTAGTTTTTAATTTGCCTTTTGCTGTCACTTTTTAAATAGCTTTTTTTTTTTTTTTCTGTTTCATCAGTCTATCAATTAAGGGGTGTGGTTAATTGCTCCCAGGTGCCTATTTAACTTGTTGTAGGACTCAGTTTGAGCGTGCTCAGTTTGAAGCTGTGGAGCTTGGTGTAAGTGGAGCTGGATTAAGTGGGAGTTAAAAACAAGAGTTTAAAACAGGAGGTTATAACAGGGGTCATAGTACCTGTGTAGTGTGAGTATCTGAGTGTTGTCTGAGTAGTGTGTGTGGATCGTTAGTACTTGTGTATTGTCTTGTCGTGTACCTGTGTATTGTCTTGAGTATTAGTGCCAGGAAGCTAGTTGTTAGGTAATTTGGACAGGGTAAAATCCCCAAATCCTCACTAAATTTAATAGGTACGATGCCCGGCGGGTGTGGAGAGGTGACTCTTTGTACATCTTGCCGCATGTATGCGTTCCTTGATCATCCGATCAAGGGCGAATACTGCTGTGCAAAATGTAAGCACATTGTTTCCATGGAAGCCCAGGTTCTGAATCTGGGGAAGCAACTGTCAGCACTGAGAAGTCCCTCCATACTAAAGGTGAGCCAGGAATGTACACGGCAGGTGCCGGCAGGGGCCAGCACAGAGGCGGGTGGAGACAAAGAGGTGCAGGCACTAGCAAAGAGTAGATGGGTGACAGTTAGGAGGGGTAGAGGGGGAAGTGCCAGGGAGGCCGATCCAGGACTGGAGCATCCCAATAAGTACGCTCCATTGAGTGACATTGGTGTAACCAGTCAGGGACCAGCACTGCTGGAGATGAGGGACTCTCCTAGCTGCCAGGGGAAGAACTCCTCCAGTAAGAGTGGGGGGGCAGCAAAGGGAAAGGAAAGACAGATTCTGGTGGTAGGGGACTCAATTCTTAGAAGGACAGAGAGGGCAATCTGTAACCAAGACCTGAAGCGCCGAACAGTATGTTGTCTACCGGGCGCTCGGGTTCGGCATATCACGGATCTTGTGGACAGATTACTGGGAGGGGCTGGGGAAGACCCGGCTGTCATGGTGCACGTTGGCACCAATGACAAAGTCAGAGGCAGATGGAGTGTCCTAAAGAACGATTTTAGGGACTTAGGAGCTAAATTGAGGAAAAGGACCTCCAAGGTAGTGTTCTCAGGAATACTACCGGTACATCGAGCCACACCAGAGAGGCAGAGGGAGATTAGGGAAGTAAACAAGTGGCTGAAAAGCTGGTGTAGTAAGGAGGGGTTTGGGTTCCTGGAGGACTGGGCCGACTTCTCAGTCGGTAACCGGTACTATAGAAGGGACGGACTGCACCTAAATGAGGAGGGTGCAGATCTGCTGGGAATGAAGATGGCCAAAAAGTTAGAGGGGTTTTTAAACTAGGCGATGGGGGGGAGGGTCCAGAGACAGTGATAGCCAGCGCGGAAGATATTCCAGAGGGTAGTATTGGGGGCATTAGTGGTAGGTTAACCAAAGCGCAAAAACACAAGGTGAGTATAGTAGCAAGTCCAAGTTGCAATCTTGAAACACCCAATACGAGGACAATATGCGACCGGTCTAAACTATGTGGCATGTTCACCAATGCCAGGAGCCTGGCGGACAAGATGGGTGAACTAGAGATACTGTTGTACAAGGAGGATTTGGATTTTGTGGGAATTTCAGAGACCTGGTTCAACAGCTCTCATGATTGGCTGGCAAACATTCAAGGGTATACCCTATACCGCAAGGATAGAGAGGGTAAAAAAGGGGGAGGGGTATGCCTATATATCAAGAATAATGTACAAGTGAATGTGAGAGATGACATCACTGAGGGGGCTAGGGAGGAGGTGGAATCTTTATGGGTAGAGCTCCAAAGGGATGAAGCTAAGGGGAAAATAATACTGGGAGTATGCTATAGGCCCCCTAACCTGAGGGAGGAAGTGGAGACGGATCTCCTATCACAAATTGGATTAGCAGCAAGGATGGGAAGTGTTATCATAATGGGGGATTTTAATTATCCAGACATAGACTGGGCGGAGGGAACCGCGCATTCATTTAAGGCTCGCCAGTTCCTTAATGTCTTGCAGGACAATTTTATGGGTCAGATGGTAGACGCACCAACTAGAAATAAAACATTACTAGATCTACTGATTACCAACAATACAGACCTGATAACAGATGTGGAAATACGGGGCAATTTAGGTAACAGCGATCACAGGTCAATTAGTTTCAGTATAAATCACACAAATAGGAGACATGAAGGGAACACAAAGACACTGAATTTCAAAAGAGCCAACTTCCCTAAACTACAAACCTTGCTAAAAGGCATAAATTGGGATAAAATATTAGGAACAAAGAATACAGAGGAGAGATGGGTTTGCTTTAAGAGCATATTAAATAAGGGCATTAGCCAATGTATCCCATTGGGTAATAAATTTAAAAGAGCGAACAAACATCCTGGATGGCTTAACTCCAATGTAAAAATGCATATAAAAGCAAAGGAGAAGGCCTTCAAAAAATACAAGGTTGAGGGATCATCCACAGCATTCAGAATTTATAAAGAATGCAATAAGAAATGTAAGGGTGCAATTAGGATGGCTAAGATAGAACATGAAAGACACATAGCGGAGGAGAGCAAAAAAAATCCCAAGAAATTCTTTAAGTATGTTAACAGTAAAAAAGGGAGGACAGACCATATTGGCCCCATAAAGAATGAGGAAGGACATCTGGTTACAAAGGATGGGGAGATGGCAGAGGTATTGAATTTATTCTTCTCCTCAGTCTTCACGAGTGAATCGGGGGGCTTCAGTAACCAAAACTGCAGTGTTTATCCTCATGACACAACACAGGAAGCACCTACATGGTTAACAGAGGACGGAATTAAAATTAGACTTGAGAAACTTAACATTAATAAATCACTGGGACCAGATGGCTTGCATCCGAGGGTACTTAGGGAACTCAGTCAGGTGATTGCCAGACCGTTGTTCCTAATTTTTACAGACAGTCTATTGACTGGAATGGTACCAGCTGATTGGAGAAAGGCCAATGTAGCACCAATATTTAAAAAGGGCCCAAAAAACATCCCTGGGAATTACAGACCAGTTAGCCTAACATCAATAGTATGTAAACTCTTGGAGGGGATGATAAGGGACTATATACAAGATTTTAGTAATAAGAATGATATCATTAGCAGTAATCAGCATGGATTCATGAAGAATCGTTCTTGCCAAACCAATCTATTAACCTTCTATGAGGAGGTGAGTTGCCATCTAGATAAAGGAAGGCCCGTAGACGTGGTGTATCTGGATTTTGCAAAAGCATTTGACACAGTTCCCCATAAACGTTTACTGTACAAAATAAGGTGCGTTGGCATGGACCATAGGGTGAGTACATGGATTGAAAACTGGCTACAAGGGCGTGTTCAGAGGGTGGTGATAAATGGGGAGTACTCAGAATGGTCAGGGGTGGGTAGTGGGGTCCCCCAGGGTTCTGTGCTGGGACCAATCCTATTTAATTTGTTCATAAACGACCTGGAGGATGGGATAAACAGTTCCATCTCTGTATTTGCAGACGATACTAAGCTAAGCAGGGCAATAACTTCTCCGCAGGATGTGGAAATCTTGCAAAAAGACCTGAACAAATTAATGGGGTGGGCGACTACATGGCAAATGAGGTTCAATGTAGAAAAATGTAAAATAATGCATTTGGGTGGCAAAAATATGAATGCAATCTATACACTGGGGGGAGAACCTCTGGGGGAATCTAGGATGGAAAAGGACTTGGGGGTCCTAGTGGATGATAGGCTCAGCAATGGCATGCAATGCCAAGCTGCTGCTAATAAAGCAAACAGAATATTGGCATGCATTAAAAGGGGGATCAACTGCACAGATAAAATAATAATTCTCCCGCTCTACAAGACTCTGGTCCGGCCGCACCTGGAGTATGCTGTCCAGTTCTGGGCACCAGTCCTCAGGAGGGACGTACTGGAAATGGAGCGAGTACAAAGAAGGGCAACAAAGCTAATAAAGGGTCTGGAGGATCTTAGTTATGAGGAAAGGTTGCGAGCACTGAACTTATTCTCTCTGGAGAAGAGACGCTTGAGAGGGGATATGATTTCAATTTACAAATACTGTACTGGTGACCCCACAATAGGGATAAAACTTTTTCGCAGAAGAGAGTTTAATAAGACTCGTGGCCACTCATTACAATTAGAAGAAAAGAGGTTTAACCTTAAACTACGTAGAGGGTTCTTTACTGTAAGAGCGGCAAGGATGTGGAATTCCCTTCCACAGGCGGTGGTCTCAGCGGGGAGCATTGATAGCTTCAAGAAACTATTAGATAATCACCTGAATGACCGCAATATACAGGGATATGTAATGTAATACTGACACATAATCACACACATAGGTTGGACTTGATGGACTTGTGTCTTTTTTCAACCTCACCTACTATGTAACTATGTAACTATGTAAGATTCAGGGTAGACAGCCAGACTTGATCTCCTATCTTCAGATCAAGCTCCCCTCTCCTTTTTTTATCAAATGTCACCTTGCTCCGTTCCTGAGTCTTTGACATGGTCTCTTGGTGTAGCCTGTTGTTTGCACTGAAAAAACTCAAGGTTTCCTGGACAGCCGGTACCAAACACTCCGGAATGTTGTTGGACAAGAACAAGGGATGAAAACCATAGTTCGCAAAAAATGGAGACTGATTAGTTGCAGAGTGAACAGAATTATTGTAAGCAAACTCAGCCAGAAGTAATAGGGGAACCCAGTCATCTTGGGAAAAACAAGAATAGCACCGTAAGTATTGTTCCAAGGTCTGGTTTGTTCGTTCAGTCTGACCATTAGTCTGGGGATAGTAAGAAGAGAAGGAGAGGTCAATCTTCAGGGATACACATAGAGTTCTCCAGAACTTGGATGTAAATTGCACCCCTCAATCAGATACGATGTTTGCAGGTATACCATGGAGCCTTACAATTTCTCTAATAAAGATCCCCGCGGTCTCGGAAGCAGAGGGGGTACCCTTCATGGGCAAAAAGTGAGCCATCTTGGAAAGTCTGTCAACCACTACGAAAATAGTGGTGTAGCCCTCGGATGGTGGTAATTCAACGATAAAATCCATGGAGATCATCCTCCATGGTCTTTTGGAACAGGAAGAGGTCTTAGAAACCCCCAAGCCTTGGTCTTGCTGCCCTTGTTTTGAATGCAGGTAATGCATGATTCCACATAATGTTTACAATCCTCCCGTAGCTGAGGCCACCAAAATGTGCGTTGGAGAAGTTCGAAGGTCTTGTGTATCCCAAAGTGGCCAGCTAATTTGTGGTCATGACAGGATTTGAGAACAGCAACCTGTGTTTGTTGGGGCACAAAGATCTTATCCTTGTGCCATAATAATTTGTCTCTGGACTGTAGAGTGACATCTGCTGGAAGGGGAGTTGTTGAAGATGCCTGTCTGATTTGAGACAGCAGATCTCCTTGGAGCATCAGAAAGTTCCCAGGAGCAAGAATGGTGTCTGGGGGAGAAGGAGCTTCAGGTTCGCTGAACATCCGGGACAGCGCATCTGGTTTGGTATTTTTTGATCCCGGTCTATAAGTAATGTGAAAAGTAAACCTGGTGAAGAAGAGTGCCCATCTGGCCTGGCTTGGTTTCAATCTTTTGGCAACCTTCAGGTACTCCAGATTCTTGTGGTCGGTGCACACCAGAATAGGATGGGCCGCTCCCACCAGGAGGTAGCGCCATTCCTCAAGTGCTGCCTTGATTGCTAGTAGCTCCCTGTCCCCAACATCGTAATTCCTTTTGGCTTAGGTTAAGCTGCGGGAGAAGAACGCCACTGGATGCAATAAAGCCTTGGAGCCTTGTCTCTGCAAAAGTACTGCTCCTACAGCTACCTAGGAAGCATCTACCTCCAATATGTAGGGTAAAGCTGGATCGGGGTGCTTCAGGACGGAGGCTGACACAAATTGGTCTTTCAAGGAAGTAAAAGCAGCTTGAGCCTCAGGGAACCATTGGAACCGGGTGCCTTGCCGAGTCAGTCTTGTGATGGGGGTGATGATGGAGGAAAATCCTTTGATGAATTTGCGATAGAAATTTGCAAATCCCACAAAGCGCTGTACTCCTTTCTTGTCCGACGGAGCCGGCCAATCCAAGATGGCAGAGACCTTCTGTGGATCCATCTTGATCCCATCTATGGAGATGATCAGACCCAGAAACTGAATGCTTTAGGCGTTCAAATTCGCACTTTTCGGGTTTGGCGTATAGGCCATGTTGGCGGAGCCGGGTTAGAACTTTCTTGACATGCTCTCGACAGGGAAGAGGAGAAGATCAGGATGTCGTCCAGATATACTATGATGAACAGATCAAGGTAGTCTCTAAAAATATCATTCACGAAATGCTGGAAAGTGGCAGGAGCATTACATAACCCAAAGGGAATCACCAGGTATTCAAAGTGTCCGAAGTGGGTGCGGAAGGCAGTCTTCCATTCATCCCCGCTGTGGATCCCGACTAAGTTGTATGCTCCCCGAAGATCAAGTTTGGTGAATATAGATGCAGTTCCAAGCCTCTGAAATAGTCCGGGTACCAAAGGTAGGGGGTACTGGTTTTTGATTGTAATTTTATTAAGGTCCCGGTAGTCTACGCAAGGGCGTAGGGAAAAATTCTCCCAAAGGGGACCTCTGCCCCGGGAAGAAGTTCAATTGGGCAATCATAGGGTCTGTGTGGGGGAAGTGTCTCTGCCCCTTTCCGACTGAACACATCCAGGAAATCATGGTACGCTTCTGGAACGGTTTGGCAGGTTTCAGCATTGGTTTCCAGACAAAGCAGGAAAGATGGAACGTCAGTAGATCCCTGTAGGCAATGCTGACGGCAGTAAGGAGAGGGAAAACTGATGTTTCCAGTAGACCAGTCAATTCGTGGGTTGTGAGCTTTGAGCCAGGGCATACCCAGTATGATGGGAAACAAGGGTGACTCAATGATGTCAAGACGGAGTAGTTCCCGGTGGTTGCCGGAAATGGTGGTGTCTAAAGGAACTGTCTCTTGTGTTACAGGTCCAGATTTAATAGCCGATCCGTCGGCCAGATGTACAGACAGTCCCTGTGCTCTGGGTCGTAGAGGGATCTGGAACTTGTGAGCAAAAGATAAGTCCATAAATCCGCTACAGGCTCCGGAATCAATTATAGCGTTTGCCCGGATGTTCCCTCCTGGAAGCTGTAGAGAAATGGGAACAGCCAAGTGAGTGGTATTGTTAAACACAGCAGATAAGGAAGTAGAGGAGAAGGTAGTGTGCTTACAGGTCTTTGCAGGACAAGTCCTCACGTAGTGTCCAGATTCCCCGCAATAAAGGCAGAGGTTGTTAGCCGCCGGCGTTGTCGCTCTTCAGGGGTGAGTGAAGGACGGATCAGGCCAAGTTGCATTGGTTCAGAAGTATCAGTAGGGTTGTGTGCAGGAGGATTTGGCACACGTGGTAACATCCACACCGGGTGAGAGGGATCAGCTGCACATTCTGCCCTACGTTCTCTTAGGCGCCTGTCAATTTGAATCGACAGGTTGATAAGTTCTTCAAGTGTAGCCGGAATGCCAACCCGGGCCAATTCATCTTTTAATGGTTCAGAAAGTCCCATGCGAAACTGGTAACGTAGGGCGTCGTCGGTCCAGTTTGTGTCGGAACTCCAACGTCTGAATTCAGATGCATAGTCCTCCGCCGCCCTACGGCCCTGCTGAAGTGAGAATAGTGCTGCTTCTGCGGTAGCTGCTTGTTATGGATCTTCATATAGGAGAGCCATGGCTTGGAAGAAAGTATCCAAACGGTCGAGGCAATTATTCTTCTGCTCCAAAAGGCGATGGGCCCATGCCTGGGGTTCGCCCAGTAGGAGAGAAATGACGAACCCCACCTTAGTGGTTTCTAAGGAAAAAGTTCTGGGTTGCATTGCAAAGAAAAGTTCACAGGCATTACGGAATGCCCTATACTTGCTGCGGTCCCCAGAGAACCTTTCTAGTGTGGGCACTTTGGGTTCAGGAGGCAACATGACCACTGAAGGAGCAGTGGGTGGACCCGGAGCTGGGGTGGAGAGAACTTGGACACGCTCTTCTAGTTGTTTATAACCGTCTTGTAAGTCCTTGACAGCTTGCGTGAGTCCAGCTAGATGACAGCATAAGTCCTCCATGGGCGATGTCCCCTGCGTGGGCTCGGACATGGCTGTCCGGTACTGTCACGTACCTGGTAGGTAGAGCCTTGAATGCAGGGAACGGCCTCTCGTATACCTCCAACTTGGGAACCCCTGGTAGTGATGACAGGGGCTCGAGAGTACGAAGGGGCACAAGTGCCTGACTGGAAAGCTGAAGCAGAGGGCTGAATCTGGTAGTCAGCTGGGAGGTGCCCTGTAGTCCAACGGCAGGATGCAGACAGCAGGGAGGTGTCTTGTAGTCCAGCAGCAGGATGTAGACAGCAGGGAGGTGACTGGTAGTCCAGCAGCAGGATGTAGACAGCAGGGAGGTGTCTTGTAGTCCAGAAGCAGGATGCAGACAGCAGGGAGGTGACTTGTAGTCCAGTGTTGTATATGTTGTAATATGTTCACCGATTTATGTGGGACATTATATTATTATATGTAGGTACACATACAGTCAATATTGACCAGGCCAGAATTCAATTGACAATGGTTGATTTGTCCGAGCCAACTGAATTTTAACATAGCAAGGGGACAGCTGAAGACCCGTTGATGTGTTAATCTTATGCAAGTCTATTTGAACGATTCAAAGGGTGTTCAGGTGGTATCTGTTAATCTAATCTAATTACACATATCTAAGGGAACTTGTTGATGTTGATAATGCGGGAGTGCAAATTGGGGCGGTTTATGACTGCAGCTGTTCACGGCTGGGAGTTGTTGTCTGTCTGAAAGACTAAAGTATATCAAAGGCCTGAATGTAGACGGCCAATCAAATTGCTCAGCCATTCAATGTCTAGTGAATATAACATGGTGTTCAGTCTATAGTCAGTATAGGCTTGTCTGTGTATGAAGGCAGAGACCTAGGAAAATGGGACTCTGAATTATATCTACTCTGTCGGATTTTTTTGTCATCTGTGGACTTTGGACATTATTCTGTGTTGGAAGTCAATAAAGTGCATCTCTCTGGAAGAATTGGGTTGCTGTGGAAGAGTACTTACTAATTCATTATCATACCCACTATACTACTACACATCACAGATCACTACATTGGGGCCGTGACCCGTTCTTTGAACATATCATATCACTACATCCAGCAGCAGGATGTAGACAGCAGGGAGGTGTCTTCTAGTCCAGCAGCAGGATGCAGACAGCAGGGAGGTGACTTGTAGTCCAGCAGCAGGATGTAGACAGCAGGGAGGTATTGGCGTTATTGCGCATGCGCCGGATGGCGCTTCTGTGCACAGGCATTCTTTTAAACTTTCTATTGCTGGAACGCTTGCAAGAAGGCTTTTCCTGACAGAAGGCTGCAGTGGACGCAGGCTGGTGTAGTACCACATCCTGGGGACATATATTTCATCTGCTGCTGGTCCTGATCTCGGGGAGTCCTGGACCAGATTGGGCTCCAAATTATATGGACTCCTCAAGCTAACAATTTTATTTTCCACAGACTTGATATCTGCCCTGGAGGCCAAAAGGCCCAAAAGTTTCTCCAGTGTTGCCTTCCTCTCTATTTTGTTACCTAGAATAAATGGATATTTTTTATTTCACAAATACTTGCCTATGTGTTTTTCTACAAAAAGGACAGTTTGTTTGTGAGTAGGCAGGTACATTTCAAAAATACAATGTCAAATTGACAAGGGACAACAACCAACCTCCTTGAGGTTAAAAAATACAAGATAATAATGGTGCTGTGGTAACTTGACACACAAAAAAAAAAATATTATGGAGATCACTAGAAAATAATTTTTCAAAAATCCAAAAAAAAGGAGATCTGGATGAAACTTAAAAAAAAAAAGATGACTATAAAAAATAATTCTAAACATTATTCTGGAGATCTGGCTTTAAAAAAATAAAAGATTATTCATGAGATCAAGAGAAAAAATAAAGAAATACGTTTGTGAGAGCTCTGTGTGAATATCAGCAGCAAAACAACTTCATTCTTCTAGCATTATGAAGCACAAAAGAATGCGCTGCATTAAAAGATCACAGAATTTGCAGTGTGAGGAATGTGCTATCTCCATTACGAACGCTATTTTTACCAGACCGAGTGCATCCGTCTTGTACTTGCTTCAGAGCATGTGTCGTTTTTGGTGTCTCGGAACAGCATACAGACGAGCGTTTTTTCCGATAGTAATTTGTTCCGTCTGAAAAATATAGAACATTTTCTCTATCTAAGTCCGTCTGAATTTTCGAAGGAAAAAGTCCGATGGGGCATACACACGGTCGGAATATACCGTATAAAGCTCCCATCTGACTTTTTCTGTCGGAAATTCCGCTCGTGTGTACACGGCATCACTCTTATGCCCTGTACACACGATCGGACATTGATCGGACATTCCGACAACAAAATCCAAGGATTTTTTCCGACGGATGTTGGCTCAAACTTGTTTTGCATACACACGATCGCACAAAGTTGTCGGAATTTCCTTTCGCAAAGAATGCGCTGACGTACACCACGTACGACGAGACTAGAAAAGGCCATTTCAGAACCAAGCGCCGCACCCTTTGGGCTCCTTTTGCTAATCTCGTGTTAGTAAAAGTTTGGTGAGAGACGATTTGCGCTTTTTCAGACTCGTGGTTTTCAGATCGTTTTCTGCTGTTCAGTTTGTGCTTGTGGGTTTTTATCTGCTCTTCAGTGCGTGCAGCAAGCTACGCGTGACTCAGTCATTGTGTTCTTGTTCGTTCTTACTGTTTTTCAGGTCGCTCTTCACAGGCCTTGCTGTTCTTCAGTGCGTTCTGTTACTCCTTTCTGAGCAGCCGACCATTTTCTAGCCATGTTGCGTACACGTACTCTTCGTAGAGTTCGTGCTGTGTGGGGGCTTGGTGTTGGGGTCCTTACCTTGACACAAGTCCAGTCCATGAACAGGGTGGGGAGGAGTTCATGGACCAAGAATTGGTTGCTTCAGCGTGACCAGTTCTGTCATATGCCTTTGCTCCGTGAGATCCGTGAGAATAATCCTGACGATTTCAGGAACTTTCTCCGGATGACGGACCCCGTATTTCACCCTTTGTTGGCTTTGCTGACCCCTTATATTAGCAGGCAGGATACCTGCACGAGGCAAGCCATCACTCCGAAGCAGAGGCTCGTCGCCACCCTGCGGTACTTGGCAACGGGGAGAAGTCTGCAGGACTTGAAGTTCTCGACAGGCATCTCCCCCCAGGCTCTAGGGATCATTATCCCAGAGACCTGTTCTGCCATCATCCAGGTCCTGCAGAAGGAGTATATTAAGGTAAGGTTTTTATCATTTAATATCACATTTTATTGTATATAATGTTTGCTAATATTTTGTATTTCTTTCCTCATTCCCTAATTACCATGATTGTAATATGCTGTGAATGTCTCCTTTGTCCTCATTCATGCTGGATTTTTATGTAATTATTTTTTGTCCTTCATACATATTTGGCTTCACTTACCTCCCCAGCATGCTCTCCTGGCCCTATATTCACCTCGTATAGTCACTTAACAATGTATTTTGTCAGCTCCATAGTAGTGCTTTACCCCAAACACCCCCTAAAATGTGTAAAAATGTGATTTGTGCTTTAAATTCAGGCAGAGTGCCAGAGGCTTTTTTTTGGGTTCCCCAAATCATTTGGAACCCTCCCTCCCCCCAACTGCTAGGTCAGCTGATAACAATTTTCTATCTATCCTCAATCATCTATCTGCTGACTTTGCCAAGCCCATACACACTATATCCATATCTTTTGTGGTCAGATTTATGGATGAATTCCCCAAAGCCCCTATTATTATCTTGATAGGTAATAGCAGAATTTCCAAATGTGTTCAAATGTGTACAGTGTGTATTTATATCTTTGTATTATGACACTTCTTACCTGTCCAGTGGGCTGTCAATAGTGTAACTAAGGAGGGGCTGCTCAAAGTAATACCCATTAATTAGGCATTCATCTCTCAATGAAGTGGAGAGGGTTACCTGTCCAAGAGCTCCCCCCCCTATAATGTTAGAAATGGCCCATGAGGGGGGGGGGGGGAAATATGATAGGTGTACCTTATACTTTGGTCTTTCAAAACTCCCTCAAATAAATGTTATCTTGATGTTGACCAAGAATGTTTGTGTCTAATCTGCTTTCCCTGTTTATGTGCAAAATGACTAATTTTGTTTTTTTGTTTTGACTCCACAGTTTCCTTCCACGCCACAGGAATGGCAGTCTGTGGCCTCCCACTTCGCCCAGCGGTGGGGCTTTCCTAACTGCGGAGGGGCAATTGATGGGAAACACGTCCACATCGTCCCACTACCCAACTCTGGGTCGTACTATTATAATTATAAGGTGTTCAATAGTATTGTGATGTTGGCAGTGGTGTCGGCTACTTATGAGTTCCTGTATGTGAACGTGGGGAAGAATGGCCGGATGTCCGATGGTGGATTCATCGCCCAGACAGAGTTCTACAGGCATCTCCAGAATGGCAGCTTGGACTTGCCACCTCCAGAAGACAATGTGGAAGGACTCCCATTCGTCTTCATTGCGGATGAAGCATTTGCGCTGGGGGACCATCTTATGCGGCCATTCCCGATGAGGACCCTCACCCCGGACCAGAGGGTTTTTAATTACCAGCTGGCCAGAGCCAGAAGAGTGGTGGAGAACACGTTTGGAATCAAGGCCAGCCGGTTCCGCCTGTTTCTTACACCCATACATATGGCGGAGTATAAACTGAATCATATAATCCTGGCGTGCTGTGTTCTACACAACTTTTTACGGCAACATTCTGCCAACTATGCAGGCTCAATTGGGCCTGAGGCTGCAATTCCAAATGAACCAACCCTGACGGTGCTTGAAAGTGGCTGTCCTGGCTTGCCCCCCCTGAGTGCCCGTGATGTCCGGCTAAGATACCTTGAATTCTTTGCGGGTAGGGGGCTATCAATATGCCAGACAATGTCTAAAACCTTTTTCAAATAAAAAAAAAAATACTCAAATCTTTGGTGACATTTACTGCTTTTGTTTGTTTTAGCTGACCCTGACAGAAATGTGGTGAGTCCTGAAAATGGCGTGATTGTGTAACCTAACAAAGCACTGTTGGGTGTTATTTACTAAAGGCAAAGACACTTTGCACTACGAGTGCACTTGAAACTGCACTGAAACTGCACTTGTAGTGCAAAGTGGATTTGCCCTTAGGAAATAACACCCATTCTCACAGAAAACAGCAATTAGAGCACCACAAAAGTGTTGTAGCGTTGAGACAATAATCCACACATTCTTGATTAACAATCTTTTTAATACCAGCACAATCACATGTGCATTTAGAAAAGGTTTTTTAAAACAAACCAACATGTTTGTTGTATAACAATTTTTGGGGTCACATTAGAAAAAGTATAAATGTCCATTTTAGATAAAACAGGCATGTTTAAAACCAACAAGAAAGACACAAATCTTGAACTTACAAAGTTCACATTTGGTAGAACTTGAAGGCAATATCAGACATGAGTATTTAGGAACTGAGTTTGATATTGCGTTCAGATGGGGTGAAGTCAACCCAGGAAAAGCCAAATTTTGAAGATGCACACAAATTTATGAATGTCAACATGTGCTACCTGCCATCATGGCGGATCAAGGGACGTGTTTTGGGGGTGCAACCCCTTCCTCACAGCTACTTTATTAGTGAGGAAGGGGTTACACCCCCAAAACGCGTCCATTGATCTCCCGTGATGGCTGATAGCACATGTTGACACACTGTGTGCCTCTTCAAAATTTGGCTTTTTTCCAATTTGTCAAAAAATGTCAAAAATTTGTAGCACACAAAAAAACAAAGGGATTTGGAGGGGTTTTACACTCTCCCTAAAACATCAATGATGTTCTTCATTTTTTGAAGAACATCATTGATGTTTTTCTTGACGTTTTCCAATTCCCTATTACACCCCATGATCTCCCCAATCAGGATCTGTGCACTTTCCGAGGTGAAAGGATCTGGATCCACAACATCACGATCACCTAAAAAGATAGAAACAAAAACACACCATGTATTATAAATATGCCGGCATCCTTCTCTTACCTGAGCCTGTTCGCAGACACTCACCTGTTGTGGTGCCAATTTCCACCACGTCTTCCTCCTCCTGCTCTGCGTTGCTTGGGTGGATTTCCCCTTCTTCCAGAGGTGGGGGGTCTGTGGTGTCCTCGGATGAGGGGTGTCCTCCGAGTCTTTTCTCTCCTATGTAACAAAAAAATTGTATACTTAGCACACAGATATTTGATGTCAGAACTATAAATATGAAACATTGCTTGGAAGCGGGGTACAATTGTCTATTTTGGCAGAGTTCCAAGATGTAGAATTTTTAGTGTCCTTTTTCAAGCTTCAATACTTTACCTGTTTTGTACAAGCTTAACAGATGGAGACACCCCTATAGTATACACTGGAGCACCTGTGTGGGCCCCCTAATAAAAAGAGTGTTCTTGTGTCCCACACTAGTGCTCCTGCGTCCAGATGTGAAAACTGCTGCTGAGTGTCCTCTCCTTACACAGAATCTAGTTTGCATTTCATTCTAGTAACAAACATATCTACACAACCAAATTAGTTTCAGACAAGTAGGCCGTAAAAAATGTGGGCAAATGCAAATGGCCAAAACAATGGTGTTTTCTAGGCCGCACGAAAAATGTTTGATACGAACGAAAAATGTGCCCATGAACATGAAAGTTGACATTTTAAACTGTACAACAGTTAAGAAAAGCACATGGAGGAGCACGAACGTAATAAACATAAAAAGAATAGGAACACAGCACAACTAATTACTTTTTTGCAGCACTCTCCGGATCTTTCTGTACTGCTCGTGCTCTCTTAATTTCAGGTCCGACCACCTCTTCCTGAGCTGATCTTTTGAATGTCGTACCCCGAAAATCCAGTGCAGACTTTTGACCACTTTCGCCATGATCTTGGCCTTTCAGACATTGGGGTTGGGGTAAGGTCCATACTTCCCGTCATAGTCGGCCCTTTTCATTATGTCGACCATCTCCAACATCTCCCCAAAGGGCATATTTGATGCCTTATATCATCTCCTTCTGGATCAGGACGTTTCAGGCTCCGGGCTTTCCTCCTCCTCATTGGTGTAATTATCAGACACCTGCTCTGACTCCGCCATGTGCTCTTCCCCACTGCGACGAACGAGAAGGGGCGGGGAATAGACTAGAAAGAACGTCAGGGGTGGGCGGAGTTTCACGCATGTGCAGTGTCTATAAAGCATAACACGCATGCGTAGTACGTACGATCTGTGAGCGGAGGAAGGAGTAACGGAGGCGCCGATCGTGATAGCAAAGGTAAGATTTAACATTGGGCCTATACTGCTTCTAGATTGGGGCCTGTATTTGCACAAGTTTAGAAGACTTTAGGCTGACATTAGGGTTTGTCTTGTGTTGTGTCTTGCAGTGAAAATGGATATCTTGAAAGATGAGGACTTTATGCCAATCTTTATAGATATGTTCAGGGAGCTGCCCTGTCTATGGGAGATAAAACACCCTGAATATAAGAACCAAACAAAGAGGAAGGCAGTGCTGGATAATTTGTTGGAATTTGTGAAGCAGGTGATCCCCACGGCAGACATCGCCTATTTGAAGATCCTAATGGGTGGCCTGAGGAGCACATATCTAAGGGAGCACAAGAAGGTCTAGGATTCCCAGAGATCAGGAGCTGCAGATGAAATTTATGTCCCCAGGCTCTGGTACTATGACAGACTGCATTTTCTGGCAGGTCAGACTGAACCCAGGCCAGCACGCTCCACTCTTCCTTCCATGCTTCCTTCCCACCCAGCTGAGGCTTCTGACGCCCAACCTGGGCCTTCCAGACAGCAACATGTGGAGCCAGGTATAGCATTCTTCTAAATATTTCTGGTTGTCCAATCAATGATGTTAACTAGATGTTAGTTTGGAGTACTAATTTATGATTGTGATTGATGAAGCCAAAACTAAAACCATGTCTCTTTTTCATACACAGGGAAGTCTCAGCCAGGAGGTGGCCGGGCCAAGCAGGCTGCCTGATATCCAGGTCCCTCCCCTCCACCTTCAGGAGACTGCCATAGGCCTCTTTTGGAAGGCTACAGAGGTCCTGAGAACCCCCCACACTGTGGAGGAGGACTTTGCTGGCATAACTGCCTGCAAAATGATGCAGATGGAGGAGGGCCAACGACTCCTGTGTGAGTTCCTAATTTTGGAAGCTCTCAATAAGGGGTTGAGGGGCCAAATAACATGTGCTACCCACATTTGTGACGTCACACATGGTCCTCCTCCTCCTCCTCCTCCTCCAGGTCCTACTCCTCCTCCTCCTCTTCCTCCTCCAGGACCTACTCCTCCTCCTGCCACATCTCCAACACCAGAGCCACAGCCGGGAAGGAAGCGTGGAAGGAAGACCAGAGAGTGATGACCCTGGGTTCAGTCTGGTCTGGCAAAATATGCAGCCTCTTGTAGGACCACAGCTTGGGGACATAGATGTCATCTGCTGCTTTCATGATCTCTGGGACTTCTGGACCAGACTGCACTCCCTTATATATGGACTCCCCAGGCCACTAATTTTGCTGTAAAAGAATTGATGTCTGCCCTGGGGGTCAAAGGCTTCACCAATTTCTGCTGTTTCTCCAGCGTTGCCTCCCTCTTTGTTTGGTTCTGAGCCCTTAATAAAGGAATTTTTGTTTCAATTATACTTGCCTATGTGTGTTTTCCTTCAAAAAGGACAGTTTGTTGGTGAGTAGGCAGGTACATTTCAAAAATACAATGTGAAATTAACAAGGGACACCAACACCAAACAATCTCCTTGAGATTAAATATACAAGATATCAATTGTGTTGTGGTAACTTGACACACAAAACACACACAAAAATATTATGGAGTAAAACACAAAAAAACACAAATAAAAAAACGGCCTTGAAAAAAATACAACTCCCCCCCAAAAAAAAAACAGCCTTGAAAAAAAAAAAAAAAATTTAACAATAACCAAAAAGAAATTTGGTCAGATGTGACAAATCAAAATATATTGAGGGAATCCCGATAAATAAAGAAATACGTTTGTGAGAAGTCTGTGTGAATATGAGCAGCAAAACTACTTAATTCTTCTAGCATTATAAAGAAGAAGAGAGTGCGCTGTATTAAACTATTTAAAACATTGCAGCATGACGAAGGTGCTGTATCCATTCCGAACACTAATTTTACCAGACCGAGCTGTTCCGTCTCGGAATTTCTTCTGAGCATGCGTGGCACTTTGTGAATCGGAATTGTCCACACACGGTCGGAATTGACGTGATCGGATTTTGTTGTCGGAAAATTTTATAGCCTGCTCTCAAACTTTGTGTGTTGGGAAAATCCGATGGAAAAAGTCCGATGGAGCCCACACATCTCCGGCAACACGCTCTGATCGCACATTTTCCGTCGGAAAATCCGACCGTGTGTACGGGGCATTACACTCTCTAGTCTAGTCACAAAAAAGGGCTAAAAGTGTTAGGAGGTGTCTACAGCATTTACAAGTCCATCATAGTAATGGACCACTGGGAATGTGACTGAGGGGGGAAGAGGAAAGCTTTGTAACTACTCAGAAACGTTAGAGTCTTGACAGTTCAGAATGGCCAACCCTCAAGTATGTAGGAAGCTGTTGCTGTAGTATTTGACTACATATATTTATCGGTAGGATCAACTTTTATCAGAAGGGGGTATGTTTGTTCAGGTCTTGAATAATACACAAATGTCAGTTCACAAAGATTATCAAATAGGTTGTCACTCATCAAAATATTGTTATTTGTATAGGTGTCATTTACATCCTCTGTATTCACATTTTAGTGAGTGACTGATCTGAAACAAGTATGTGACTTTAATATCGGAACTCCTAATCTGCAAGCATGCTCCAGGTGAATACTGTACTGGGATTTATGAAAGGCAAATAGGTTGTTCACTTTGCAAGGCATGTTGCACTTTGCGAGGGATTTGTCCCAGAGCTCAGTCAATGTGCTGAAGGTTTCACTTTGCAAAGAATGATCAGTCACATGCAAGGAAAAATAAAAAACAGCGTGTACATGATTGGATGATGGAAGTCAACAGAGTTTCACCTCATTCCATATGCTCTTGGGCAAATTCTCTATCAAAGCACAATTTCCTTGCAATCTGAACAGCCTATTTGTCTTTAAAGTAGAATTCCAAGATAAACCTAAAAAGTATTAAAAATTGCAGCACCACCCCAACACTGACGCTGACTAACCTTTGTAGGAAAGATGTATACACTCTGACTCAGTGGGGTGATGTGATCTGGCTCCCTTGTGTCAGCCAGTGGCGGCTGCAAGGGAGAGGAGAGAGAACTCAACAACGGCTATTAAAGCCTTGAGTGGTGACGTCACCCTTAGACTCCTATGGCCCATCCTTTGTCTGTGCTTCCTCCTTTCCCCTGCAGCCACCACTGACTAACACAGAGGAGCTGGTTCATGTGACCAGCCCAAAGCGGGCTGAAAATAGGTAAAATAAGTGTATACATTTCTCTTACATAGGTTAGTCAGCATAGGTGTTAGCAGGGAGCATTTTTAATACTACTTAGGTTTATCCTGGAATTCTACTTTGATAAATCAACCCAACTTAAAGCAGAAGTAGAGACAAAGCTATTTTGGCTATACTTCTACTATGGATCACAGAACTGCAGTTCGTTCTGCACTCCTGTAACCCGCTGACTGCTGACATCACAGAGCCGGTCCAGGCTCTGAAAAGATACCAAGCAAATATTTGGGATCTACGCAGATGTCTCAACCGGCAGCTGGCTCAGCCTCTCAGCAAGCTGCTGAAAGCATGAGCCAGCTGCTCCTCCCCTGCACAGCCCAGCACGACAGTGAGCCTTGGAGGGCAGAGAAGAGGGCCAGTGGCTGACAGGTACCAGCTCTCTGCAGGCTGAACACTGAGAGCTAAGGGATCAGTGCTCTTTGATCACTCAGTTCTCAGTCTTAGAGCCGGCGGAGGATCGATGCTGCAGCCATCTAGGTGAGTATGAATATTTGTTTGTTTTTAAAGCCATACTTCTCTTTTAAATGGTAGGGAAACTGCAGACCTCTAAATCCTTCTAAATGAGTTAGCAATGTCAGGGGTCCCATGTTCTTTAATTGTGGCTTACTAAGGGCCTTTCACTAAGTAAATACAGATTCTTTGCAATTAAATTGTCACAGTGGTGTAGTGCGTAGCACTCTCGCCTAGCAGTAAAAAGGGTCGCTAGTTCATATCCCAACCATGTCACTACCTGCCTGGAGTTTGCATGTTCTCCCTGTGCCTGCATGGGTTTCCTCCGGGTACTCTGGTTTCCTCCCACACTCCAAAGACATGCCGATAGGTTAATTGACTTCTGTCCTAAAAATTGGCCCTAGTATATGAATGTGGGCTCCTTGAGGGTAGGGACCGATGTGAGTGTGCCATGTATGTGTGGAGTGCTGCGTAAATTGACAGCGCTATATGGGCACCTTAAATAAAAATAATAATAGATGAGCATCTTAATGAGACACAATGTATAGGGATAGGGACAATTGTAGACACACTCACTCAGGTTGAACTGGTAACCTTACTAACTGTGTAAATCCAATTATTTGACCTCAATTGCCTCCAAACTTTTTGTTTTAGCTGATTCTAAGTATATTTTAAAATAACCTATAACTCACCAAATGTAAGCTTTAGTAGTAGTAGTAGTAGTAGTGTTGTTTCACTGTGAGCTGCAATAACTAAATTAAAGTCCACACTGACCAGTCCTCAATAAACTCATCAGACTTCCACAATCTCTCTCTGAAAACAATGACATGTCAGGAACTCCACGTTGTAAAGCTGATCTAAAGTTCAGCAGGCTGGCATGGAATGGAGTCATAGCATAGGGAACGTTCAATATAAAGGGCAGACTGTAGCATCGATATCAACATCAATCCCAAGTACTAGGCTACAGGTAAGGGGAAAGGAAGTCTAGTCCTAGTACACAGGTGTAAATCTCATCTTAGTTCAGAAATTATTTGAGAAGTAATTATTTGTTACCTGAATGTTTTTGAACATTTTTTAAGTTTCGTTTAGTATCTAGTTAAACTCTTTTCAGAATATGAAACTATTTTTATATTGTACCATTAATACACATGTTCACATTTTAGTTTACTAGTTCTGACTCTCATCTCTCAAAGATACATAACAGCAAACCTTGGGTTTTGTAACACTGGTTTCCACATCCTAAAAATTATGCTAGACTATTGAAGAGGGTAACATAAAATAGGGTTACAATGTATACAACTTAGAGCCATTGTTTCATTGTATAGTACAAATCTTAATTGTCTGACATTGCTATTTTTCTTTATATAGATTTCAATTACTGGGGATCACTTAGCTGTCTCTTCTTGACCTCCTCAATCAGTCAGCATGTTGGTAAAAGTTGCAGCCCTCGCACTTCTTATGTGCGCAGTCACAGGTCAGTAAAATCAGCATGTGACCAGGGTCATTTCTTTGAAAAGACAAGGTGAAATCTTATCTAAGATAGCACATTTTAGGTGAAGCATGAGATGATATCTTCATCTAATGGCATCTGTCCTTTTGGATACACCAGTAATGTAATTTATCACATTGTTCCCATAGTGTTTACACTGGTACACATGGTCACAATTAAAAGGGGATGGAATTTACTACAGGGGAAGGATCTAGTCCTCATGGGTGGGGCTAGTAGCAAAAGTACTTGGCAGCACCTTAGAAAGAAATACTCCTGATGCACAGGCTCACACACCCAATATCTGTAACTATAAGCTGAAAAGGCAAAACTGATCTGTACTGTTCTTACCTAGTGATAGTAATAAAACTCCAGTGTATATACTTATTTTTTCCTAAAGACCCTATTGCCACTACAGGACCATTTCTACAGCTGTGGAATAGAGGGTGCAAATAGGTCAGTGGGGGCCTTCCGACAACATCTATATAGAGGGGTTTTCTCAAAACTGGGATTACTGGAAGCCTTCACATAAAAATAAACTGCATGTAAAGAATTGCTGATCTTACTACATGGTGAACAATAGGGTTTAAAGCCCAGATTAATTAAACCTCAGGTTCCGGTGCCTCAGCAGTCAGCACTAATAACTACCTCTGTACTTCTAATACTGATTAATTTATACATTTACCTACATTAAACAATATTCTGGCCCCCTTTTAAGAGGTTTATAGTGCAGTGAGCTATAACAATCAATCTCTGTATAATATATAAATATAAAATGTGATTGTTTTTTTATGAGCTACTGCACCTAATACCTGATCTAGCCCCTGTTTTATTATATAAGCCAATTTAATGTGAGGTTCTATGTCTGATGATGAGTTCTTTTCTCCATTAGGATCTCAGGCAGAAGTCAGCACTGACCAGGTATCCGATGCTTTCTGGAGATATTTCACTCAGCTGACCACTGGCACAAAGGACACTATAGATCAGATCCAGCAATCTGACATCAGCAAACAGCTAAAGTAAGTGAAAATAACTGTAACAGCATCAAAGTCCTAGTCAAAGTCAGTAGAACCTACTAGATAAGATATTTTGGCTTTAAAAGACATAGCATTTTATTATCTCTTTACAAAAAAAATGATAAGCTGCCTTGCCCATCAGCCGTTCCTGTTATATAGGGTTGCAAGGGTTCTGACATGTAGGGGTTTATCTGTGAAATAATTTCCTTGTAATTTTATTGGGGTACAGTATCGAGGGTGACATGGTATGTGACTTGCCCTACTGCAAGCATCCGCTAGTGACAATAAATTTTGCAACAGCAATTTTGCCTCTGGTCGTTATACCTAAGGAACCTGTAAATGCTCTGTCCTCTAAGAATTGAATCTTTACCCAACTGGGGGTAGCCACGTTAACAGCTTAATTATCATCATTTCTGTCAGTAATATACTTCTTTCGCTAAACCTTAATTCCATAATTGTTTCAGAAACATTGATCTATTCCAAATATAGTGATCTCCTGTACATTTCTAGGTGCTGCTTTACATTATAAGTTTAGTGTTGTCTGTATATTAATTCTGGATTTCACACTTTAGAGAAACTACTACAACAATTTTATATTTTTTATCTCTGTAATGTTAAAACAAATAGGTGATCAGCACTCAACAGGCTTGTGTAATGAATGGCTGGCTTCTGTTTTTTTCAAATTGTAATCATTTTTATTAGAATCATAACATATAACTGCATAGCATAGCAGGTAAATCTACATACCGTAAATGTTGCACAAGCAGGTACATCACAACTATAATGAAGTTCTAATTAAGATGTATACTCAATGGAGTTGATTTACTAAAGGCAAATAGGCTGTTCACTTTAACTGACAATTACGCGGTCGTGTGACGTTGTACTAAAAAAAAATTGACATTTTTTTTCCTACAAATAGAGCTTTCTTTTGGTAGTATTTGATCGCCTCTCCGGTTTGTATTGTTTGCGCTAAAAACAAAAAAAGAGCGACAATTTTGAAAAAAAAAACAATATTTTTTACTTTTTGCTATGAAAAATATCCCCCAAAAATATATGAAAAAAACAATTTTTTTCCTCAGTTTAGGCAGATATGTATTTTTCTACATATTTTTGGTATATTGATTGGTTTGCGCAAAATTTATAGCGTCTACAAAATAGGGGATAGTTTTATGGCATTTTTATTATTAATTTTTTTTAATTAGTAATGGTGGCGATCTGGGATTATTAATGTGACTGCGACATTATGGCGGACACATCGGACATTTTTTACACTATTTTGGGACCATTGTCCTTTATAGAGTGATCAGTGATATAAAAATGCACTGATTACTGTGTAAATGACACTGGCAGTGAAGGAGTTAACCACTAGGGGGCGATGAAGGGGTTAAGTGTGTCCTAGGGAGTGATTCTAACTGTGGGGGGGATGGGCTTCAACACACATGACAGAGATCACTGTTCTCGATGACAGAGAGCAGTGATCTCTGCCATGACACTAGGCAGAACGGGGAAATGCTTTGTTTACAAAGGCATCTCCCAGTTCTACTTCTCTGTGGCACGATCGCGGGCACCCGGCGGACATCAAGTTCGCGGGACCCGCGGTCATGGTCTCGGAGAACGCACCAGGCGCGCGCGTGCAGTGCTGTTTCTTAAAGGGAACGTACCTGTACGCCCTGTTGCCCACCCGTGCCATTCTGCAGATGTATATCGTCGTGCAGCGGTCGGGAAGCGGATAAGGAAAGAATCCAGGCTTTTTAAAGCAATCTACTGAGCTGGCCAGAACCACTTCTGGAGGGAGTCTATTCCACATTTTCACAGCTCTTATTGTGCAGAAACCTTTTCCGTATTTGAAGATAAAATCTTTTTTGATTGGATGATGGAAGTCAGCAGAGCTTAACCCCATTTGCTAAGCTCTGAGGTCAAATTCCCATGCAATGTGCTATCTCTCTTGCAAAGTGAACAGTCTATTTGTCTTTAGTAATTCAACCCCAGTGCAATGTAAGCCTTCTTTGATCCCTCAAAGAAATAGGATATCTGGGAAACGTATGACAATATTAATTAATCGCATATAGATTAGGAAACGGTAGATAGCAGAGAGGGATTACAGAGATACAGGAAGCAAAAGAAATCAACCAACTAGGTGTCATCATTATAAATGTTGTAGCCTTCAGAAGCCTTTCGATATACCATATGTCATTTAATCTACCTATGTAATGATGTGTACAGAGTCACTGGCTTGGAACAAATATAAGGTTCAGGAGTTCTGACTTCACTTTGACTTTCCTGGTCTGCTTGCTTATCCCAGCTCAGTGGCTCAGATGATAATAAATTCTATGGAAGTCAAGCAGCTAGTATTTTCACAAGAAGACCAGCAATGACTACCTCCACATAAAGTACAGGCAAACTATAATACTAATATACATCCTAAATGTATCTAAAACCCCAATTTTTGGGTTGTTTGGATAGAGTGGTAAAGGGTTAGGATGCCTGTGAATTTGTATATTGATATTTGTGCCCCTGTTAGGGATATTTGCTCTATTTTTATTCTGGGGCACACTGTCACTGGGATTAAAAGCAGTGTGAAAATCCAAAACTCTGAGTTGTCAGAAGAGTAGGGGGGACATCTTCTACTGGAGACACTTGTTCCAGAGATAAATGTTTCAGAGGGTATTTCTGTCACTTTACCCTCACTTCTTCTTGTCCCTCCATGACAGCAAGTGAAGGGTAATATACACAAAGAGGCACAGAAAAAAGAAGATGTTTGCCTTTAGATATACTTTAATGTTATTGATATATTTTTTATAAAATGTGTTAAAAACAATAGATGAAATAGTGAACACATTTGATTTAGGTAAATGTGGTATTTGATTGCTATTTTTCCACCCACAGTTTTTTAATTGAAGAAAACCTGAAGAGTGTAAATGTGTATGCAGGGGAACTACAGAAACAACTCATTCCTTTTGCCAAGCAGATACACGAGAAATTAACACAGGACTCAGAAATACGAAGAGAACAAATTAAAACTGAGTTGGAGAGACTGAAAGAGAAGATCTCCCCATATGCAGATGAGTTGCACAAGCACCTGAACAATAATGTCAAGGAACTTCAGATTAAATTGGCTCCATATGCAGAAGCGTTCCAAACCCAACTGGACAAAAATGCCCAGGAATTCAGCCAACAGCTAAAGTCTGTGACCAATGACCTGGAAGCTAAGTTCAAAGAGAATGCAGACCATATACAGGCAACACTGGCCACATACTCACAAGAGTTTCAGGTCAAGGTAGATGAAAATATGGACCAATTGAGGAAGCAGGTGACACCTATCACAGAAAAAGTAAAAGAAAACATTGATCAGCAAATACAGGAGCTGTATAAAAGTCTGAATCCCTATGCAGAGGATGTTCAAGATGAGCTGCGAAAACAGATCCAGAACATGGAGTTTCAAATGAGAAAAAATGTGAATGAGATGGAGAACAGAGCTCTGGAGCTAACGGTACAACTCCGAGAACAACTCTACCCTTATGCCAATGAGTTAAGAAACAAGGTTAATGGAGATATGGCAAATGTCAAACAGGTGCTGGAACCCTATCTGACCCAAGTAAACCAGCAAATTGACCTGAAAATTACAGAATTTAAAGGCACAATTACACCAGAAGTGGAAGCTCTCAACAAGGCTCTGGTGCAGAGAGTAGAGGACATGAAGAAGAAGTTGGGAGAATACACTGTGACTATGCAAGATCAGGTGGAGTACCTAGAGAAAGATGTCCGGGACAAAATCCATGAATTCATAAATCAGGGTGTTTCTAATGAAAACTGAGTTTTCCATAGTCAAACTCATTTTCTGAATAGCAATATCGCAAATAATACCTACACAGCACTACACACAAAATGTGCTGTTAATTAAATTCATCAAGAATCCCATAAAATATTTCTACAACTTTCCACTCAATACACACTCAGCATTATATGTAGCATGTATTTATAATGTTTTCCTGATTCTTCCTCAGTATTATGTGCCACATTATCTGTAGCTTTTCAAGGAATACTGAACTGCACTTAATGAAATTTCCATAGTTTAGCACATTACTAATGCTGAAATTCAGCTTGTGAGTGTCAACATTCTCTGAAAAAAAATATGAAACAAATTACGTTAAAGGGAACCCTAGTTACCAACAATGAAGACATTTTTTTTAAACAATGGCCAGGATTCACAATTATTCCTTTTTATAGATTGCTTTTAACATCTGAATGCAGTTTTGTAAAAAAAAGCAATTAAAAAATGTACAGAAAATGTTCCTTTCTGCTTTTAATGCTTAGGCTATATATATGTACATACAGACGGCAATATGATTGATAGTATTAAAAATGTAAATGTACAATTTGAAGTCTGTTAAATAAAAAGCAACTTATCAATGCATAATTTTTCCTTGTTCTACTTTTTGTTGAAGGTGCTTGTAAACAATCACCTTGTAAAACAACCCATTCAGTTTAAGATATAAATAAAAGGCAAAACATTTTTGTATAGATTTAAAAATACATTATAAATACCCTTTTTTCCCCTTTTTTATAAGTGATCACATTCTCTCTGTTTTCAGCTGCACAAGAGCTGGGGGAGGAAAAGCAGCAGCACACTGAACTTCCCAGTGAATGGCTGTGCAGTGGGGGCGTATCAGGACAAGTCTCATCATTGGAGGAAAGTACACTGAGTTCCCAGCAGAGCTAGAGAACTGACCATCGTGTGCTCTCCTGCTTAGTGTGGTCAGTTTTTTAAATTAGGGAAGCAGAGGGACTGGAAGGATCACCCGAGATTTCACACATAGGAAGCAATACAAAGGGAACAGGAGACTTTCTCATCCAAGTACATAGTACAGCAGGCACATATGAGAAATATGACGTTTTGGGGGTAACAAACGCTTTAATTACATGTCTGTTGAGTTTTACAAAGCTTACTGAATGAAAAATTAGAATGGATTTGAAAAGGGGTATAAAATAAACAGAGGCAGATAGGGTACATACACACGCATTAATTAATCTGGTATACCTATATGCTTTAAACAATAACAATATAGAAATATATTTGCTTCTAAGAAAAAGCAAAAAACTATTGAACAATAACAACACCTGGGTTTTAGTATGCAAACGTTTGGATATTGAGGGGGAACATAGGTAATTCATTGCAGTATAACTTACTGTATATATGCAATATACTGCAAATATGATCTTACACTATCTTTATAATAATATAGATTGTAGTAACAACATTGGTTAAGAGATAATTGAGCAAAAATGCTACGCGTTTCATTGAATCTCTCAACTTCATTGGTGACCAATCTACAATATAAAATGATCAGTGAGATGCATATATCCATTACATACTATACATTTCATACTTATTCATACTCTGTGCATCTACTTACAAAATTATGAAACAAATTTGATTGCTGTCGCGTGAATTCTCATTAGATACCAGTACCTGGGAGGAGCTTGTCTTCCCTATAGCTATATATAAAAATATTAACTAGTACTGTTAGTGAGTCATTTAATGTTACGATTAAAGATCTTTATTTTTCATATCTTATTATATGATTTGTCAGACTTTTTTAAGCTCACCTTAAAAGCTTAACATGAAGTCTTAACCATATTGGAAAATACCAGTGATATCTTATTGCATAAAGTGCACCTGAACTTCAATCTTTCCTTATTCTCCTTAAAGCGGTTCTCCAGTCTCCCCCCCCCCCCCCTGAAAAAAAAAAAACCCTGTAAAATTCAGGAGCTACTGAAGTTGCTGACTTTTATTACAAGGACACTTACCTGTCCAGAGATCCAGAACTGTCCTCACCCGAGGTCAAATCTACAGATGTCAAAAGCTATAGATGGTCAAAGCTACATATGCCATTTATCTAACAATATTTATTTCATGTTGTTATCCATATTTGCCTATTATTTTAGCATTTAAGGTGCACTCACCCATAATGACTCCTAAATCTCGAGGGCGTTTATAATAAGGCCAAAGCCTCACATCAGACCCAGATCTTTAAAGCAGTATTAAACCCAAAATCAAACATTCATTATATTGCAGTTTACCCATTCTTAGATGTGATGGCAGCATTAGTTTTCTTTTTTTTGGCTTACTGTTACTATTTTTATCTGGTCATCCTACCAGTAAGTCTGTAAGTCTCAGAAGGCGTGTTACTGGCCAGATCACCAGGTGAAAACAGAGTGAAAAAAGCCTAAATCAGAGGTAGGCAACCTTAAAGAGGTGGAGATCTACCTGAACAACATGGGAGAAGTCAAAGATCACCGGGCACAGTGTTCTCACCTCACACTGGATTTAAACCTTTCATTTCTGTACTACCGTGTCGCGATTGCGTGCATTTCTCAGCAATCATGGGTTTAATTCAGGTGGTGAGAAGGCACCATATCGCCTCCTCGTCACCTTTCAAATACACTCAGATTGCCTGCTGCATGTATGAATGATCCTTAGTTTCATTTGGCAGTGGCACCCTTAGGGCTCGTTGACACGTAAAGTTGGGGGTTGGTAAAACCGTGTGATTGAATCGCAGTTTTACTACCCCCAAACCCTACTTCCTTTAGCTGCTGAGGCAGCAGCCAAAGGTGTTCACATGCCGCAGCAGAAATTAAGCCCCCGTTGCTTTTGGTGGGGCTATGTCAATGCAACACATTCAAGTAAGTCGTGCCACTCTTCAAGTGCCCCACAACTGCATGCTTCTGCGGGGTCCAAGGGATTAAAGCAAGTGGTGAGAAACACAATGCTTCCTGCTTTAACCCCTTGTTTTCTGTACTGCACAAGGTTGCAGGGCACTTGCAGAGTGGTCTCATTAGTTTGAAGGGGTCATGCTAGGCAGGTGCTACACCCACCAACCATGCTGCAACATGTATACATCCCTGGCCAATGCGGTGGGGTGCGGTTAGGGCGGGGTGATAAAACCACATCTTAGCTATTGGGTTTTACATACCCCCAAACTGCAAATGTAAATGAACCCTTACTGTTCTGAGCTCCTTATATAGCTGCTTTCACACTGATGTGCTGCGGTTTACCTGGACCGCAGGTGCAGTGCAGTACATCTGCAAATTTCCAGGGTTAGCTGCGCTTTGCCATAGACTTCTATTATATCCTGCAGATGTGGTGCACTTTCAGAAAGTGCACCAAGCCCGCAGGATATTCTAGAAGTCTATGGCTAAGCTGAGCAAACCTGCAGGAATGCTGCAGGTACATTGCACTGCACCCACGGTGTGGGTAAACAGCAGAACATCACTGTGAAAGCAGTAGGAATGAGCCAAACACCCTTCTGTTCAGTTTGCAACAGAACTTGCGAACCGGCAAAAAATTCGGCAGAACACATGAACACCGTTAAAGTCTATGGGACACGAACATGAATAATCAAAAGTGCTAATTTTAAAGGCTTATATATGCAAGTTATTGTCATAAGAAGTGTTTGGGGACCCGGGTCCTGTCCCAGGGGACATGTATCAATGTAAAAATTTTTTTTAAAAACGTCCGTTTTTTCGGGAGCAGTGATTTTTTTAATGCTTAAAGTGAAACAATAAAAATTAAATATTCCTCTATATATCGTGCATGGGGGTGTCTATGGTATGCCTGTAAAGTGGCGCAAAATGACATTTCTAAAGGAAAAATTGACGTTTAAAACTGATCGCGGCTGTAATGAATTGTCGGGTCTTGGCAATATAGATAAAACTCATTGAAAAAAAGAGCATAGGATCCCCCCCAGTCCACTACCAGGCCCTTTGGGTCTGGTATGAATATTAAGGGGAACCCCGAAACAAAATTTTAAAAAAAATTGCGTGGGGGTCCCCCTAAAATCCATACCAGGCCCTTTGGGTCTGATATGGAAATTAAGGGAAGCCCTGCGCCAAATTTAAATAAAAAATAGTGTAGGGGTCACCCCAACATCCATACCAGACGCTTCAGGTCTGGTATGGATTTTAAGGGGAACCCTATGCCAAAATTTAAAAAAAAAATGGCGTAGGGGTCCCCCCAAAATCCATACCAGACCCTTATCCGAGCACGCAACCTAGCAGGCTGCAGAAAAAGAGGGGGGTACGAGAGAGCGCCCCCCCTCCTGAACTTTACCAGGCCACATGCCCTCAACATGGGGAGGGTGCTTTGGGGTAGCCCCCCAAAGCACCTTGTCCCCATGTTGATGGGAACAAGGGCCTCATCCCCACAACCCTTGCTTATGGAGGTCTGCGGGCGGGGAGCTTATCGGAATCTGGAAGCCCCTTTTAACAAGGGGACCCCCAGATCCCAGCCTCCCCCCGTGTGAATTAGTAACAGGGTACAAATGTACCCCTATCATTTCACAAAAAAACTGTCAAAATGGTAAAAAAGACAAGAGACTTTATTAAAAATTTAAAAAATAAAAATGTCCCATGGTGTAAGTTCATGCTCCCCCCCCACGGACCGAAAAAGTTAAAAAAAAAGGTGCAACCGATCCGCCTCCATGGGAGGCTCCCACCAACTGACGTGTATTTGCTGTGAAAGCTCTTATATAATTGAGGGCTGGGCCACCCGGTGAAGTAACTTTCCCCGTGGCATCAGAGGGAGGCGGAGTGACCCGTTTACGTCACCCGAGTGGCCCCACCCCCCTCTGAATCCACGGTGGCTTCCAGATTCCGATAAGCCTCCCGCCCGCAGACCCCCACAACCACGGGGCAAGAGTTGTGGGGATGAGGCCCTTGTTCCCATCAACATGTGGACAGGGTGCTTTGGGGGCTACCCCAAAGCATTCTCCCCATGTTGAGGGCATGTGGCCTGGTACGGTTCAGGAGGGGGCCCTCTCTCGTTCCCCCTTCTTTTTCCCCCCTCTTTTCCTGTGGCCTGCTAGGTTGGATGCTCAGATAAGGGTCTGGTATGGATTTTGGGGGGGACCCCTACGCCATTTTTTTTATTTTGGCACAGGGTTCCCCTTAATATTCATACTATACCCAAAGGGCCTGGTAATGGAAGGGGGGATCCCATGCTCTTTTTTTCAATGATCTGTATCTATATTACCGAAACCAATTCATTACAGCCGCGATCAGTTTTAAATGACAGTTTTTCCTTTAGAAATGTCATTTTGTTGTGATACTGTTCTAAACACGGGAAAAATGCACCACTTTACAGGCATACTATAGACACCCCCCAGGCACAATATTTAAAGGAATATTTCATTTTTATTGTTTCACTTTAAACGCTATCCGCCCGTCCACTGTCATATGATGGCGCAATAAGGCAGCTCTCATTCTGGGCTGCCATCATATGACGTGATCTCCTTCCCGGGCCACTAGGGGGCGCGCTCCACATCACTGGGGACCTGATGCGTGTGCCCGGCGGCCGCGATGTCCGCCGGGGACCCGTGATTGCCAGTAACTGAGCAGGACTGTGGATCTGTACGTGTAAACACACAGATCCACGTCCTGTCAGAGGAGAGGAGACCGATGGTGTGTCCCTTGTACATAGGGACACCGATCGGTCACCTCCCCCAGTCAGTCCCCTCCCCCCATAGTTAGAATCACTCCCAGGACACACATATAACCCCTCAATCACCCCCTAGTGTTAACCCCTTCCCTGCCAGTCACATTTACACAGTAATCAATGCTTTTTCTTAGCACAGATCGCTGTATAAATGTGAATGGTCCCAAAAATGTGTCAAAAGTGTCCAATATGTCCGCCGCAATATCGCAGTCATGATAAAAAAATGCAGATCGTCACCATTACTAGTAAAAAAAAAAAAATAATAAAAATGCTATAAATCTATCCCCTATTTTGTAGACGCTATAGCTTTTGCGCAAACCAATTAATATACGCTTATTGCGATTTTTTTTTACTAAAAATATGGAGAAGAATACATATCGGCCTAAACTGAGGAAAAAATGTGTTTAAAAAAAAAAAAATTGGATATTTATTATAGCAAAAAGTAAAAAATATTGTGTTTTTTCAAACTTGTCCCTATTCTTTTGTTTATAGTGCAAGAAATAAAAACCGCAGAGGTGATCAAATACCACCAAAAGAAAGCTCTATTTGTGGGGAAGAAATGATAAAAATTTAATTTGGGTACAGCATTGCATGACCACGCAATTGTCATTCAAAGTGAGACAGTGCTGAAAGCTGGAAAATGGCTTGGGCAGGAAGGGAGTGTTCGTGCCTGGTAGCCAAGTGGTTAAGCATTAAAAAAATCACTGCTCCTGAAAAAAGTCCGTTTTAAAAAAAAAATGTTTGCATTGATTCATGTCCCCTGGGGCAGGACCCGGGTCACCAAACACTTTTTATGACAATAACTTGCATATAAGCCTTTAAAATTAGCACTTTTGATTTTTCATGTTAGTGTCCCATAGACTTTAACGGTGTTCCGGCAGCTTTCGAATTTGCAGCGAACACCCCATATTGTTCGCTGTTCGGTGAACAGGCGAACACCCCATGTTTCAAGTCGAACATCCGGCTCATCCCTAGAAAGCAGCCCTTTACTATTATTGCTTCAGACTGACCTGAAGATCTCTTCTTTCCTGCTGCTGGCACCACTCTGGAGACAGACAGGTTGGATAAGAGATGGAGTGCAGTTGGTATCACTCCGCATGGGACAGGATCCAGCACTACAGAGGAGGCTTATGCGGCTTTTGCTCCCTACTACAGCGCCAACTTTACAAGTGATCCCTCTGCATTTATTGCACTTTGTTTAATGCTCTGCAATGGCGGGTCAGCAAGCCCAGAACGCGATCTACCAGTCACCTCTCTGCGATCTACTGGTAGATCGCGATCTACAGGTTGCTGACCCCTGGCCTAAACAAAAATAAAACGAATGAAGCCACCACATCCAATGATTGGTGAGCTTCAATATTATACATTTTTGTTTTTGGGCTTAATATCACTATAAATAGTATCCAATGCTGTCATTACATAAACAAATATACTACAGTAAAATTTGAGCTTCTTTACACGAAAAGTGTATCTCACAAAAGTGAGTACACCCCTCACATTTTTGTAAATATTTTATTATATCTTTTCATGCGACAACACTGAAGAAATTACACTTTGCTACAATGTAAAGTAGTGAGTGTACAGCTTGTATAACAGTGTAAATTTGCTGTCCCCTCAAAATAACTCAACACACAGCCATTAAAGTGATTGTAAAGGCTTGTTTTTTATTTTTTTTAAATAACAAACATATCATACTTACCTCCACTGTGCAGATGGTTTTGCACAGTGTGGCCCCGATCGTCCATGTCTGGGGTCCCCCGGCGGCTCTCGCGGCTCCTCCCCGCACCAGATAACCCCCTAGAAAAAGGGCTTTCCGGGGGGGGGGTTACCTTGCGGGTGCGCTCCCGAGTCCAGCATTTGAGTCCATAGACAGGAATGCCGTACTCGGCCCCTGTCGCCTGTGTCATTGGATTTGATTGACAGCAGCGGGAGCAAATGGCTGTGCTGCTATCAATCTATCCAATCAAGAGCGGGACCCCGTGGAGAGAGGGACAGCGCGTCCTCACCAAGGGAAATACGGGGGTCAAGTAAGTAAAACGGGGGGGGGGGGGTGGTCGGTCACTGACAGGTGTTTTTTCACCTTAATGCATAGGATGCATTAAGGTGAAAAAGAATGAGGGTTTGCAACCCCTTTAATGTCTAAACCGCTGGCAACAAAAGTGACTACACCCCTAAGTGAAAATGTCCAAATTGGGCCCAATTAGCCATTTTTCCTCTCATGTGACTCGTTAGTGTTACAAGGTCTCACCTGTGAATGGGGAGCAGGTGTGTTAAATTTGGTGCTATCGCTCTCACTCTCTCATACTGGTCACTAGAAGTTTAGCATGGCACCTCATGGCAAAGAACTCTCTGAGGATCTGAAAAAAAGAATTGTTGCTCTACAGAAAGATGGCCTAGGCTATAAGAAGATTGCCAAGACCCTGAAAATGAGCTACAGCACGGTGGCCAAGACCATACAGCGGTTTAACAGGACAGGTTCATCAGAGCAGTAATACAAAAAGGTGTCCACTGCCCCACCTAAAACTGGCCATTGTAGCGAACAGCATTGAAAGGCAACATATGATATAAACAAGGCCTAAGGCCAAGGATAATCCAAGGAAAACTCCAAGCTAACTTACCGACCAGCCTGTGGACAACCGAATCAACCTGTCATACAGTATGCGTTAAAAATAGGATTTTTATAACAGCTTACCTGTAAAATCCTTTTCTTGAAAGTACATCACGGGACACAAAGCACCAGTAATAACTGTATGGGTTTAAACGCCACCTTCAGGTGATGGACACTGGCATAATTGCATACAGGAAGTCACCCTCCCTATATAACCCCTCTCACACAGGGAGTACCTCAGATTTTGTAGCAAAGCAATATATACATATCCCAAAAAAGAGGGGAGGGACCTCTGTGTCCCGTGATGTACTTCCAAGAAAAGGATTTTACAGGTAAGCTGTTATAAAAATCCTATTTTCTTTTTCGTACATCATGGGACACAGAGCACCAGTAATAACTGTATGGGATGTCCCAAAGCAATGCCATCTGAGGGGAAGGAGACACAAAAAAACAATGCAGACCGCCGTCAGATGTGAGGACCTATACTGCTGCCTGCAGAACAGTGCGCCCGAAGGCGGCATCCTCTTGTTGACTTACAACCACCTGGTAGAATTTCGTGAATATATGTACTGATGACCAGGTTGCGGCCTTGCAAACCTGAGCCATGGAGGCTTGGTGATGAACTGCCCAAGAAGCACTAACTGCCCTGGTAGATTGTGCCCTAGGACGAAAAGGCAGAATTTTCCCTTTTAAATCATACGCCTGAATAATGACCTGACAGATCCACCTTGAAATAGTTGATTTTGATACTGCTTGCCCCTTTCTGGGACCTTCTGCTAGCACAAACAAAGCAATCTGGATACCGAGATATATACATAAATAGCATACATGCAAATAAATGGTGATCAATATGTGATGTGACAGATTAAATTAACAAGGGAGTGAAACTCAGATGCATAACTCAATACAAAGTGCTCATGTGCATAAATATGTAGAATTCATAAAAAAACCATAAAGCTTCATAAAATTCATCAAAAAGGTCCATAAATCGTAAATTGTGAATATGTCAAAGAGCAAAGTGCTCATGTGCAAATAAAGTGTCCTGCTGTGTCATTATTGACTGCGCTGACTTTATCTGAAAAATGATCCAAGGCTCACAGGATACCTGACTTCAAGGTTTGCCGACTTCCGCACATGAGAAAAGCCTGAGGGATACATGACTGAGTGGACGCATGCTGCGCATTTAAAGACTTTGGGTAATACTTTCTTATCCTAAGGAAGAGTGAGGTTAGAGAATTTCTGCTGCATGCAGTTAAATCTTAAACCGATGAACTGTAAACTGACAGCTGAAGTTTAAAGAAATAGGTGAATACCATTTTCATCATGGATGTGCTACTCCATTCCTGACGTCAGGACCCCTGGAAGCTGCCTACCTTCTACTGCCAAAAACAATTTCTGAGAGCCACAATCAGTCTGTCTTCACAGGATCATCGACTGGAGCAGCTGAGGATTCCAGGATTCCGGTTTCCCTTCTGAACCCAGAGGAGGTTCACATGCATGTTTAGACTGAGCTTAATTGCAAAGTCACACCCTCCAAGGTGAGCGTTTATTACCTAGGGGATCACTGAAGGGAGGACACCTTGGCATGTTTGATCACCCACCAAGCTGTTTTGAACTGTATGAATTATTCAGCGCAGTCATTAATGACACAGCAGGACACTTTATTTGCACATGAGCACTTTGTTCTTTGACATATTCACAATTTACGATTTATGGACTTTTTAAATGAATTTTATGAAGCTTTATGTTTTTTTATGAATTCTACATATTTATGCACATGAGCACTTTGTATTTAGTTATGCATCTGAGTTTCACTCCCTTGTTTATTTAATCTGTCACATCACATATTGATCACCATTTATTTGCATGTATGCTATTTATGTATGTATCTCGGTATCCAGATTGATTGGGTGTGCATTATTTATTATTTAGCACAGCATAATTGTTTTTTCAAGCTGTCACATCATGCATTGATTCATTTTTATATCTGATGTATGCACTTCAGATTTTATACTGATGAGGTGTGCATCACATTTATAGCGCGGTGTATATATTTTATTAATTTATATTTGCACAATTTGTGAGACGTGTTTAACGCTAGCAGCTTCCCATACTATATTGTACTGAGCATCTGGTTAGTGGAGGCTCGCAGGACCCTTCTTGTTCTTAGCACAAACAAAGCGTCAGTTTTCCATATCTGAGCTGTTGCTTCCAGATAGAATTTAACTGCCCTTACTACGTCAAGGGAGTGTAGTAAATTTTCCTCTGCAGAACGTGGTTTTGGAAAAAACAAAGGTAGAGAAATATCCTGGTTCACATGAAAACTGGATACTACTTTAGGTAAAAAGGATGGGTGAGGACGTAAGACCACCTTATCAAATATTACAAGAGAAGGCTGCTAACTCAGGAACTCTCCTTGCGGAGGTTATTGCCACTAAAAATACAACTTTCTTTGTCACAAGGACCAATGGAGTATCACATATTGGTTCAAAAGGAGGTTCCTGAAGGACTGACAAGACCAGGTTCAAATCCCATGGACACAGAGGTGATCTGAGCAGAGGATTTATACGCAATACTCCTCGAATAAAGGCCCGGACTAAAGAATGAGAAGCAAGAGGTTTTTGGAAAAAAACTGACAAAGGATAGAATTCTACTACTTGCGAGGATGCCAACCCCTACACTCGCACCAGGAGATGTAGGCCTTCCAGACCCTATAGTAGATAGCTCTAGAGGCTGGTTTTCTTGCATTAATCAGGGTAGTTATTACTGGACTTGAAAGCCCACGACGCTCTAGAAAAAGGGCCTCAACAGCCAAACCATCAAATTCAGCGTTTGTAAGACAGGATGGAACACTGGCCCTTGCAAAAGCAAATCTGGGCGGGATGGGAGAGTCCAAGGATCCCCTATTGCCATCCTCACGATTTCTGCATACCAGGATCCCCTGGGCCAAGCCGGAGCCACTAGGATTACAAGTTTCCGTTCCCCTTTTAATCTGTGTAGAAGACGCAGGAGCAAGGGAACTGGAGGAAATGCATAGATCAGAGAAAAATGATCTCAAGGAGTTACCAAGGCATCTGTTCTGCAAGCCAGTGCATCCCTTGCCCTTGACACAAAATTGTCCAACTTTTTGTTGAACCTGGACGCCAACAGGTCTACGTCCGGGATGCCCCACCTCTGGCATATGGCCCGAAAGACATCAGGGTGCAGAGACCATTCTCCTGGGAGCAACTGTTGGCGACTTAAGAAGTCTGCTTGCCAATTTTCCATTCCTGGGATAAACACCGCAGATAGGCAGGGCACATGCTCTTCTGCCCAAGAAAGAATATGGTTTACCTCTCTCTGGGCAGCACGGCTCCTGGTGCTGCCTTGAAGATTGATATAGGCTACTGCCGTGGCATTGTCGGGCTGAACCCAGACAGAACAGTTTCGTAGCCTGTCTGTTCAGGCCTTCAGGGCCAGGCGTGCCGCCCAAATTCCTAGAATGTTGATGGCTAGGAACCTTTCGGAATCCGCCCATTTCCCCTGGACAGTGTCTTTTTCTAAGACTACTTCCCAGCCCAATCGGCTGGCATCGGTCGCCACTATCTTCCAAGTGACGGGTATGAAGGTCTTTCCTTTCTGCAAATTTTTGGCTGACAACCACCAATTGAGACTTTGACGAACACTTGGAGTCAAACTCAGTGGACAAGCCAAATCCTGGCTTTTCCTGCTCCAGGCAGCCAGGATACTGTTTTGCAGAAACCTTGAATGAAATTGGGCATAGGGAACTGCCTCGAATGAGGCTACCATCTTCCCTAACAACCTCATGCAAAGGCGGACGGAAGGCTTCTCCTTTGTCCTGACCGAGAGTACCAGATCTCTTATGGCGCAAACCTTTGCCTGTGGTAAAAACACTTTCTTGTGGGTAGTATCTATGACTAAACCCAAGTACTCCAATCTTTTTACTGGTCGTAAGGTGATACTGGCATTAGCATGGCCTGGCTATGTATCTGAGATAGCCAGTGGACCAGTTTATTGTTTGTTTCTAATGGGAACCTGACACTTCTAGTTTTTGGTGTCCTGTCTCTTTATCTTGCCCCTGCTGGTGATTATTTTTCATCGCAGGTGATACTGGCATTAGCATCTAAGATAGCCAGTGGAGCAGTTTATTATTTGTCCCTAAAGGGAATCTGACACTTCTGTTCTTTGATGTCCTGTCTCTCTGTCTTCCCCCTGCTGGTGATCACTTTGGTAGCGCCCATTCAGCTGTCAACAATAATTGCTGGAGAGCTGTTTGGCCTGCTTTTAAGGTACTATATAAAGCTCATTGCTACTGTTGCCTACTATAGCGGTGTAATGCTGCTGGACTCCTTGTGAGAGGTTTGTGAAATTAATCTTGCATTGTTGCTTAGGATCCTCTTCTGTTCATTGCTTATGTTTCAGTAATATGCTGTCATTATGGAACTGACACTAGATATCTGGTCTTTTTAGATTCTCTATCTGTAGGTACAGGCTATTTTCTTAATGTGTGTTTGTGCCTTATCATCACAGGGCCCTGGAATATACTAACCAGGAGACCTTTGGTGAGTCTATATTTAGGCATATTCCTACTAATATATTACGCTTTTGTCCTGTTGGAGATCTTAAATTGTGTCATATTTCTCTATAGATGGTCACATACTGTGCCCTATGGAGATATTTTTCCTGCATATGTTCTAAGGCCTCATCATTCTCTTTTGAGGTAACCTCTATTATTTAATGATAGACCTTACTGGGGTTCTTTAGCTGTCTACACTTCTGACGGCTTTTTTTCATTTTAGCCCACAGCCGCTGTCCTTTCATCTAGAATCCAGTCTGGTACACGTACACCCGATAGGCTTGATATTGAAACTCTTACATCTCCATAGCCAAGTATTTGCTGAATTTAGGGCTAATTATTATAATTATTATTATATTTTTTTTGTTTTCTAATTCCAGCCCAAGGTTTTTGGATTATTTATAGTATGCATATTTTTATATTATGTAGATTTTTGATTGATCCCTCTGGGTATCCTTTTGATTCTTGGTACCATCCAGGCACCCGGGGATGGCAATGGGGCATGTCATGCGTATGCGAGTTATGCTGTTCTAAGTGAGTGGTTTCCTCTATGCATCACTTGTATGTCTTTCTGGGACATCTCACCTTTTGATATATATATCTGTACCCATTGTCCATATTTGAAATATGATTATTTCCCCTTTCTTATACAAAATCCCTCTGCTTGGTGTCAGGCATATAGGTCCTGAGGAAGCAAAAGCAAAACGTCGACCTGCCATATTCAAGCAGCAACAGGGAGCTTATTTTATTGGAAGCCAACACTATCTGTTTTTAATGTTATATTGTCAATTTTTTATATCTACGTATGTATAATGAATTAATTATTTTTCTAATAATATTTTGTATTCCTTTTCTGGTACCTATAAAGTCCGCCCCAACCTTCCCCTTTTTTCATTAGCAATTTCATATGGATGTGGTACCCCCTTGGCCCTTTCTTTATCTATATGGTCGTAAGGACAATTTTTCTAGATTGAGAACCCAACCTAAATGTTCCAGATATCTGACCGTGCTTATCACAGGTTAATCTAGCCCTGCCACGGACTGATCTATCAGCAGCAAGTCGTTCAGGTACGCCATCACTGTTATACCCTGGGCTCTCAATCTTGCCAAAAGTGGAGCCAGGACCTTTGTAAACACCCGAGGTGCGGTGGCCAACCCGAAGGGCAAGGCCACAAACTGAAAATGCCACTGTTCTACTGTGAGTCGCGAATCGCAGGAATCTTTGATGAGCGGGAGATAATGAAACATGGAGATTTGCATCTTGATATCTATTGATGCTAGAAGTTCTCTTCCCCTGAAGGGTGCATACCACTGAGCGAATTGTTTCCATGCGAAACGAACTAATGTTTAGGAATTGATTCAGACCCTTGAGATCTAAAATGGGTCTGACACTTTCCATTTGGTTTTGGCACTGTAAAGAGGTTTAAATAAAACCCCAACCCCTGTTTTCTTAAGGGAGTCTCTATGATCACCCCCTGAGATAGCAGCCGGTCTAGTGCCTGAAATAAGGACTTTCTTCTTATTGGGTCCTTGAGAACGCTTGATCTTAGAAAGCGAGATGGTGAAAACTCTAGTTTGTACCCCAGAAACACTGTGATGACCCATTTGTCCTGGATTTCCTCCCGCCAGACTCCTGAGAACTGCCAGAGCCTTCCACCCACTCCATCGAGCGAGGGGGCCTCTTCATAAGGAGGCCTTGGGACTCTGCTTTGTAGACTTCTGTCCCCAGGGCTTCTTCTGGCCCTGCATTTGGTTCTGAGGCCTTCCTCTTGGAGTTAACGGCGGAGGCCATCGTGACTGTCTGGAGGCTGTTACCCCTGGCGATGGATGCAGAACATTTGAAAGAAAAACGCTTACTCTTCCTTTTTACTGGAGGAAGGGTACTTTTTCCATGAGATATCTTTTGGATAAATTTATCCAAGTCATCCCCAAATAATCGTTCCCCATGAAAGGGAAAACCAGTCAGCAGCTTCTTACAAGGCAACTCTGCTGACCAATGCTTAAGCCACAAAATCCTGTGCATGTGAACCGAAGGGCAAGGCAATAGCCTTAGCAATGGTTAATATGCCACTATCAATGTCAGCCAGATGCTAAGTAGATGTGTCTGAATTGCCTGTAGCCAATCACCCAGCGCTTACATGCCCTTGGACTGTGCCTGTGTCTCTCCTTCAGCACTCTGTACACGGCAATAGCTTATACAAGCTGCCGGTCCGCGCCTGCACCGGGAGAAAGCATGCACGCTGATCCTCGTGCACACCGGCTGCGCAGAGTCCCGCCCCCTTGTGATGACCTCTCAATCCACAAACTGTGAAGGAGGAGCGCTGTGTTGTGTAGCGCACAGCGCTACACAATGGCAATTAAGGGGGGGTGGGAGGGGGTGAGTACACTGATGCCTGGATTTTCCCCCCCTTCTTCCCCCTACGAGTAGCTGCTGACAGAAGCCTAGGAAACAGACCCTCCACAGGTACTGCTTGACACAGCTATCCAATGGGACTAGCATGAGATGTTTAACATTACATATGTTAAAAAACACCCTCTAGTGGTTGAAAATATAAATACTAGCAAGACAACATCTACTTGAAGTCCATAGGCATGTCCCAGGATCATCTTAACTTACCATTCCCGCCACATGGTACAAACTGGAATACTCAGTGATCTTTACCCATCACGGCGGGTTGGAGTCATGCCAGACCTTCAAGGACGGGGTCCCCTTTGAATGTAGGGTCCACTGCCTTGGACCCATATAGCGCCCTGCCAGAAGAAAACCTGTGGTATGAGAATGTGACCAAGGCGCTGGATCCCAGGGCCCAGCTCGCTTAAAGAGAAGCGATACGGTCAAAACCTCATTCTTCCGTTCCAAGGCTGGGGTACCATTCATGTTAAACTTTGATTGTGGCCTTTGAATGGATCCGATTATGCAGCTACTTCACCCTGCAGGCCTTTCCAGGGAGCTTCTTTAGCACACATCTTAACCGTGACCAACCCCTTAGACACTGGCGAAAAAACTGAGGTACTCCCTGTGGGGGAGGGGTTATATAGGGAGGGGGGCTTCTGTCTGTAATTATGCCAGTGTCTATCACCTGAAGGTGGCGTATAACCCATACAGTTATTACTGGTGCTCTGTGTCCCGTGACATACGAAAAAGAAAACAGGGGTTTAGTCCGCACACATTTGCAAATACATGCATAAGCTACAGAGCCCCGCCAAGGCACCCTGGTATCTGTAGTTCTATCACTATCTGGTGAGTGACTCCACAGTGGAAGCACCTGCATTCTGATGGATAGATGGAGGGTAGATGGAGGGCAGATGGTCTGAAGGGAGCCCACCCCTTCTTAACCACTTGCCGACCATCTACCGGAGTTGTACTGCGTCAAAATGGCACGTCTGGGCAAAATGACGTTATGTAACATTGCTTCGCCCTGCGGCCACTAGGGGGCACCACCGGAGGTGCGCACGCCCCCTGCTCGCCCATGGAGCCGATGTGAGTGCCTGGCGGTCACGATCACCGACGGGCTCCCGCGATTGCTTGGGGCACATGGAGAACCGGGATCTCTGTGTGTGTGTGTGTGTGTGTGTGTGTAAACACAGTTTTCGGTTCTCTGAGGGTAGAAGTGACAGATCGTCTGTTCATACAGAGTATGAACAGCGATCTATCTCTTTCCCTACACAGTCCCTTTCCCCCTTCAGTTAGAACACACAATAGGGAATACATCAACCTCTTGATTGCCCCCTAGTGGTTAATGCATTTTTACAGCACTGATTGCAGTAAAAATTTCAATGGTCCCAAAAATGTGTCAAAATTGTCTGATGTGTCTGCCATAATGTCGCACTCCTGATAAAAATCACAATAATTAATAATAAAAACGATGCCCTAGTTTGTAGACGCTATAACTTTTGAGCAAACCAATCAATATACGCTTATTGCGAACATTTTTTTTTTTTTTTACCAAAAATATGTAGAAGAAGACATATCAGCCTAAACTGGAGAAAAAAATATTTTTTTTAAATATATTTTTGGGGGATATTTATTATAGCAAAAAGTAAAAAAGAATGCGTTTTTCAAAATTGACGCTCTGTTTTTGTTTATAGTGCAAAATATTAAAAACTGCAGAGGTGATCAAATACCACCAAAAGAAAGCTCTATTTGTGGGAAAAAAAGGACTTCAATTTTGTTTGGGTGCAACATCGTACGACCGCGCAATTGTCAGTTAAAGTGACGCAGTGCCGAATCGCAAAAAGTGCTCTGGTCAGGAAGGGGGTAAAATCTTCCGGGGCTGAAGCGGTTAAAGGTATAGGGGCACGCTGAACACATAGCACAATGCCCGCAAAGGTGTCAGTGTGTTGCCTGACCAATATAACAGTAATACAAAAAAGTGTCCACTGCCCACACCTATAACTGACCATTGCAGCAAGCAGCATCGGAAGGCAATATATGATATAAACAAGGCCAAGGATAAATACAAGGAAAACTCCAAGCTTACATACACTGTTATACAAGCTGTACACTCACTACTAGTAAAGTATAATTTCTTCAGTGTTGTCACTTGAAAAGATATAATAAGATATTTACAAAAAACAAAAATGTGAGGGGTGCACTCACGTGTGTGTGTATATGTGTGTGTATGGTATGTATATATATATATATATATATATATATATATATATATATATATATATATATATATATATATATATATATACACACACATTTGCTTCTGTTAGAATGCAGACAGAGACCATATCCATTCCTATGCATCTTGTTGGCTCCAAAAGCGCTGCCAACAGTGGCAGCTGGTGAAGTTTTAGGATGGGGGGGGCGTCCCCCTACCACTTGATAAAAATGGGTGTGGCTTCAGCGAAATAGTGGCCGTAGCTCTAAGGTGGTGTGGTTAGTGTCTGAGATGAACGAGGGTTGGAGGGACAGCAGGCCCAGGTCCTACACAACAATAGAAATATGTGTATTCTAGAAAGTTTAACAATCAGCAGATAAAGTTATTCCAAACCCCTGGTGTTAGCACTTCAACCGTGGTTGTTATGGTGTCAGGTTGATTGAAGCGCATTATTTCTATTATTACATTGTAATATAAAATGAAATCCTTCAACTCACCATAATGCAGAATCAGTGGGAGCCCTGAGCGTGTCACTAGCCACGTCGCCTGTCACCAGATGCCATCAGGTGTCCCCAGTGGAGTCGGTCCTTACATGCAGCCTGTGTCCCATAAAATGCAGCCTTTGTCCACTGGCCCTAAAAGTGTCATCTGCCAAGGTGGTCACATGGCGTCTGTAGTCACATTCTGACGGCATTTTGTGGTTCCCCGCTTTTTTTTTTTTCTATGAAAGCAAAGGGGGGGGGGGGAGGTGAGCAGGAGGGGTGGCTGCCCTGAGTCCACCAAATGCAGCCTGTCTGTGTCACATAGACCCCCCCTTTCTCCACGGGAGCACAGCGGTACTACTTATCTTGCTGTTATCCTCTCCAGCGGTGTCTTCTTCCATAAGTCCGTCCACTCCTCTCCCACTTCCTGTTTCCTCTCTCCCGGGCGCAAAGGGAGAAAGAAAACAGGAAGTGACATCCACCGGGCGGACGCAACTCGGCGCTTCGGAAAATGCCGTAAGGCAGGCTAAACACCCGCAAATGAAGCGCAGCATCGGCAATCTCGTGATTGCATAGCCATGGCGCTTCCCATAAGTGCACTGTGTCCGGTGTCTGAACACAGTGCACTTAAGGACCTTTTTTGTATTTTTTGTATTTTTTTTAAAGGGCCAGCTTTAAATTTATTTATTTATTTTTGTGACTGCCTGAAGGGGGGGTGGCGCCCATGTGCCCCCTATGGATGGGCCACCACTGGTTGCCACCCACGCACCGCTATACAGCATCAACATATATGTACAACAAATGCATGCCATGGTGTCATTGTGCATGCACAAGGGCCGTGAACATGCCATGACATCACATATCCACACAATACAGGTGTATCCATAATGCCAGTTGTAGAACTTCGTCTGTCAGAGGGGAAGGCGGGCCATCCATCCACATCACATGAAGACATGCCTTGAGGTGGACCATCTACTGCCTGCCACTATGACATACAAGTCCCAGATAACACAAAGGACTTGTGGCATTCCCACGTAGCTTCATCTACAGATGGGAAAAAAAAATATGCATCCATTGCAATTGACTAAAACAGAGTCATGGTATAACTAGTCCTTAAAGAAAAATATAATAAACAAAATAGAAAAAAACAATAAACAAAAAAAGGATAACAGGGGTTTGGCAAGGTTTCTAAAGGCTCATAAAGCTTATGTAAAATTACAACATACATATGACACAAGGGACAGATGTGACCCAACCTTCTATCTCCTTTTATATTTACTTTCTCAAATATTCTTGAGTGGCTTTCATGTATTGTATGCAAATTTAAAAATTCATAAGTATTAATGAGACTACAAGCTATCCATTCACTGCCATGATCACTATGTTTTTACAAAATGTGATTTCCTAGTATGCCCCGCATAGTTCTGGCTGGCTATAGTCTCAGTCTAGTATAACAACCCATGCCAAGAGCAACAACAAGTCTACAAATAACATTTTTAAAGGGTTAATTCACCTTTTCACAAAACATAAAGGTAAAGTAACTCACAACGCCTTCCCTTCACCTCACACTTGAGCTTGAAAGTACTGGTTTAAGATGAGCATAAGGGTAGACATCAGGTCACAAACCGAGTTCAGTAACAGCCAGGTAGATAGGTACCAAATCACAAACAGAGTCCAGGTCAGATACAAGCAAGGGTTGGCTGTGTGCATACTTGCCAACAGTCCTGGGAATTCTCCCGCGACAATTTCGATTTTGGAACCCTTGTCCCAATCAGAGCTTGTCCCAATTAATTTCCCTGAATTTTGCCTTTGTCCCGGGAAAATTGGGAATATTTTAGGAAAAAACGGCCGGTGGGCTACACAAAGATGACCGCCGCCGCTGCCATCACGAGGATTATTTCCCCTTGTGTTCAGCAGAGAGGGGAGTGGCAGCCAATCAGCTTCTCCCCTCTCCACTGATCACACACGAGAAAGCCGGGAACTGTAGCTGCCGTGCTGCTGGGGGACACAGATCACTCTGTAAGGAGGGCTCTGCTGCTGCTGCCAGGGACACTGAAGTAAGGAGAGCTCTGTTACTGGGGGACACAGATCACTCTGTAAGGAGGGCCCTTCTGCTGCTGCCAGGGACACTGAAGTAAGGAGGGCTCTGTTGCTTGGTGACACAGATCGCTCTGTAAGGAGGGCTCTGCTGCTGCCAGCTGCTGGGGACACTGAAGTAAGGAGGGCTCTTGCTGGGGGACACAGATCTGTAAGGATGGCTCTGCTGCTGGGGACACCAGATGTAAAGGAGGGGCTCTGCTGCCAGGGACACAGGTCTGTAAGGAGGGCCTCTTCTTCTGGGGGCACCTGATGTAAGGATGGACTCTGCTGGGGGCACCTGATGCAAGGACGGACTCTGCTGGGGGCACCAGATGCAAGGACAGACTCTGCTGGGGCCACCTGATGGCATCTGGTGGCAGGCACACTGGCAGGTGACATGCTCAGGGGTCCCACTGATTCTGGATTATGGTGAGTTGAATGATTTCATTACAATGTAATAATAGTAATAATGCGCTTCAATCATCCTGACACTACAACAACCATGGTGCTAGGATGATTGAAGCACTAACACCAGGTGTTTGGAGTATCTTTATCTGCTGATTTGTTAAACTCTGGAATACACATTTCTATTGTGGTGTAGGATCTGAGCCTGCTGTCCCTGCATCCCTCTTTCCTTCCTTCTCTCTCCTTCTTTCCTTCTTTCTCTCCCTCCCCCCCTCCCTCCCTCCCTCTTTTCCCCATTCTTTCTCCATCTTTCATTCATCTCAGACGCTAACCACACCCCCATTCGAACCACGCCCATATAAGCCACACCCACTATTCACATCAACCACGCCCATTGCATGATAATAATAATAATTTTGCGCGCATTTCTGTGAGCCAAACGTCTCGTAGGCATTCTCTGGCAGCAAGGGTAGTCCAGAGAAGGGTCAAGCGTAGTCGGGTCAGGAAAAGAGTCAAACAGGCTTTCAGGAACACAGACAACAAGGGAATAAGCTGAAAGATCATCCAACGATGACTCAATGCAGTAGCAGCGATTTTTAAGCCAGTGTGCATGGAACCTTACTTTTGGAGAATAAATCTTCTTAGCTGGGACAGCAATAAAAAAAGAAATAGAATTTCGAACTCTTACATTCTCTAGTCTAGACACAAAAAAAGGGCTAAAAATGTTAGGGGGTGTCTACAGCATTTACAAGTTCATAGTAATGGACCACTGGGAATGTGACTGAGGTGGGAACAGGAAAGCTTGACAGTTCAGAATGGCCAGCACTCAAGTATTTAGGAAGCTGTTGCTGTAGTATGCGACTACAAATTATATTTATCAGCAGGATCAGCTTTTATCAGCACGGTATGTTTGTACATATAGTTACATAGTAGGTGAGGTTGAAAAAAGACACAAGTCCAACATATGTGTATGATTATTATGATATATTATCAGTATTACCTTGTATATCCCTGTATGACGTTCAGGTGCTTATCTAATAGTTTCTTGAAACTATCGATGCTCCCCGCTGAGACCATCGCCTGTGGAAAGGAATGCCACATCTTTCCCATTCTTACAGTAAAGAACCCTCCACGTAGTTTAAGGTTAAACCTCTTTTCTTCTAATTTTTAATGAGTGGCAACGAGTCTTGTTAAACTCCCTTCCGCGAAAAAGTTTTATACCTATTGTGGGGTCACCAGTATGGTATTTGTAAATTGAAATCATGTCTCGTCTCCAGGGAGAATAAGTTCAGTGCTCACAACCTTTCCTCATAACTAATATCCTCCAGACCCTTGATTAGCTTTGTTGCCCTTTTTTGTACTCGCCCCATTCCCAGTACATCCTTCCTGAGGACTGGTGCCCAGAACTGGTCAGCATACTCTAGATGCAACCGGCCCAGAGTCTCTGCAATTAATCCCCTTTTTAATGCATGCCAATAATCTGTTTGTTTTGTTAGCAGCAGCCTGGCATTGCATGCCATTGCTGAGCTTATCTACTAGGACCCCCAGGCCCTTTTCCATCCTAGATTCCCCCAGAGGTTCACCCCCCCCAGTGTATAGATTGAATTCATATTTTTGCTACCCAAATGCATTATTGTACATTTTTCTACATTGAACCTAATTTGCCATGTAGTTGCCCACCCCATTCATTTGTTCAGATCTCTTTGCAAGGTTTCCGCATCCTGCGGAGAAGTTATTGCCCTGCTTAGCTTAGTATTGTCCGCAAATACAGAGGTTGAACAGTTTTACCCCATCCTCCAGGTCGTTTATGAACTAATTAAACAGGATTGATCCCAGCACAGAACCCTGGGGGACCCCACTACCCACCGCTGATCGCGTACTCCCCATTTATCACCACCCTCTGAACTCGCCATCTGTTTCAGAATCCACGTGTGCAGTGGATTGCTGTCTCCCAGGGGCATACTTTAATACTCAAATCTTAAATATACAGCAATATATATGTATATAGCCATCAGCATTGCTAAAACTGAATCAAGGATTCATTGTTGGATACCTTTTGGCCCCCCTCCCCCTCTGTGGCCTTCTCCCAACCAGGAATATTATCCATATGCCCCGCTTATAGACTCAGCTATACCCAATATATTTTTTAGCTTCTAAGTGCATCACCTACCCTATCGTGACTATATATGACATTCTACTTCAAAAACTAAGATAGAGAAATATATTCTCTTATCTTTCTCGTCTGTGAACCTTGGCCGTGTCCTGAGGAAGCCTAGCGGCAAAACGCGTACACGTACAAGGGCTCACTGCATAATAAACATAGATGCATATATGCTATAATTTTTACTATAATCTTATATCTTTTCTTTTTGAATGTAATATCTTTTAAATGTAATTGTTAACCCTAATAAAACTGAGTTTTTTAATATTGTTTCTTCTCCATTGTTTAGTTGTTGTTTCTTAGCCCATAAAGTCCGCCCTCCTGGTAATACTTAGTATTACCTTATTTCTGTGTCTTCAACAATTGATGGATGTGGCTACTTTTCTGTGCACTTTTTCTCTTCTCTTTCATGTTCTATCTTAGCTATCCTTATTGCACCCTTACATTTCTTGTTGCATTCTTTATAAAGTCTGAATGCTGAGGATGATCCCTCAACCTTGTATTTTTTGAAGGTCTTCTCCTTTGCTTTTATATGCATTTTTACATTGGAGTTAAGCCATCCAGGACTTTTGTTCACTCTTTTAAATTTATTACCCAATGGGATGCATTGGCTAATGCCCTTATTTAATATGCTCTTAAAGCAAACCCATCTGTCCTCCGTGTTCTTTGTTTTTAAGATTTTATCCCAATTTATGCCTTCTAGCAAGGTTCGTAGTTTAGGGAAGTTGGCTCTTTTGAAATTCAGTGTCTTTGTATTCTCCTTATGTTTCCTATTTGTGTGATTTATACTGAATCCAATTGACCTGTGACCGCTGTTACCTAAATTGTCCTGTATTTCCACATCCGTGATCAGGTCTGTATTGTTAATAAGCAGTAGATCCAGTAACGGATGGTGTGCCTACCATCTGACCCATAAAATTGCCCTGCAAGACATTTAGGAACTGGCGAGCCTTAGGTGAATGAGTGGTTCCCTCGCCCAGTCTATGTCTGGATAATTAAAATCCCCCATTATGATAACACTTTCCATACTTGCTGCTAATCCAATTTGTGATAGGAGATCTGTCTCCCCTTCCTCCCTCAGGTTAGGGGGCCTATAGCATACTCCCAGTATTATTTTCCCCTTAGCTTCATCCCTTTGGAGCTCTACCCACAAGGATTCCACCTCCTCCCTAGCTCTCTTAGTGATGTCATCTCTCACATTCACTTGTACATTATTCTTGATATATAGGCATACCCTTCCCCCTTTTTTACCCTCTCTAGCCTTGCGATAAAGGGTATACCCTTGAATGGTTGCCAGCCAATCATGAGAGCTGTTGAACCAGGTCTCTGAAATTCCCACAAAATCCAAATCCTCCACATACAACAGTATCTCTAGTTCACCCATCTTGTCCACCAGGCTCCTGGCATTGGTGAACATGCCACGTAGTTTACATGTTATCCTCTTATTGGGTATTCCAAGATTGCAACTAGGACTTGCTACTATACTTACCTTGGGTTTATGTGCTTTGGTCAACCTATGACTAATGCCCCCAATATTACCCTCTGGAATATGTTCAGCGCTGACTATCTCTACCTCTGGACCCTTCCCCACCCTTGCCTAGTTTAAAAACCCCTCTAACTTTTTGGCCATCTTCATTCCCAGCTGATCTGCACCCTCCTCATTTAGGTGCAGTCCATCCCTTCTATAGTACTGGTTATCGACAGAAGTCAGCCCAGTCCTCTAGGAACCCAAACCCCTCCTTACTACACCAGCTCTTCAGCCACTTGTTTAATTCCCTAATCTCCCTCTGCCTTTCTGGTGTGGCTCGATGTACCGGTAGTATTCCTGAGAATACTACCTTGGAGGTCCTTTTCCTTAATTTAGCTCCCAAGTCCCTAAAATCGTTCTTTAGGACACTCCATCTGCCTTTGACTTTGTCATTGGTGGCAAAGTGCACGTGATCTTCCCCAGGCCCTCCCAGTAATCTGTCTACAAGATCCGTGATGTGCCGAACCTGAGTGCCCGTAAACAACATACAGTTCGTTGCTTCAGGTCTTTGTTACAGATTGGCCTCTATGTCTTTCTAAGAATTGCGTCTCCTACCACCAGAATCTGTCTTTCCTTTCCCTTCTTTCTCCCCCCGCTCTCACTGGAGGAGTTCTTCCCCTGGCAGCTAGGAGAGTCCCTCAGCTCCAGCAGCGCTGGTCCCTGACTGGTTTTACCAATGTCACTCAATGGAGCATACTTATTGGGATGCTCCAGTCCTGGATCGGCCTCCCTGGCACTTCCCCCTCTACCCTTCCTGACTGTCACCCATCTACTCTTTCCTAGTGCCTGCACCTCTTTGTCTCCACCTGCCTTTGTGCTGGCCCCTGCCGTCACCTACCATATATGTTCCTGGCTTTCCTTTAGTATGGAGGGACTTCTTAGTGCTGACAGTTGCTTCCCCAGATTCAGAACCTGGGCTTCCAGGGAAACAATGTGCTTACATTTTGCACAGCAGTGTTCACCCTCGATTGGATGATCAAGGAACGCATACATGCCACAAGATGTACAACGAGTCGCCTCTCCACACCCGCCTGGCATCATACCTATTAGGTAATTTGGACAGGGTATAATCCCCAATCCTCATTAAATTAACAACTAGCTTCCTGACACTAATACTCAACAAGACAATACACAGGTACTCAACAAGACAATACACAGGTGCTCAACAAGACAATATACAGGTACTCGCAGACCTACGTGCACCCACAGACCTACGTGCACTCGCACACCTACTCGCAGACCTACATGCACTCGCAGACCCAGGTGCACTCGCAGACCCAGGTGCACCCGCAGACCTACGTGCACCCGCAGACCTACGCGTACCCGCAGACCTATGTGCACCCGCAATACACAGTACACAATACACAATTACTAACGATCCACACACACTACTCAGACAACACTCAGGTATTCACACTACACAGGTACCATCCAAGGTATGTTGCACTTTTCAAGGGGATTTGTCCAAGAGCTTAGTCAATGTGGTAATGTTTCACTTTGCAAAGAATACCCAGTCACATGCAAGGAAAATAAAAAAAAACACTTGAACATGATTGGATGATGGAAGTCAACAGAGTTTCACCTCATTCAATAAGCTCTGGGGCAAATTCCCTATCAAAGTGCAATTTCCCTTGCAATGTGAACAGCCTATTAGTCTTTAAAGTAGAATTCCAAGATAAACCCATAGTATTAAAAATGCAGCCCCCCAACACCTACGCTGACTAAGCTTTATAGGAAATATGTATACACTCTGACTCGGTGGAGTGATGTGATCTGGCTCCCTTGTGTCAGCCAGTGGCGGCTGCAAGGGAGAGGAGAGAGAACTCAACAGCGGCTATTAAAGCCTGGAGTAATGACATCACCCTTAAGCCTCGTACACACAATCGTTTTTTCTGCAGACAAAACCTCGGACTTTTGTCCAAAGGCATGTGCCTGCATTTTGTCTTGTATACAAATGGCAGAGAATTGTCAGCCAACAAACACGAACATAGTGACGTACTACGTGGTTTTTCAGCTCTTCGCCGCCACCCTTTGGGCTCCTTCTGCTAATTTTGTGTTATTGGAAGATTGATGAGTGTTGATTTGCGCTTTTCATTTAGTGCTTTTCAGTTTGTTTCCGAATGGCCGTTCGTCAACAAGACATGTTGCGGAATCGGAGGAGATAACGTGTTGTTTATTATTGGCCTTGGAGTTATTGCTTTGATGTCACGGAACGCCCCACACTCCGCTTGAGTGCTTCCGTCATATACCGCTTCCTAAGTTCTGGAACACGAGTCCAATGGATCTGGCTATAGGAACCCCAAGAACTAGACAACACCAGTCTTGGAGTACATCAGAACTACCTTTATTTTGAGATCTCACAGACCTTTATACAGCAGGGATGACTCAAAGCTAACCTAATTAACATGACCTAATTTACTACAAAATGTACCCAGACCAGATGACAGTCTTGTGGGCACCGAGCTTCACACATTAATACAATTAACAATACAAACAACAATCTCCCCCCTCCTCAGCCTAGACCATTCGTCTATTAGCCAGTGCTGCTGGCTAATGTGATCAGCTCTCTCAATTAACATAAACACATGTTGATAACACCAGCATCTCCTCACAGGATGTGTCCCAACAGAATGAATCAGTCTTATCAGCAGGGGGCTGCTGGAGGAATCCCCCCCTCCCTCTTCAGGGACACAAATCTACAGTAAGGAGTCCCCATACAATATATACATGACTGAGTCCGATTAATACAGTTCAGACTGGATTTCTCATTCACCTCAAATGCTAGGGCCCATAATCGGTGGGCAACAGGCTTGCATACAGTCCTCTCCAACAGCCTCTGCTCCGGCCAGGTCCGTGACATTTCTCCCCTTTCGGCAGGAGACTAACACAGGAGGAGACCCCAGACGGGTTGACTCCGAAGTTAGTCCATAGTTCCAGTCCTCTACTGCCTGTACCCACACAGTACCCCAAACAAATTATTCCAAACAGTGTATTACTCACCCAGCCATCCTCTGCCTCTCTCAGAGAACATATCTGCCGCTGGGGAGAGGCCCGGACTGGCCCTTCTCCCTGGAATCCTTTCTGCCGCTGGAGAGAAGACAGGGGGACTGGGCTCACTCCATCCTGCTGTTGGGGATCTGGGCCGACTGCCCAGCATCCCTGGGGTATACAGGTGGGGACTGAAGCCCCATCAACCGACACCAGATCAAGCTGCAGTTGTGAGGTGATGACTGCATTCTCTCCTTGGATCCTGATCTGCAGCTCGCGATAGACTGCCACCTCCTCACCTTGGGCCTCCACAATTGCTGCAGGTGTGGGGCAGAGGTCTTGGACCCTCTGTCCGGTTGCCAGCACTTCTGCTGGGGGTTTGCCAGGTGGTTCCTCCTCTACAGAAACGTCTATTAAATCCCCAGTCTCTGGAATTGGTAAAAGTGTGGGACAGAGGTCTTGGACCCTCTGTTCAGTTACCAGATCTTCAGCTGGAGAAGTTTGTTTTAACTCCATAGATGCTGCTGGCAGAAAATCACATGTCCCTGTCAGTGTTGTGGGAGAAAGGCTGACTACCTCTTCTCTCAGGAAGGCTGAAGCCACTGTTGGTGCTGGGCAGAACACAGTGAACTTTGGCCCTGATAGCAGCTCTTCTGCTGGAGGCTCATCAGGTTGTTCTTCCTCAGCAGAAAAGTCTATTAAATCCTCTACCTCTATAACTGGTGTCTGTGGATAGAGGTTCACCATCTCCTGTCCGTGGAACTCAGAAGATGCCATCAGTGCTGAGCAGAGCGCAATGAAGTTTGGCCCTAATCCCAACTCTTCTGCTGGGGGCTCACCCGATGGTTCTTCCTCAGCAGAAAAGTCTATCAAATCCCCTGTCTCTGCAACTGGTGTCTGGGGATGGAGGTTCACCATCTCCTGTCCATGGAACCCAGAAGATGTTATCAGTGCTGGGCAGAGGTTAGCAGAGCTCTGCCCTGTTGTCAGCACTTCAGTTTTGGGGATGGCAATCTCCAGATTTTCCACTGCAGATTCTCTGGCATGCTGCTGGACAGGCACATTCCTCCATCCAAGATCATCCCATGCAGAAACAGGATCATCAAGGTCAGTCAGCACTTGCTGCATCCGCCATAAGACCTCCGCCTCCATAGCTGTGGGGGCAGGTTGGCAAAGCACACTATCGCTCTGCCACATTGCCGACTCTTCAGCCAGGATTTCAGGGTTGTCAGCTGGTATTTCCTGATAGTCCCAGGCAAAGGGAGCCCAGCCCTGGCACTGAGCAATGTCTAGCAGCCGTCTGTAGGCGATCTCTAGCTCCCATTCCTGAACGGCCAGAAACTCCAAATCTTCCTGTGCCCAGTGCACTTCCGAAATGTTCAGTAGCCCTTCTCTGAAATCCATGATTTCGTCCACCCGCCGCTCCAAATCACTCCCAAAGTTAGGGTCCCCTGTCAGCTTCACAAACAACAGTCCCAAGCCGCCGTAGCTTAAGCCTTCCGTTGGGCTGTCATGCGCTATCCAGGGACATGCTTGAGATACATGCCACCGGAGGGCTCTGTAGCTCTCATCCAGCTTCATCTCTGCCCAGACCAGCCTGCTTAATTCAGCTGTCTGCTTCTTGTGTGGTTTTTCTCCCAAAAACCGCACCCGCAGTCCGTACTGCGACCAGTACCTTTCCTCGATGGAGGGGAGAACTTTTCCCTGGTGTCGCTGCTCACGGGCTAGCGCTTCCTTCCAGAGTTTGCAGCGAATAGAATCACACCATCCCAGCAGGACCTGCTCCGATACTGGTCCTCTGTGCTGTATCTGCATCTCTCGCAACCTCCTTCTGAATTCCTCATCCATGGCGGCTGGTATCTGTACCTCTCCTCTTCTGCTATCTGGACCTTGGATCCAGATGGAAGTTTGGATGTCCCAGACTTCAGGAAGCTTTCCCGCTGCTTGCCACCAATGTCACGGAACGCCCCACACTCCGCTTGAGTGCTTCCGTCATATACCGCTTCCTAAGTTCTGGAACACGAGTCCAATGGATCTGGCTATAGGAACCCCAAGAACTAGACAACACCAGTCTTGGAGTACATCAGAACTACCTTTATTTTGAGATCTCACAGACCTTTATACAGCAGGGATGACTCAAAGCTAACCTAATTAACATGACTTAATTTACTACAAAATGTACCCAGACCAGATGACAGTCTTGTGGGCACCGAGCTTCACACATTAATACAATTAACAATACAAACAACAATCTCCCCCCTCCTCAGCCTAGACCATTCGTCTATTAGCCAGTGCTGCTGGCTAATGTGATCAGCTCTCTCAATTAACATAAACACATGTTGATAACACCAGCATCTCCTCACAGGATGTGTCCCAACAGAATGAATCAGTCTTATCAGCAGGGGGCTGCTGGAGGAATCCCCCCTCCCTCTTCAGGGACACAAATCTACAGTAAGGAGTCCCCATACAATATATACATGACTGAGTCCGATTAATACAGTTCAGACTGGATTTCTCATTCACCTCAAATGCTAGGGCCCATAATCGGTGGGCAACAGGCTTGCATACAGTCCTCTCCAACAGCCTCTGCTCCGGCCAGGTCCGTGACAGCTTTGACCCAAGTCCAGTCCAGGAACAGGAGAAGGAGCATTTCTTGGACCAAAAATTGGTTGCTTTATTAATGGTGACCAATTATGTCATATGCCTTTGCTGCAGGAGCTCCAGGAGAATAATTTGGATGATATTCAGAATTATCTCCGGATGACAGACATCTGCTTTCACCAACTCTTGGCATTGAAGCAGGACACATGCATGAGACTTTTATTTTATTTTTTGGTTGAATAATGATTTTATTTCGTATATCTTCTATATTTTTGGATGCATAGAATGCACTTTTTGGTTAAGTTCTATTGGCAGATAGCATGTCTAATTTTATTTGTTTTCTTTTTTTAATGCACAATAAAACAAATTGTGGAGAATAATACTTGGCTATGTGTTTTACTTCAAATGACAGTTTGGGAGTAGGCAGTTACATTTAAAAAAAATACAATGTAAAATTGACAAGGAACACCAACATAGTTTTATCTTTGATCTTAAAAACTACAGGCTAATGGTGCTGTGGTAACTTGCCCCCAAAAAAAGAAAAGCATAATAATATTCTTGATATCACTAGAGAATAAAAGCCTTTTAAAATACGTTTGGCAGAACTCCATCAGTATCACCAACAAAGCAGCTTCATTACTATCCCTTTAAAGAACAAGAGAATGTGCACTGCATTTCGAGATTTCATAATTTGCCACGTCACAAATGTCAATTCTCCATTACGAATGCTAGTTTACAAGACCGACCGCTTCTGGCTCGTCCTTGCTTCCGAACATGCGTGTTTGTACTTTGGACTTTTGTCAGACGGACTTGTGTACACACGCTCGGAAAATCCGACAACAGACATTTGTCAGCGGAAAATTTTAAAGCCTACCATCCAACATTTATCCGCGGAAAAAACCAACAATTGTCCGATGGAGTGTACAAACGGTCGGATTTTCCACCAACAGCCTGTCATCACACATTTCCCATTGGTAAATCCGATCGTGTGTATGTGGCTTTAGACTACTATGGCCCATCCTTTGTCTGCGCTTCCTCCTTTCACCTGCAGACACCACTGACTAACACAGAGGAGCTGGTTCATGTAACCAGACCAGAGTGGGCTGAATAAAGGTGTCAGGGTGGAAACAGGAACCAACCTTGCCAGTATTGCCGCCTTCCTGCGCGCATGCGTGGCAGAGCAGCGCTTCAGTGCAGATGTGTGCGCAATCCAACGGCGTGCGCATAATGTGAGTTCCTTTGCTGGCCTATAAAAGGCTGCTCAGCTCCATGCTTTAATTGCTGGTTTATCTCTCAGCTTCCCGTGTTCCTTGCCTCTGTATCTTGCCTTGTGATTAACCGTTGTGACCCGGATTGACCCTGACCTGCTCTGATCTCCTCCTGCACCTGACCCTTACAGGCTTTGCTACCAGTCTCCTGTGTTTGACCCTCAGCCTGCTTACGGACTTTGCTACCAGTCTCCTGTGCTTAACCCTTAGCCTGCTCACGGACTTTGCTACCAGTCTCCTGTACGAGACCCCTCAGCCTGTTTAAAGACTTGCTACCAGTCACCTGTGTTCGACCCTCGGCCTGCTGTTGGACTCTGCTATTTCATCTACCTCATTGGGCTCCAGTGTCTACAAGTCCCTGCACAACTGCCAGCTTCCCAGTGACCTTCACGTAAGATCTGCCCAGCCTGCTGGTGTCTCGTGCCTCTTTGTGCCCTTCACCCTCTGTACCACCACCAGGGGTGGAGGGCGCTTAGTCGCAAGAGAGAACCGCTCTCAGCATCTCGGCCTCGGTGTGTACCTCCTTGACACAAGGTATAAGTGTATACATTTCTCTTACACAGGTTAGTCAGCATAGGTTCTAGCAGGGAACATTTTTAACACTACTTAGGTTCATCCTGGAATTCTACTTTGATTAATCAACCCAACTTAAAGCAGAAGTATAGCCAAAGCTATTTTGGCTATATTTCTACTATGGATCACAGAACTGCAGTTAGTTCAGTGCAGGCTCTGAAACACCAGCCAGATAGTTGGGATCTACCAAGATGTCTCGACCGGCAGCTGGCTCGGCCTCTCAGCAAATTGCTGAAAGCATGAACCAGCTGCTCCTCCCCCTGCATGGCTCAGTGCTCCAGGGAGCCTTGGAGGGCAGAAAAGAGGGTGTCTGACAGGTGCCAGCTCTCTGCAGGCTAAAGACCAATATCTGAGCAATCAGTGCTCTTTGATTGCTCAGTTCTCAGTCTTAGAGCCAGAGGGGATCGACGCTGTAGCCATCTAGGTAAGTATAAATGTTTTTCTTATTTTAAAGCCATACTTCTCGTTTAAGTGGTAGGGTCAAAGAAAAAGCAGACCTCTGATACCTTCTAAATGAGTTAGCAATGTCAGGGGTCCCATTTTCTATAATTGTGGCTTAAATACAGATTTTTTTCCAATTAAATCAAATTATTTGACCTCAATTGCCTCAACTTTTTTTTTAGCTGAGTCTAAGTATATTTCAAAATAACCCCATCTCACCAAGTGTAAGCTTTAGTCATAAAATTCTTGTTGTTTCACTGTTAGCTGCAATTACTGAATTAAAACAATTACACAACAGTTCCATTCTCCTTATCGTTATGAGTCCACACTGACCAGTCCTCAATGTGCTCATCAAACTTCCAGAATCTCTCTGAAAACAATGACACGTCAGGAACTCCACGTTGTAAAGCTGATCTAAAGTTCAGGCTGACTTGGAATAGAGTCATAGCATAGGGAACGTCCAATATAAAGGGCAGACTGTAGCATCGGTATCAACATCAATCCCAAGTACCAGGCTACAGGTAAGGGGAAAGGAAGTCCTATTACACAGGGGTAAATATCATCTTAGTTCATAAATTATTTGAGAAGAAATTATGTGTTACCTGAAAGTTTTTGAACATTTTTTTAAGTTTCGGGGGGTGGGGGGCATTATTCATTATTTTATTGTTGCATTATTCTACTTGTTTAGTATCTAGTTAAACTCTTTTCAGAATATGAAAGTATGTTTATATTGTACCATTATAACACATGTTCACATTTTAGTTTACTAGTTCTGACTCTTATCTCCCAGAGATACATAGCAGCAAAACTTGGGTTTTGAGTAACACTGGTTTCCACATCCTAACATTTATGCTAGCCTATTGAAGAGGGTTGGTTAACCCCTCCTCAGTTCAGAAAGGTACAAATGCACAATAAGTATTATGTTAAGGTTAAAATAACAACTAACTTTATAACATAAAATAGGGTTAGCTTGTATACAGCTTAGAGCCATTATTTCATTGTATAATATATATATATACACAAATCTTAATTGTCTGACACTGCTATTTTTCTTTATATAGATTTCAATTACTGGGGATCATTTGGCTGTCTCTTCTTGACCTTCTCGATCAGTCAACATGTTGGTAAAAGTTGCAGCCCTCGCACTTCTTATGTGCGCAGTCACAGGTCAGTAAAATCAGCATGTGACCAGGGTCATTTCTTTGAGAAGTCAAGGTGAAATTTTATCTAAGATAGCACATTTTAGGTGAAGCATGAGATGATATCTTCATCTAATGGTGTTTGTCCTTTTGGATACATCAGTAATGTAATTTATTACATTGTTTCCATAGTGTTTACACTGGTACATATGGTCACAATTAAAAGGGGATGGAATTTACTACAGGGGAAGGACCTAGTAATCATGGGTGGGGCTAGTAGCAAAAGCACTTGGCACCACTTTAGAAAGAAACATTCCTGATGCACAGGCCCACGCACCCAATGTCTGTAACTATATAAGCTGAAAAAGTAAAACTGATCTGTACCTTTTACCTATTGATAGTAATAAAACTCCAGTGTATATACTTATTCTTTCCTAAAGACTCTATTGCCACTACAGGACCATTTCTAAAGCTGTGGAATGGAGGGTGCAAATAGGTCAGTGGGGGGCCTTCCGACAATATTAATATAGAGGGGTTTTCTCAAAACTGGGATTACTGGAAGCCTTCACATAAAAATAAACTGCATGTATAGAACTGCTGATCTTACTACATGGTGAACAATAGGGTTTAAAGCCCAGATTAATTAAACCTCAGGTTTCGGTGCTTCTGCACTAATAACCACCTATGCACCTCTATTACTGATTACTTTATCCATTTACATACATTATACAATCTTCTGGCCCCCTTTTTAAATGTTTATAGTGCAGTGACCTATAACCAGTCTCTGTATATGCTAGCTTTGTAAGTAGATAACATGTGATTGTTTTTTATGAGCTACTGCACCTAATATCAGATCTAGCCACTGCTTTATTATATAAGTCAATTTAATGTGACGTTCTATGTCTGATGATGAGTTCTTCTCTCCATTAGGATCTCAGGCAGAAGTCAGCACTGACCAGGTATCCGATGCTTTCTGGAAATACTTCACTCAGCTGACCACTGGCACAAAGGACACTATAGATCAGATCCAGCAATCTGACATCAGCAAACAGCTAAAGTAAGTGAAAATAACTGTAACAGCATCAAAGTCCTAGTCAAAGTCAGTAGAACCTACTGGATAAGTTATTTTGGCTCTAAAAGACATAGCATTTTATCATCTCGTTACAAAAAAAATAGCTTGCCCATCAGCCTTTCCTGTTATATAGGGTTGCAAGGGTTCTGACAAGTAGGCGTTTATCTGTGAAATAATTTTCCTTGTAATTTTATTGGGGTACAGTATCGAGGGTGACATGGTATGTGACTTGCCCTACTGAAAGCATCCGCTAGTGATGACAAATTTTGCAACAGCAATTTTGCCTCTGGTTGTTATACCTAATGAACCTGTAAATGCTCTGTCCTCTAATGCCCTGTACACACGGATGGACTTTGTTCGGACATTCCGACAACAAAATCCTAGGATTTCACATCTTAATTATCATAATTTCTGTCAGTAATATACTTCTTTCACTAAACCTTGATTCAATTTTAGAACTCCTGTGCATTTCTAGGTGCTGCTGATTTACGTTATAAGTTTAGTGCTGTCTGTATATTAATTCTGGAAATTTCACACTTTATAGAAACTATTACAACAATTTTATATTATCTCTGTAAAGTTAAAACACATAGGTGATCAGCACTCAACAGGCTCGTTTTTATCAGAATCATAACATATAAATGCATAGCATAGTAGGTAAATCTATATAAATGTTGCACAAGCAGGCACATCACAACTTTAATGAAGGTAAAGAGTTCAATCAGTTTCGATTAAGTTGTACACTCAATGGAGTTGATTTACTGAAGGCAAATAGGTTGTTCACTTTGCAGTGAAAATTGTTCTTCGCAAGGGAATTTTATCCAGAGCTTAGTCACTGTAGTGAAGTTTTACTTTGGAAAGAATACCTAATCACATGCCAGGAAAAAAACAGCATTTTTACTTGTGTATGAGTGGATGATGGAAGTCAGCAGAGTTTCACTGCATTCGCTAAACTCTGAGGGCAAACTCCCTTGCAATGTGAAAAGTTTATTTGTCTTTAGTAATTCAACCCCAGTGCAATGTAAGCCTTCCCTGATCCCTCAAAGAAATGGGATATCTGGGAAAGGTATGACAATATTTATTAACTGCATATAGATTAAGAAAGGGTAGATGGCAGATAAGGATTAAAGAGATGCAGGAAGCAAAATAAATCAACCAACTAGGTGTAATCATTATAAATGTTGTAGCCTCCAGAAGCCTTTCGATATACTGTATGTCATTTAATCTATCTATGTAATGATGTAGGACAGATGTACTAAAGAAATGTAGACTTTGCTATTGCTGGCTCCTCCTCCTGAAAATACTAGCTGATAGTTGAGCTGAATCTATAACTTTAGTACTTTATGAGTCACTGACTTGGAACAAATATAAGGTTCAGGAGTTCTGACTTGACTCTGACTTTCCTGGTCTGCATGCTTAACCCAGCTCAGTGACTCAAATGGTAATAAAGTCTATTGGCAGTCAAGCAGCTAGCATTTTCACAAGAAGACCAGCAATGACTACCTCCACATAAAGTACAGGCAAAAGCAAAACTATAACACTAATACACATCCTAAAATAGTTACATAGTTACCTAGTAGGTGAGGTCAAAGAAAGACACAAGTCCATCAAGTCCAACCGATGTGTGCTATTATATGTCAGTATTACATTGTATATCCCTGTATGTTGCGATCAATCAGGTGCTTATCTAATAGTTTCTTGAAACTATCGATGCTCCCTGATGAGACCACCGCCTGTGGAAGGGAATTCCACATCCTTGCCGCTCTTACAGTAAAGAACTCTCTACGTAGTTTAAGGTTAAACCTCTTTTCTTCTAATTTTAATGAGTGGCCACGAGTCTTGTTAAACTCCCTTCCGTGAAAAAGTTTTATCCCTATTGTGGGGTCACCAGCATGGTATTTGTATATTGAAATCATATCCCCTCTCAAGCGTCTCTTCTCCAGAGACAATAAATTCAGTGCTCGCAACCTCTCCTCATAACTAATATCCTTCAGACCCTTTATTAGCTTTGTTGCCCTTCTTTGTACTCGCTCCATTTCCAGTACATCCTTCCTGAGGACTGGTGCCCAGAACTGGACAGTATACTCTAGGTGCGGCCGGACCAGAGTCTTGTAGAGCGGGAGAATTATCGTTTTAACTCTGGAATTAATCCCCTTTTTAATGCATGCCAATATTCTGTTAGCTTTGTTAGCAGCAGCTTGGCATTGCATGCCATTGCTGAGCCTATCATCTACTAGGACCCCCAGGTCCTTTTCCATGCTAGATTCCCCCCAAAAATGTATTCAAAGCCCTGATTTTTGGGGGGGTTGGATAGAGTGGTCACAGGTTAGGACCCCTGTGAATTTGTATATTGATATTTGTGTCCCTGGTAGGGACATTCTGTGAAAATCCCAAACTGAGTTGTCATCAGAACAAGAGTAGGGGGGAAATGTTCTAATGGAGACACTTGTTCCAGAGATAAATATTTCAGAGGGTATTTCTGTCACTTTACCCTCACTTCTTGTTGTACAGGACAGCAAGTGAAGGGTAATCTACCCAAAGAGACACAGAAAAAAAGAAAATGTTTGCCGTTAGATATACTTTAATGATTAATGTTAATGTTGCTACATTTTTTTTTTTTTTTTTATAAAATGTTTTAAAAACACTATAAGCTGATCTGAATGGTTGTTATAGGTTAACCGCTTGCCAACCAGTGCACGACGATATACGTCAGGAACAATGTCACGGCTGCGCAAATAGGCGTACCTGTACACTCCCTTTAAGATGCAGCACTGTGGGCACGCGTACTCCGTGACCAGTCCTGCGGACTCGCTGTCCGCCGGTGTCCCGCGATCGCATCACGGAGCGGCAGAACAGGGAGATGCCTATGTAAACAAGGCATTTTTCTGTTCTGCCTAGTGGCATGACAGGGATCTACTGCTTCCTGTCATCAGGAGCAGTGATCGCTCTCATGTCAGTGGTAGCCCACCCCCCCACAGTTAGAATCACTTCCTAGGACACACTTAACCCCTTGATCGCCCCCTAGTGTTTAACCCCTTCCCTGCCAGTGTCATTTATACAGTAATCAGTGCATTTTTATAGCACTGATCACTGTATAAATGACAATGGTCCCAAAATGTTGTCAAAAGTGTCTGATGTGTCCGCCATAATGTCACAGTCATGATAAAAAAAATCGCAGATCGCCGCCATTATTAATAAAAAAAAAAAAAAAATAATAATAAAAATGCCATAAATCTATCCCCTATTTTGTAGATGCTATAACTTTTTTTTTTTTTTTTTTTTTTCTACCAAAAATATGTAGAAGAATACATATTGGCCTAAACTGAGAAAGAAATTTGTTTTTTTATATATTTTTTGGGGATATTTATTATAGCAAAATAAGTCTTTTTTTTTTTTATAGCGCAAAAAATAAAAACCACAGGAGGTGATCAAATACCACCAAAAGAAAGCTCTATTTGTGGGCAAAAAAGGACACCAATTTTGTTTTGGTGCAACGTCGCATGACTGCGCAATTGTCAGTTAAAGCGACGCAGTGTCGTATCGCAAAAAGTGCTCTGGTCAAGAAGGGGATAAATTCTTCCAGGGTTGAAGTGGTTAAGATATATTGCAATGGTTATACAATACATTTATTTTGTTTATTTACAAACATACTGCAGTTTCTGCTTTATGATGGATACTCGAATGCACTTTAGAATATATATGTATACAGTGGGGACGGAAAGTATTCAGACCCCCTTAAATTTTTCACTCTTTGTTATATTGCAGCCATTTGCTAAAATCATTTAAGTTCATTTTTTTCCTCATTATTGAACACACAGCACCCCATATTGACAGAAAAACACAGAATTGTTGACATTTTTGCAGATTTATTAAAAAAGAAAAATGAAATATCACATGGTCCTAAGTATTCAGACCCTTTGCTCAGTATTTCGTAGAAGCACCCTTTTGATCTGATACAGCCATGAGTCTTTTTGGGAAAGATGCAACAAGTTTTTCACACCTGGATTTGGGGATCCTCTGCCATTCCTCCTTGCAGATCCTCTCCAGTTCTGTCAGGTTGGATGGTAAACGTTGGCTGACAGCCATTTTTAGGTCTCTCCAGAGATGCTCAATTAGGTTTAAGTCAGGGCTCTGGCTGGGCCATTCAAGAACAGTCAGAGTTGTTGTGAAGCCACTCCTTCATTATTTTAGCTGTGTGCTTAGGATCATTGTCTTGTTGGAAGGTAAACCTTCGTCCCACTCTAAGGTCCTGGGCACTCTGGAGAAGGTTTTTGTACAGGAAATCCCTGCACTTGGCTGCATTCATCTTTCCCTCAATTGCAACCAGTCGTCCTGTCCCTGCAGCTGAAAAACACCCTCACAGCATGATGCTGCCATCACCATGCTTCATTGTTAGGACTGTATTGGACAGGTGATCAACAGTGCCTGGTTTTCTCCACACATACCGCTTAGAATTAAGGCCAAAAAGTTCTATCTTGGTTTCATCAGACCAGAGAATCTTATTTCTCACCATCTTGGAGTCCTTCAGGTGTTTTTTAGCAAACTCCATACGGGCTTTCATGTGTCTTGCACTGAGGAGAGGCTTCCGTCGGGCCACCATAAAGCCCCGACTGGTGGACGGCTGCAGTGATGGTTGACCTTCTACAACTTTCTCCCATCTCCCGACTGCATCTCTGGAGCTCAGCCACAGTGATCTTTGGGTTCTTCTTTACCTCTCTCACCAAGGCTCTTCTCCCCCAATAGCTCAGTTTGGCTGGACGGCCAGCTCTAGGAAGGGTTCTGGTTGTCCCAAACCTCTTCCATTTAAGGATTATGGAGGCCACTGTGCTCTTAGGAACCTTAAGTGCAACAGAATTTTTTTGTAACCTTGGCCAGATCTGTGCCTTGCCACAATTCTGTCTCTGAGCTCTTCAGGCAGTTCCTTTGACCTCATGATTCTCATTTGCTCTGACATGCACTGTGAGCTGTAAGGTCTTATATAGACAGGTGTGTGGGTTTCCTAATCAAGTCCAATCAGTATAATCAAACACAGCTGGACTCAAATGAAGGTGTAGAACCATCTCAAGGATGATCAGAAGAAATGGACAGCACCTGAGTTAAATATGAGTGTCACAGCAAAGGTTCTGAATACTTAGGACCATGTGATATTTCAGTTTTTCTTTTTTAATAAATCTGCAAAAAATGTCAACAATTCTGTATTTTTCTGTTAATATGGGGTGCTGTGTGTACATTAATGAGGTAAAAAATGAACTTAAATGATTTTAGCAAATGGCTGCAATATAACAAAGAGTGAAAAATTTAAGGGGGTCTGAAGACTTTCTGTCCCCACTGTGTATGTGGGTGTGGGTGTGTGTGTGTGTGTGTGTGTGTGTATATATATATATATATATATATATATATATATATATATATATAAATATATATATATTAATTAGATGAAATGGTGATCTATGTAAATGTGGTATTTGATTGCTATTTTTCCACCCACAGTGTTTTAATTGAAGAAAACTTGAAGAGTCTAAATGTGTATGCAGGGGATCTACAGGAACAGCTCATTCCTTTTGCCAAGCAGATACATGAGAAATTAACACAGGATGCAGAAAAACAAAGAGAACAAATTAAAACAGAGTTGGAGAGGCTGAAAGAGAAGATCTCCCCATATGCAGATGAGTTGCACAAGCACCTGAACGATAATATCAAGGAACTTCAGATTAAATTGGCTCCATATGCAGAAGCGTTCCAAACCCAACTGGACAAAACTGCCCAGGAATTTAGCCAACAGCTAAAGTCTGTGACCAATGACCTGGAAGCTAAGTTCAAAGAAAATGCAGACCATCTACAGGCAACACTGGCTACATACTCACAAGAGTTTCAGGTAAAGGTAGATGAGAATATGGACCAATTGAGGAAGCAGGTGACACCTATCACAGAAAAAGTAAAAGAAAACATTGATCAGCAAATACAGGAGCTGTATAAAAGTCTGAATCCCTATGCAGAGGATGTTCAAGATGAGCTGCGAAAACAGATCCAGAACATGGAGTTTCAAATGAGAAAAAATGTGGATGAGCTGGAGAACAGAGCTCTGGAGCTAACGGTACAACTCCGAGAACAACTCTACCCTTATGCCAATGAGTTAAAAAACAAGGTCAATGGAGATATGGCAAATGTCAAACAGATGCTGGAACCCTATCTGACCCAAGTAAACCAGCAAATTGACCTGAAAATTACAGAATTTAAAGGCACAATTACACCAGAAGTGGAAGCTCTCAACAAGGCTCTGGTGCAGAGAGTAGAGGACATGAAGAAGAAGTTGGGAGAATACACTGTGACTATGCAAGATCAGGTGGAGTACCTAGAGAAAGATGTCAGGGACAAAATCCATGAATTCATAAATCAGGGTGTTTCTAATGAAAACTGAGTTTTCCATAGTCAAACTCATTTTCTGAATAGCAATATCGCAAATAATACCTACACAGCACTACACACAAAATGTGCTGTTAATTAAATTCATCAAGAATCCCATAAAATATTTCTACAACTTTCCACTCAATACATTTACACTCAGCACGATCTGTAGCATGTATTTATAACGTTCTCCCAGCAATCCTCGATTCTTCCTCAGTATTATTTGCCTAACACATTGTCTGTAGCTTTTCAAGGAATACTGAACTGCACTTACTGAAATTTCCATAGCTTAGCACTTTACTGATACTTAAAGTCAGCTCGAGAGTTCCAACATTCTCTGAAACAAAATATGAAACAAATTAGGTTAAAGGGAACCCTAGTTACCAACAATGATGAAATGTTTTATAACAATGGCCAGGATTCACAATGATTCCTTTTTATAGATTGCATTAAACAGATGAATGTGGTTTTGTAAAAAAAACAAAAAAAAACAAAAACAAAAACACAACAAGCAATATAAAAATGTATAGAAAATATGTTCCTGTCTGCTTTTAATGTTTAGAATACGGTGTGTGTGTATGTGTGTATATGTATATGTGTATATATATATATATATGTATATATTATACAGAAGGCAATATGGTTGATAGTATTAGAAATGTAAATGTACAATGTGAAGTCCGTTAAATAAAAAGCAACTTAGCAATGCATAATTTGTCATTGTTCTACTTTTTGTTAAAGTGATTGTAAATGATCAACTTGTAAAACAACCCATTCAGTTTAAAATAGAAATTAAAGGCAAAACATATATGTGTGTGTATAGATATAAAAATACATTATAAATACCCTTTTCCCCCTTTTTTTATAAGTGATCACATTCCCTCTGTTCTCAGCTGCACAGGAGCTGAGGGGAGGAGAAGCAGCAGCACACTGAGCTTCCCAGTAAATGGCTGTGCAGCGGGAGTGTGTCAGGACAAGCCTGGTCATTGGAGGAGAGTACACTGAGTTCCCAGCAGAGTTAGAGAACTGACCATGGTGTGCTCTCCTGTTTAATGTGGTCAGTTTTTAATAGGAAAGCAGAGGGACTGGAAGGATCACCAGGGATTTCACGCATAGGAACTAATACAAAGAGAACAGGAGACTCTCATACAAGTACATAGAACAGTAGGCAAATATCAGGAATATATTTGTGTTTTACAAGGGTTAATGAATTAAAAATTGGAATGGATATGAGTACATACATATGCAAGAAATAATGTGGTATACATATATGCTTTAAACAATAACAATATAGAAATATATTTGCTCTCAAGAAAAATCAAAACAACAACACCTGGGTTTAGTATGCAAACTTTTGTATATTGAGGGGGAACATAGGTAATTTAATGCAATATAACATACTGTTTATATGCAATATATTGCAAATATACAATATCTCACAAAAGTGAGTACACCCCTCACATTTTTGTAAATATTTTATTGTATCTTTTGATGTGACAACACTGAAGAAATGACACTTTGCTACAATGTAAAGTAGTGAGTGTACAGCTTGTATAACAGTGTAAATTTGCTGAAACTGAGCTGCAGCACGGTTGCGAAGACCATACAGCGGTTAAACAGGACAGGTTCCACTCAGAACAGGCCTCACCATGGTCGACCAAAGAAGTTGAGTGCACGTGCTCAGTGTCATCTCCAGAGGTTGTCTTTGGGAAATAGACGTATGAGTGCTGCCAGCATTGCTGCAGAGGTTGAAGAGGTGGAGGGTCAGCCTGCCAGTGCTCAGACCATACACTGCACACTGCATCAAACTGGTTTGCATTGCTGTCCTCCCAGAAGAAAGCATCTTCTAAAGATTATGCACAAGAAAGCCTGCAAATAGTTTGCTGAAGACAAGCAGACTAAGGACATGGATTACTGGAACCATGTCCTGTGGTCTGATGAGATCAAGAAACTTTTTTGGTTCGGATGGTGTCAAGCATGTGTGGTGTCGACCAGGTGAGGAGTACAAAGACAAGTGTGTCTTGCCTACAGTCAAGCATGGTGGTGGGAGTGTCATGGTCTGGGGCTGCATGAGTGCTGCCGGCACTGGGGAACTACAGTTCATTGAGGGAACCATTAATGCCAACATGTACTGTGACATACTGAAGCAGAGCATGATTCCCTCCCTTCAGAGACTGGACCACAGGGCAGTATTCCAACATGATAACGACCCGACACGCCTCCAAGATGACCACTGCCTTGCTAAAGAAGCTGAGGGCAAAGATGATGGGCTGGCCAAGCATGTCTCCAGATCTAAACCCTATTAAGCATCTGTGGGGCATCCTCAAATGGGAGGTGGAGGAGCGCAAGGTCTCTAACATCCACCAGCTCCATGATTTCATCATGGAGGAGTGGAAGAGGACTCCAGTGGCAACCTGTGAAGCTCTGGTGAACTCCATGCCCAAGAGGGTTAAGGCAGTGCTGGAAAATAATGGTGGCCTCACAAAATATTGACACTTTGGGCCCAATTTGGACATTTTAAATTAGGGGTGTACTCAATTTTTTGCCAGCGGTTTAGACATTAATGGCTGTGTGTTGAGAAGGAATTACAGTTTGGGGCGCACAGGTGAAAAGGCATGATACTGGCCAGATCACCAGGTAAAAATAGAGGAAAAAAAGCCTAAACAAAAAGAAAACAAAGCCACCACATCCAATCATTTGAAAGCTTCAATATATTACATTTTTGTTCTTGGGCTTAATATCACTATAAATAGTATCCAATTCTGTCACTACATAAACAAATATACTACAGTAAGATCTGAGCTTTTTTACACCAAAAGTAAACCATGACTTAAAAAAAAAAAAAAAAAAAAAAAATATATATATATATATATATATATATATATATATATATATATATATATATATGTTTGCTTCTTTGTTAGAATGCTGACAGACTATATCAGGCTCTCTCCACCCTCATATCCATCCTTATGCATCTTGTTGGCTCCAAAACCAATGCCAGCCACACACCGCTACACGGCATCAACACATATGTACAACAAATGCATGCCATGGCGTCATGGAGCTATGACATTACATATCTACACAATACAGGTGTATCCATGATGCCAGCTGTAGACTGCGTCTGTCAGAGGGGAAGGTGGGCCATCCATCCACATCACATGAAAACATGCCTTGAGGTGGACTATCTACCACCTGCCACTATGACATACAAGTCCCAGATAACACAAAGGACTTGTGGCACTCCCACGTAGCTCCATCTACAAATGGAAAAAAAGAAATACATCCATTAGACCCCTTTCACACCGGGGCGGTTTGCAGGCGTTATTGCGCTAAAAATACCGCCTGCAAACCGCCCCAAAACAGCCTCCGCTGTTTGTTAAGTGTGAAAGCCCGAGGGCTTTCACACTGAAGCGGTGCGCTGGCAGGAGAAGAAAAAAACTCCTGCAACCGCATCTTTGGAGCGGTGAAGGAGCGGTGTATTCACCGCTCCTAAACCGCTCCTGCCCATTGAAATCAATGGGACAGCGCGGCTATAGCCACGCTATACGAGTGCTTTTAACCCTTTTTCGGCCGCCAGCGGGGGGTTAAAACCGCACCGCTAGCGTCCGAATACCGCGGTAAAACAGCGCTAATAATAGCACTGTTTTACCACCGACGCCCCCTACCGCCCCAGTGTGAAAGCAGCCTGACAATTCACTAAAACAGAGTCATGGTATAACCAGTCCCTAAAGAAAAAAACAATAAACAAAAAAACAATAAACAAAAGTAAAACAATAGGCTCATAAAGCTTATGTACAAATACAACATATGTATGACACAAAGGACAGATGTGACCCAGGCCTTCTATTTCCTTTTATATTTACCTTCTCAAATATTCATGAGTGGCTTTCATGAATAGTATGCAAATTTAAATATTCATAAGTATTTATTAGAATATAAGCTATCCATTCACTGGCATGATCACTGTGTTTTTACAAAATGCGATTTTCTAGTATGTCCCACATAGTTCTGGCTGGCTATAGTCTTGGTCTAGTGTAGCAACCCATGCCAAGAGCAACAACAAGTCTACAAATAAAATTTTTAAAGGGTTAGTTCACCTTTTCACAAAACATAAAGGTAAAGTAACTCACAACACCTTCTCTTCACCTCACACTTGAGCTTGAAAGTACTGGTGTCAGATGAGCATAAGGGTAGACAGGCCACAAACCGAGTTCGGTAACAGCCAGATAGATAGGTACCAAATCAAACAGAGTCCAGGTCAGAAACTAGCAAGGGTTGGCCGTGTGTTTGCACTGAAGTACAAAATCAGAAGGCAGAAATTTGACAAACATCCAGGCCAAGGTCGGTATCACGGATGAGCAGAAGACATTAACAGGCAAGTGTCACGTACATGATAGGAAACTGATATGATGAGGTTGGCCTCTCTTATATCTCCAGCCCTGGTCCCACTGAGAGTGGAACAATGGGTGGGACAGGAGGAGCCCGAGTTCCAGCAGGTGTTGATAGGAGAACTTGCAGCTGGAGTAGGAGATCTTGGGAAGCAGGTAAACCATCACGACAGTAATGGAACCTGTGTTTAGGAAACCAGCCAAGATTAAAGGGGCACTTCACTTGTACTGCAGGTTCAGGTCGCGGGGCTTGTCTGAACTCTCAGTGAAGTGCTGAGCAGGTGCAGTGGACAGCCAGGCAAGCCCACGCGCAGGAAGAACAGTCAGGATCGGTGGTAGAATTGTGGTCACAGGAATGGCCAGGGTCATTAACAGGTGGGCAGCAAGGTACTGAATTATAAGAAAAGCCAAAGTCAGGAACAGAGGTGGGGTCAGGGATAAAGCGGCAAATCAGAAGGATCCAAGATCAGGTCAGGGGCAAGCCAGGTTAGCAATGAGGGAAACAATGAGGGAAACACACAGTAAGAATGCAGGATGCAGGGAACAGTTGAAAGACCAGTCAGCATTTAAGGATGAGCAGAAGCATCCTTGAATAGCCATCTGGCACCAACATGCACTGTGTGCGAGTCCATACGAATTCCTGTGCGCATATGTTCACTTGCTCACTATTCTGCTAATAATTCTGTGCGCAATTCTGCGAGCCAAACGTCTCATAGGTATTCTCTGGCAGCAAGGATAATCCAGAGAAGAGTCAAACGTAGTCGGGTCAGGAACCGAGTCAATCAGGCTATCAGGAACACAGACAATAAGGGAATAAGCTAAAAGATCATCCAGCAATGATTCAATGCAGGCCTCTAGTTTAAATAGCAGCAATATAGAAAGATCTTGCGAGCCACAGATGGGTTAATGCCTACAAAATAAATCCCTGGTAATAGCCAGCTGCAAACACTAGTCACGTTTCATACCCGTGTAAATAGTAATAAAATGAAATAAATGCGTTTGCGCTAGAGAAATTATAATAATATAAGTAAAAATCAGTGTGTAGAAAATTAAAAATAAAAAAAATATCAGCCCCAGTTGAGCAGAGTACCCTCTCTTACTGTGGAGGCTCTTACTGTGGAGGCTGAGATGCTTGGAGACGTGGAAAATCTCAGAGAGGAGTTTTCGCTATTCCCTTAGTCGAGATGAGGAGGAGGGGGGGAGGTCCAGGCGGGGAATACTGAGGTAGCGGCACTGGAATGATAAAATGTTCCTCATGATTAGATGCCCCGGGTTGAGTCGATCTCTGGTGGTGAGCCATGGATTAAAAAACCGGGTCCAAGTCATCTCTTGGAGAGAACAAGTAAATTATCTTTAAGTTAACCCAATTCACTGGAAGATGTACTTATCAGGGATACGGGGGTCCCCACCACGGGGCGGGGGCACTTCATGCACATGAAGACATGGAGGACAGGGGGAACCCGGGGGGGTCTGCCCCCCCCCCCAGTCAGACAGGCCCCACCTTATTTTTGGGGGGTGTCGGGCTGGGGGGGGGGGGCTGCGGACCCCTCCGGATAATATTAATATTATTTTGAGATTGTTGTTATTAAATATCACTATCCGAAATACTGGTGGTAAAATAGTGAAGTTCTTGGTTTAAGCTTAGCAACGCTTTGAATATACATTCTTATAAGGATAGAGGTGGGGTGGGAAGGATAGGGGTGGGGGGGGATACGGGACGCTCTCATGGAGTTTGTCTTACCCACTTCCCCACATAGGCCGTCACACAAGCCCCCCAATTCAGTTTGGGGAGTAGATGTGACTTATTATTTGGTGTTTACCAATTTAGTGGTTTGAAGTAGAGTGGCGTGTGGAACGGATTGTTTCCGTCCCCTGCTCCATTTCTCTTCGACTTTTTCTTTTTTTTTTTTTGAGATGGATGGCCTTAAGGTGTTTTCACTCAATGCCAAGGGACTAAATACTCCTGAGAAACGGAAAATGTTGTTACACGACCTGAAGGCCTCTAAAACTGATATAGCATTCATACAGGAGACTCATTTTAGAGCGAATAAGGTGCCTGTACTAAAGAACAGATTTTTTCCTGAAATATACCATGCCACTAATAAATTTGCTAAAGCCAGAGGGGTATCTATTTTCCTATCTAGTAAGTTTTCATGGGTATGCAGTGAGTCTCTGTTAGATGAAGGGGGGCGCTTTGTGTTTATAAAAGGGCTTCTGGGCGGAGTACGGGTGACTCTAGCAACGATCTATGTGCCTAACGATCACCAGGATATCTTTATCCGTCGAATATTGGTCAAACTGATGGACTTCACGGAAGGCCCACTGATCTTGGGAGGGGATTTTAATGTCCCCCTGACCCCCCAAGTAGATACATCATCAGGGAAATCATCAGTTTCTATAAGCTCCCAAAAAACGGATTAATCAGGCTATACATAATGCCCAACTCATCGATGTGTGGCGCCTTCAGCACTCGGGTGAGAGGGACTACTCATTTTATTCCCCACCCCACAAGGTGTATTCGAGAATTGACTTTTTTTTAATCCCCCACGCCCAGTTGCATGCTGTTCGTGAAACCTCTATTGGTTCGATCACGTGGTCCGACCATGCCCCTATATCAATGACATATGCCCTATCACAAGTGGCTTCACATGCGACTCGCATGTGGAAATTGAATGAAAGCCTCTTACAAATTCCAGAAGTAGTATCAGAAATTACCAAAGAGTTGCCTCTATACTTTCAGACAAATCAAACTCCTGACAGTAATCCAGGCATAGTATGGGAGGCTCACAATACAGTCATACGAGGCATTTTTATTAAACACGGCTCTAGAATTAAAAGAGACAAGGAACGACAATTAAATCTGCTCCTGACCAAACTTCAAGCTACAGAATCTAAACACAAAAACATACCCTCTCAGGTAATAGAACGAGAACTAGTCGAAATTCGGACACAAATCAATGACCTTCTACAATACAGAGCTAAGGCGGCACTGCAGAAATGCAGGAAAACCAGTTACGCATATGGGGATAAATGTGGGAAAATATTAGCTAGGTTAACTAAGGAACAAAGACTCCAATCATACATACCACATATTATGTCCTCAAAAGATCAGAAAATATCTTTGCCAATGGAGATTTCGAAGGCTTTTCGAGACTTTTACGCATCTCTTTATAAAATACCATCTGCTACAAACCCCCAAACATTGATAGATGAATATGTGCAATCAGCTCAGATATCCACTATTACCCCTGAAATTAAAACAGAACTAGACAAACCAATAAGTTTAGAGGAACTGACATCAGCAGTAAACTCTACAAAACCAGGAAAGGCCCCCGGTCCGGACGGTCTTACCCTGCAATATTACAGAACCCTGCTTCCTATATTAGGACCCTTTATGGTAGATCTGTTCAATGGCTTGGGCAACGACGAGACTCTCCCTAGAGATATGTCAAAAGCATATATATCCGTTATTCCGAAGGAAGGCAAGGATCCGACCCTATGTGGCAGTTATAGGCCAATCTCCCTTCTAAACGCGGATATTAAATTGTTCACTAAAATTCTGGCGACTCGTTTAGCAATTCACTTACCAGATTTGGTGCATTTAGATCAAGTAGGCTTTGTTCCTACTAGAGAAGCAAGGGACAATACGACTAAAGTCTTAAATTTGCTACATGTGGCTAAAACCTCCCACACACCATGCGTATTCCTCAGCACAGACGCGGAAAAAGCGTTCGATCGGGTGAATTGGCAATATATGTTTACGGTTCTTCGACATCTGGCCTAGGTGATACCATTATTCAGTGGATTACTACAATTTACTCACAACCTACGGCTCAGGTTAAAGTAAATGGGTTCCTTTCGGATCCCTTTCCTATATTAAACGGCACCAGACAGGGATGTCCGCTTTCCCCCCTGCTATTTGTTCTGTGCTTAGAACCATTTCTAAATAGAATTCGTCGGAACCCGGACATCCAGGGCATAAGTGTCGGAGGTGATCAGTACAAAATTTCGGCCTATGCAGATGATATGCTCTTTTCATTGACAAATCCTGCTATTTCCCTCCCCAATCTACTACGTGAGTTTGAGACTTATGGACGTCTATCCAATTTGGAAATTAATTTCCATAAATCAGAAGCTATGGGGATAGGGATACCCCTTTCTATGCTGTCTACATTTAAGTCCAGTTTTAAATTCAAATGGACAGCGACAGCTTTGCAATATCTAGGCACTTATATACCGACGGAGATGTCTCGCATATTTGAACTGAATTTCCCATCACTGTTGTCAAAAACCCGTACGCTCTTAGAGACTTGGAACAGGGGCCTGCATTCGTTGTTTGGCAGAATTAGCCTATTAAAAATGAGTATTCTACCGAAATTTTTGTATCTGCTCCAAGCCCTACCAATTAGAATCCCCATATCCTATCTTAAACAAGTTAACGCACTTTTTATCAAGTTTGTGTGGGCGTATAAGAAGCCACGATTTTCTTTTCAATTAATGACCCTACCTAAACAACATGGGGGGCTAGCTTTCCCAGATATCCGAGCATATTATCAGGCAATCCACATAGGTAGAATTGTAGATTGGTGCCGTCATAGTCGATCTAAACTATGGGCTTTGATAGCCCAAACATGTATTTCACTCTCAAAGGCCCTGTGGTGCAATGACCATCTCCAACCACCATTGAAAAGTCACCCATTAATAGGGACGACTCTTCGTATAGGATCGGTAGCGAGTAAACAATACTCTCTTTCCTCTTCGGACTCTCCGTTATTTCCTATTTTAGGGAACCCACAATTCTCTCCTGGCCTCTGCCTCCACACGTTCGGCAATTTACGCCGGACCGGCATAACTCAAGCATCCCACTTTTTAGTGAATGGCAGATGGCCTTCCATCAAGGAACTAATGTCGGAGGAGGGCCCCTTTAAATTGATCCTCTGGCCAGCACTTCAGCTACGACACTTTTTGGATACAATACCTAATCCCCGTAATTTCGCCCGCTCCTTGACGACGTTTGAAGAATATTGCTCTGATGAAGGCAATATAACGCGGGTTCTATCTAAAATATACACTATGCTGAATTATCCGACAACTCTATCACATCCGTCGTTCTTGGAAAAATGGGAACAGGACCTACAACGGAAATTCACACCAGCACAAACCCAGAATATATTTAGATTAGCTTGGAAGACATCAATCTGTACAAAAACACAAGAATCTAACTACAAACTACTGACGAGATGGTATTATACCCCTTATCTTTTGCACCAATACTACCCTGATCCCACTGATCTTTGTTGGAGATGCTTGGGAGACAGAGGTACATTACTCCACATATTCTGGTCATGCCCCAAATTGACTAATTTCTGGACGACAGTCCGGGAAGTGTCTCAAAAGTTCACGGAATATAAGATACCTGGTGATCTGGCATTTTTCTTATTTCATGTCTCTAATATTCCTGTCAAATGCTATCAAGAATCAATTTTGGGGCACCTTCTCAATGCTGCAAAGTCCTGCATTCCACTTTACTGGAAAAAACAATCATCACCAACGGTGACCGACTGGCTACGTAAAGTGATAGACATCAGTAGAATGGAGGACTTGCTGGCGGCTGAGCGAAACCAACAAGACAAGTACTCCATGACTTGGAGTGTTTGGAAACAGTTAATCAATTCTACGGAGGGAATAGCCCTCCGCAGACAGGAGACTCATGTATGAATGCTATTCTTTACACACCTTGGCCATCCTTCTCGGTTGAATTTTTTTTTTTTTTTTTTTGTTCTGTCTTGTGTTTGTTTGTTTGTTTGTTTGGTCTTGTTTTCTTTGTTAATTGATTAGAAATAGGAAAAAAGAAACGAGCGTAGTTGGGTTTTTTACCTGAATCCCTTCTATATATCTCTCCCAGTAGACAACAAAGGGCAGTGCCGGTTGGGGACTGGCCCTAAAACAACTATACTAAACTGTATTGTAGACATAAAAGAATTGGGGTTATATTGCAGTTGTAATCCATATGCTATATTGTTTATTTTTTCTGTTGTACTGACCTGACTTTGCCCGTTGTGGGTGTTAATAAAAGTTATATTTGAAAAAAAAAAAATAAATAAAAAAAAAATCCCAATATATCTAAAACAAAACAATAAATATCAATCTGTGATAAATTAATTAGTAATAAAGTAAACAAAGTGCAACGTGCATATATAATGTTAGAGATCCAAGTGCAAACTCAAGTTTAAAAGAGTGCTCACTCTTTCCATATAGTGATTAATAAAGTTCATAAATGATGAATGCAAAGTGCACAAATGCAGTGTCCATCAACAGTGATATCCATCATGCTCATCAAAGGAGTGCGAAAAAAATCATGCTCCAGTGCTCTCCGGTGACCCCCAAAAGCATATGCGCTCACCTCGGAGCGTGTGACACAGTAACCAAACTATGTCAAATCACGCTTTGGAGCCACTCCTGGGCTCTAAATGGTATGCAGGTGCTGACCTCCAACTTGCTCAGTTAATAGGGTTCCAATTCATAAATAAAAGAGAAGAAACTCCATAGTGTAACATTGTAAGGAATTTATTCTAAAAACAAACACTCCCCTCCTAGGGGTACTCACATTGTATGGGTGCGTGAGTGTACCATCCTATTCAAGGCTTCACATAAGAGAAAACAAATCGCTGGTATGGCATGCGGTATAGTATACTCGTCTCGTCTCTTCCTCCGTGCTGACAGCTCCGTCCTGGCCCCTCCTCTACGCGTGTTCGACACAGGGATCACGTGTCTTCATCAGGGGGATCTGATTGGACGGATGCTCTATGGTCAAGATATACTAACGGCGGCCATTTTGCCATAGACCGCAGACAGACTAGTAATAGGCTACAGCTGTCCTCTCCCATTCTAATGCATTGACCCCTACAATCAGCGGTGAAACACGTACCTGATGACAGAGGGATCAAAACGCCTAGCCACCCATAGCTAGATGTAAAAGTATATTCCAAACCTATAATTAAATATAATATAACCCAGAGCGGAGCTGTGTGTTTCCAAGGATACCATACCGCACCTCATACATATACATAACACCTCATAAATACTAACAACTTGATCGAGCATATTATACTTGTTGTGTTAACCGCATAAATCGCTATATAAAAGAACAAGGCAATTGCAATCCATAGGAAAAATCAGAGAAAAATTAAGAAAAAAAAAATCAGAAAAAATTAGAAAGAAAAAAAAAAAAAAAAAAAATATAAATATATATATATATATATATATATATATATATATATATATATCTCACAATTCCATATATACAAATTCCTAGCTTAGTGGCAGATCATAATCTCATAGTTCATAAATACCATCCCACTGGGGTACAAAATCATATATATAACTTTAATAAACCTAATCAGCCCCATTGCGTGGCCTGGACCATGTATAATAAAAATCTATAAAAAATGTAGATAAACAATCTACATAACGTATTTAGAAAAATACGTGAAACATGAAATAAAAATAAAATAAAATAAAATAAGAACCTTATTACAAAATATATATTTTAAACATGACTATCTGTAGGAGAGTATTGACAGTATATGTTAAAGAATATATAAAATAAAATGAGAATAAAAAATGGGAAGATGTAACTGTATGCAAGGAAGAATAAGTAGGACCCTCTATCCACCAATCGTATCTATAGACACCAATAAGATGCATAATTCCCTCCTATTGGTTATATAGACCAAATTATAATAGATGTAGCTATATGTAAGGAAGAATGAATATCTATTTGCACCCATAAGATGCATAATTCCCTCCTATTGGTCATGCAGACCTAACTCAAAATCGATAGGATTAAGGAAAAAACTGGTGGGCCTGAGCGGTAAAGATACTATTTAAAAATTACTAAGAAAGCATTTTAGATCAAATTCTTTATTTAATCCACCAGGCGATAAAGAGCCAAGTTGGTGTATCCACCAGGATTCACGTTTACTAATTTCTCTAACAAAGTTAGAGCCTCTCCAGTGGCGTTTGGGTGCTTCTATTCCCCAAAACCTCATTCCAGCAGTGCTCTGGTTATGCACTTTTTTTAAATGTATAGAAAGATGATGTTTATCTGACCCCTTACGTATGTTTCTTACGTGCTCTTCCAAACGGTCTTTCAAAGCCCTAGTGGTACGACCAATATAAATAAAATTTCATGGGCATTTTAACGCATAAACAACCCAAATTGTATCGCAGGATATAAAATCTTTGATAGAGTAAGATTGATTGGTTCTCGGGTTAGAGAATTCTTTCACTCTTTTGTTGTTATCTGGAACCCTAAAACAGCTATAACATCTACCACAGCCATAGAAACCTTTGAGGTCCCAAAACATTTTTGGCTTTGGGGGAGGTGGTTCCACTACGTTGTGTACTAGTTTGTCTCGTAAGTTCGGTGCTTTTTTAAAAATAATCCTAGGTCTCTCTGGAAGTATCTCTTTAAGATGAATATCCTGCTTAAGTACACTCCAATATTTCCGTATGATTCTTTCTACTTCTTTGCTCTACAAAGAATAATTCAAGATAATGCTAATACCGTCGTTTCCATCATTTCCCATGGTTCCAATTTTTTCCTTCAATAGGTCATCCCTGTTTAGACATCCAACCTCAGCCTTTTCTTTCTCCAGAAATTCCTTATGGTACCCTTTATCCAAAAACATGTTACTTAACATGTCGGATTGGAGCTCATAATCATCAGCCCTCGTGCAGTTTCTCCGCATCCTTGTGAATTGGCCTCTGGGTATGTTATCAAGCCAAGGTTTAAAATGGAAACTGGTGGTCGGGATGTAGGAATTGCGGTCTGTTGCTTTAAAAAGGGATTTGGTAACAATACCTTCACTGGTATTAAAAATTTCCAAATCCAAGAAGTGTATACATTCTTTGTTAATATCCCAGGTTAAAGAGATGTTACGATCATTGGTATTCATGGAATCCAATAACTCCATTAACGTTTCCATATTTCCTTTCCAGATGACCAAAAGGTCATCAATGAACCTCTTATGGGGCGTACACACGGTCGGACTTTTCAGCTACAAAAGTCCAACGGACGCTGACGGACTAAAGCTGGCTGGTAATCCGATCGTGTGTGGGCTTCTCCGGACTTTCAACAGACTTTTTCAGCCTCAAATCCGACGGACTTTAGATTTGAAACATGCTTCAAATCTTTCCGACGGACTGGAGTCCGGTCGAAAAATCCGCTCGTCTGTATGCTAGTCCGACGGACAAAAACCCACGCTAGGGCAGCTATTGGCTACTGGCTATCAACTTCCTTATTTTAGTCCGGTGTACGTCATCACGTAAGAATTCGACGGACTTTTGTGTGATCGTGTGTAGGCAAGTCTGTTTGTTAGAAAGTCCGCCGCAAGTCCGTCGAAAGTCCGCCAAAAGTCCGTCGAAAGTCTGTCGGACAGGCTGTTGGACTTTTGTAGCTGAAAAGTCCGACCGTGTGTACGCCCCATTATATAATAGAATGTTACCACAATCCTCACTCAAAATACCCTCCTCTTCCCAATTAGCCATATAAAGGTTCGCTACACTAGGGGCGAACTTTGCGCCCATAGCGACGCCTTTAACCTGCAGGTAAAATTTATTACAGTACCAAAAGAAATTATGCCGTAAACAAAAATCTAAACATTTCAAAATAAATATAATAAAACCTTCATCCATTGAATTTTCTTTCTTTAAGGCCCATTCTACAGCATTCAAGGCTCCCCCATGATCAATATTAGTGTACAGTGAGGCCACATCACCCGTGGCCATAATGATATCATCATGTACAGTACACTCATTAAGAAGCTGCAAAGTGTGCTTAGTGTCCTTGAGATAGGCTCTGGTCTTTTTCACTAAGGGCTGCAAATGGATATCTGTATACTCCCCCAATCTAGATGTCAAAGATTCAATACCGCTCACTATCGGTCTACCGGGGGGATTAGTACTATCCTTGTGGATCTTGGGTAAGTAGTATATCACAGGTATTTTACTAACCATGGGAACTAAGTATTTCACTTCTTGTTTATTAAGATATCCATTATCCATGCCGTATTTTATAATAAACTCTAATTCGTTCTTAAAGGTTTTGGAGGGATTGGTATTCAACAATCGGTATGTATCAGTGTCGTTCAATATTCTTTCCATCTCATCTTTGTATTGTTGTAAAGAGAGTATAACAATCCCCCCTTCTTTATCTGCTGGTCTAACCACTATATCTGCTCTTTTTTCCAGTGAGTTCATTCCCTTCTTAAAATCCTTGTGCTCATAAAACTTCTTAACTGACAACTGCTCCAATTCTGTGGTAACTAACTTTTTGAACAAATCCACATATTTGTTATTGGCTATATAGGGGTTGAATACGGAATTGTTTTTCGGGTTAGGGAATCTAGTGTTCATAACAGCCTTTTCCCCAGGGTTAAGGGCATAATACTTCTTAATATTGAGTTTTCTGATGAATTTTTGCACCCCAACATATGTCTCAAATTTATTGAGGCCTTTTTTTGGAGCAAACTTAATGCCTTTATCAAGTACCAATAATTCTTCCCTTGATAATGTGACCCCACTCAAATTATAGATCCCCTCTCCTAATCTTCCCGCCTTCTTTTTCTGCTGTATTCTTCGTCCGGCTCTCCCTCCTCTCTTCCTGCGTTTCTTATTTCGCAGGTGGACCCCCCCCCCTGGTCTCCCCTAAAAAAGATTCATCCAGATAGTGCTCCTCATTATCCTCCAAAGGCTGATAACTGTTATAAACAGGTATTCTGTATTGATTCTGTGGAGGTTTTTCATATCTTACTCTTTGTGGTTTAGGTGAGTAATAGGCTCCACCCCTTTGTGCGTCCCCATTTAAGTTGTGTGGGTATTGACTCGGTGGGGGACCCCTATGTGATTGATAGTTTCCACTATGTGGTGTTCCTTGTTGGTGTCCATGGTTTCTTTGTTGTCTATATGGGGTACTTTGTTGGTACCCATATTGTTTATGATAACCATAGGAATTGTGCTGTCCACCCCTACGATGGGGGGGGGGGGGTTAGATTGATAACCCCTACCGTAATGATTTCCATCAAATTGGGCTCTGTTCCCATTACCTCGGTAAGATGGCGGCCCATAACTCCAATTACCTTGATTGGGTGGTGGGCCATAATGAGGGTAATGGGTATTATTCCCCTCATTATCAAGCCGTTCTTGCTGGTCAAAATAGGCCACCAAGCACTGTTGTACCACCTTGCACGTGCATAACAATGAGCACAACTTCTCTGTTGGTCAACATGAGGTTCCTGACACTCTGTTTACTTTTATAATCACATAACATACTATTTACATAAAATTTTAATGTACATATACATAACATTTTAACAATATACAGTACACAACAAAACAGCCCAAATGTTTAATTTATATACCTTCACAGTGGGAGTCATTTAGATGCTGTGAGTTTCTCACGGGACACCAGACTTCACCTTTATCCCAAAACTGCACCATCTAGGAGTAATATTTATGCCTAGGTTCTGAGACAAATGCATGTATCTCAATCATTTGAAGTTTACCAACCCATAAGTCCCATATTATACAGTACACAATTATAAAACTTTCTTAAAAAGCCTGGTTTCACAAAGATAAGATGTTAGACTCTCCAAATGCAAACTTCATTATAGAATATGGAAGAATTTTATTAATTTGGGTCTTTTCACATTGGTTCTGGTTCTGCTAGGCATAAAGCATCCATGTTTGGACTCTATGCAAACAAATGTTCGAAGATTCTGCTCACCCATATCCTACCTGTATCAAAGGAGTAAAGGATGATGGGAGCCTTGCACCATGCACCTAATTTACAGATAGATAAAAAGAAAAAATGCAAATATTTTAAGGTACCATAATAGGTATACAAGCGTGTCACCCAGGTGGATGATGTGGGTTCACCAGAGGTGTGGGGTCTAAGCACCAACCAGTGTTCACCAGAGCTCCTGATGGTGGAGTAGGGTTTTGCTGCATGTTGGTACCAGGTTGCCGTCCTCAGGATCGTCCAGTAGCATATATAGCAAGTAGGGATCAAGCAGAAGAGTAGTCAGTAAATAGCCAGTAAATAAGACAAAGGTCAGTAACAAGTCGTTGCAGGGTGGGATCAAGCGGAAGCATAGTTGATGAACAAGCCAAAGGTTTGTAATGAGCGGTAGCGAAGATATGGAGCAGGAGTGGCAAGAGTGAGATATTGGCTGGAGAGAGCACAATAATCTGACAAACATGAAATGCAAAGGCATGGTTTAAATAGGAAGTCCATGGGAGGAGCAAAGAGTTCAACATTCAAGAAAAACAAGACACAAGGCAAAGTTGTCTAAGGAATCAGTCAGGGTGCTGTCAAGCATCTCAGGCGACTCAGCAAGAAGAGATACTCGCAGAGGTTGCAGGTTCAGATCCAAGTCCTGACATAGACATATCTTGATTACAAATCAAAACCATCTGACACATCTGATACATCTATATCAGTATACTGTACATAATGACAACATTTAAATAGCTACAATGTTTACGGTAGGAATATACAAGGAGCGACACCACACAAAAACCCGAAAAGGCTGTCAGTAAAAGCCTAAGAGGTCAGAAGGGGACCAAAGGAGAAGTAAACAAGAAGCATGCCAGCTCTATGAGGAAAGTTGAATATAAGGAATTTTTCAAAATAACAACTAAAAATCATGGTGTATCCAAAAAAGAAATCATAATTACAGGATACTAAGATTGTGAATTTTTTTCAATCAGCAGGCTGATTGAAAAACAAAATGAACGGATTCCCCCCATCCACACAAGCGAGGTGGATGGAGGGATCCCCCCCCCCCCACTCTGCAATTGTATTCTGACAGCAACCCATCTATCAGCAAATTCCTGTTTACTTTGGACACCTAATCATGTGCAGATTAAACTAATAAACAGGAATTTCTTTTCACATGATTGAATAATTGAAGCAAATATTCTCACACTTTATTGAAAGAAGATTCTAAGTGAGCGCCACGTCACACAGTGGGAGGAACAAATTAAGTTCCTCTAACTGTGTCCCGGGAACCAGATGCTGCCAGGTTACATAGTTACATAGTCTGGTGAAAAAAAAGACACATCTAGTCCATCTAGTTCAACCAATAAAAGGGAAAAAAAATCAGGTTGCATCGTTACCAGGCCCCCCGATCGAATAGGAGAGCCTAGTAAAGCCGGCTGCGGTGGTTGGATGGGAGTGGAACCCCATTTTGCTGCCTGTAAAAGTAATCCAGAGGCTCCATAGCCTCTGGGATTACTTTTTGGTGAAGGGAATCACCAGCACTAAAAAACTGCAGCGATGGCTGAGATATCACCCTTCTTTCCAGCGACGTACTGCTACGTCACTGGGCGGGAAGTAGTTGATGCACCCATTGCTATTAACCCCTCAAGCCGATATACGTCGGTAAAAGGGCACATACAGGCATATTAATGTACCCGTATGTTGCCCTTTAAGTCGCGGCATTGTGGGCGCTCGCGCCCGCCATGAGCTCCGTGAGTGTGATCACAGGTCCTGCGGACTCGATGTCCGTGGGGATACCCGCGATCGTCTCACGGAGAGGAAAAAAATGTGGAAATGCTGATGTAAACAAGCATTTCCCCGTTCTTCCTAGTGACAGGACACTGATCACAGCTCTCTGTGATCGGGAGTGGTAAACAGTGTCGTGTCACATGTAGCCCATCCCCCTCACAGTTAGATTCACTCCTTAGGACACACTTAACCCCTGCAGCACCTTCTAGTGGTTAACACCTTCACTGCCAGTCACATTGGCACAATAATCAATGCATTTTTAATTGCACTGATCGCTGTATAAATGTGAATGGTCCCAAAATAGCACCAAAGTGTCTGATCTGTCCGCCATAATGTCGCAGTCACGATAAAAAAATCGCAGATTGCCGCCATTACTAGTAAAAAAAAATATTAATAAAAATGCCATAAAACTATCCCCTATTTTGTAGACGCTATAACTTCTGCACAAACCAATCAATACACGCTTATTGCGATTTTGTTTTACCAAAAATATGTAATAGAAAACGTATCGGCCTAAAGTGAGGGAAAACATTTTTTATATATATTTTTGGGGATATTTATTTTAGCAAAATGTAAAAAATATTGCGTTTTTTTCAAAATTTCACTTTTTTTGTTTATAGCTCAAAAAATAAAAACCACAGAGGTGATCAAATACCACCAAAAGAAAGCTCTATTTGTGGGGAAAAAAGGACTTCAATTTTGTTTGGGAGCCAAGTCGCACGATTAGGCAATTTTCAGTTAAAGCGACGCAGTGCCGAATCGCAAAAAACGCTCTGGTCTTTGGCCCACCAAATGGTCCGGGGCTGAAGTGGTTAATAGAGACTCTCATAGACTAGAGTCAACAATACACTATTCAGAGTGACCTATACAGTGCAATGTGGGTCCCACACATGTTTGCAACTATTGTGCTATTAAAATCTGCTTTTGACAGAAATTGTTACAAATGTTTTTGTTTTTTTTTACTGACTAGCTGGTAAATGTGTATGGAAAGCTGATATTTGTTTGTTTTCCTTGTTTTTGTGTGCCGAGAATACTTTTGTTTTTTTATGAAGTACCTGCATTTACCTTGGTATCAGCCTCTTGCAATCCACTGTAACAGAGCAGAGCTTGGAGTGGCAGAGGAAAAAACAGCACAAGGAACCAATCCATTCATATGCTACAAAAAAGACCAGATATGCCAGAACCCACCTAATAAAGCAGACTTTAGAGGCTTAACATAGGAGACACCAAATTAAAAAAATATCAATTTTATTGTACAAAATACATATAAATGCATAAAAACAAAGGCATACGAGCCTAAAATAAATCCACAAATAATTGTTACAAAGATGCTCTACTAACTACTGGAAGACCATATTTGTAGATAGCAAACTGTATGATATCACTTGTATAGCTATATGCTTCAGGTAAGTCAATCTGCCAGGTCAACGTTTCGCCAATAACACGGCATGTTCAGGACCCATTGTGGCACAGTAGAGAAACAGTACATATATTATGCAGAAAGAAGAAAACATAAGTATTCACATAGTATAACACTCAATCACCATAGGTACATATTATCATTTTGTATGCTTACAGTATTACAGTGGATCGTATGTGTCCAACAATGTATAGCCTGGGGGTAGGCACAGTGGCACCAGGGCCCATACGCTTAAAGGTGTGAACCCGTCAAAGGCAGGGTGAAGACAGCAACCCGTAAATGGGTATATTACCTCATATTACCTCATATTACCTGTTACCTGGTATAAGGTATATACAAATTGCACGCTAGTGACTATAGACACCCAACCACATATAGATGCCAGACTAGGGGAAGATGACTTACTATATGTCAGAATTCAAAAGTAGATGTGCTCAGTTTGAAGCTGTGGAGCTTGGTGTAAGTGGAGCTGGATTAAGTGGGAGTTAAAAACAAGTGTTAGAGTATACAAGTCTTGCTGTCTGTTGGTGTTTGCTGTCTGTTGGTGTTTGTTTGCTGTCTGTTGGTGTTTGTTTGCTGTCTGTTGGTGTTTGCTGTCTGTTGGTGTGTGTTGCTGTCTGTTGGTGTGTGTTTGCTGTTTGTTGGTGTGTGTTTGCTGTCTGTTGGTGTGTGTTTGCTGTCTGTTGGTGTGTGTTGCTGTCTGTTGGTGTGTGTTTGCTGTCTGTTGGTGTTTGCTGGGTTGCATTTTGGGGACTTTTCCTTTTAGTTTTTAATTTGCCTTTTGCTGTCACTTTTTAAATAGCTTTTTTTTTTCTTGTTTCATCAGTCTATCAATTAAGGGGTGTGGTTAATTGCTCACAGGTGCCTATTTAACTTGTTGTAGGACTCAGTCTGAGCGTGCTCAGTTTGAAGCTGTGGAGCTTGGTGTAAGTGGAGCTGGATTAAGTGGGAGTTAAAAACAAGTGTTAGAGTATACAAGTCTTGCTGTCTGTTGGTGTTTGCTGTCTGTTGGTGTTTGTTTGCTGTCTGTTGGTGTTTGCTGTCTGTTGGTGTGTGTTGCTGTCTGTTGGTGTGTGTTTGCTGTTTGTTGGTGTGTGTTTGCTGTCTGTTGGTGTGTGTTTGCTGTCTGTTGGTGTGTGTTGCTGTCTGTTGGTATGTGTTTGTTGTCTGTTGGTGTTTGCTGGGTTGCATTTTGGGGACTTTTCCTTTTAGTTTTTAATTTGCCTTTTGCTGTCACTTTTTAAATAGCTTTTTTTTTTTCTTGTTTCATCAGTCTATCAATTAAGGGGTGTGGTTAATTGCTCACAGGTGCCTATTTAACTTGTTGTAGGACTCAGTCTGAGCGTGCTCAGTTTGAAGCTGTGGAGCTTGGTGTAAGTGGAGCTGGATTAAGTGGGAGTTAAAAACAAGTGTTAGAGTATACAAGTCTTGCTGTCTGTTGGTGTTTGCTGTCTGTTGGTGTTTGCTGTCTGTTGGTGTTTGTTTGCTGTCTGTTGGTGTTTGTTTGCTGTCTGTTGGTGTGTGTTTGCTGTCTGTTGGTGTGTGTTTGCTGTCTGTTGGTGTGTGTTGCTGTCTGTTGGTGTGTGTGTTTGCTGTCTGTTGGTGTTTGCTGGGTTGCATTTTGGGGACTTTTCCTTTTAGTTTTTAATTTGCCTTTTGCTGTCACTTTTTAAATAGCTTTTTTTTTTTTCTTGTTTCATCAGTCTATCAATTAAGGGGTGTGGTTAATTGCTCACAGGTGCTTAGTTAACTTGTTGTAGGACTCAGTCTGAGCGTGCTCAGTTTGAAGCTGTGGAGCTTGGTGTAAGTGGAGCTGGATTAAGTGGGAGTTAAAAACAAGTGTTAGAGTATACAAGTCTTGCTGTCTGTTGGTGTTTGCTGTCTGTTGGTGTTTGCTGTCTGTTGGTGTTTGTTTGCTGTCTGTTGGTGTTTGTTTGCTGTCTGTTGGTGTGTGTTTGCTGTCTGTTGGTGTGTGTTTGCTGTCTGTTGGTGTGTGTTGCTGTCTGTTGGTGTGTGTTTGCTGTCTGTTGGTGTGTGTTGCTGTCTGTTGGTGTGTGTTTGCTGTCTGTTGGTGTTTGCTGGGTTGCATTTTGGGGACTTTTCCTTTTAGTTTTTAATTTGCCTTTTGCTGTCACTTTTTAAATAGCTTTTTTTTTTTTTTTTTCTTGTTTCATCAGTCTATCAATTAAGGGGTGTGGTTAATTGCTCACAGGTGCCTATTTAACTTGTTGTAGGACTCAGTCTGAGCGTGCTCAGTTTGAAGCTGTGGAGCTTGGTGTAAGTGGAGCTGGATTAAGTGGGAGTTAAAAACAAGTGTTAGAGTATACAAGTCTTGCTGTCTGTTGGTGTTTGCTGTCTGTTGGTGTTTGTTTGCTGTCTGTTGGTGTTTGTTTGCTCTCTGTTGGTGTTTGTTTGCTGTCTGTTGGTGTTTGTTTGCTGTCTGTTGGTGTGTGTTTGCTGTCTGTTGGTGTGTGTTGCTGTCTGTTGGTGTGTGTTTGCTGTCTGTTGGTGTGTGTTTGCTGTCTGTAGGTGTGTGTTGCTGTCTGTTGGTGTGTGTTTGCTGTCTGTTGGTGTTTGCTGGGTTGCATTTTGGGGACTTTTCCTTTTAGTTTTGAATTTGCCTTTTGCTGTCACTTTTTAAATAGTTTATTTTTTTTTTCTTGTTTCATCAGTCTATCAATTAAGGGGTGTGGTTAATTGCTCACAGGTGCCTATTTAACTTGTTGTAGGACTCAGTCTGAGCGTGCTCAGTTTGAAGCTGTGGAGCTTGGTGTAAGTGGAGCTGGATTAAGTGGGAGTTAAAAACAAGTGTCAGAGTATACAAGTCTTGCTGTCTGTTGGTGTTTGCTGTCTGTTGGTGTTTGTTTGCTGTCTGTTGGTGTTTGTTTGCTGTCTGTTGGTGTTTGTTTGCTGTCTGTTGGTGTGTGTTTGCTGTCTGTTGGTGTGTGTTGCTGTCTGTTGGTGTGTGTTTGCTGTCTGTTGGTGTGTGTTTGCTGTCTGTTGGTGTGTGTTGCTGTCTGTTGGTGTGTGTTTGCTGTCTGTTGGTGTTTGCTGGGTTGCATTTTGGGGACTTTTCCTTTTAGTTTTTAATTTGCCTTTTGCTGTCACTTTTTAAATAGCTTTTTTTTTTTCTTGTTTCATCAGTCTATCAATTAAGGGGTGTGGTTAATTGCTCACAGGTGCCTATTTAACTTGTTGTAGGACTCAGTCTGAGCGTGCTCAGTTTGAAGCTGTGGAGCTTGGTGTAAGTGGAGCTGGATTAAGTGGGAGTTAAAAACAAGAGTTTAAAACAGGAGGTTATAACAGGGGTCATAGTACCTGTGTAGTGTGAGTATCTGAGTGTTGTCTGAGTAGTGTGTGTGGATCGTTAGTACTTGTGTATTGTGTACCTGTGTATTGTCTTGTCGTGTACCTGTGTATTGTCTTGAGTATTAGTGCCAGGAAGCTAGTTGTTAGGTAATTTGGACAGGGTAAAATCCCCAAATCCTCACCAAATTTAATAGGTACGATGCCCGGCGGGTGTGGAGAGGCGACTCTTTGTACATCTTGCCGCATGTATGCGTTCCTTGATCATCCAATCGAGGGCGAATACTGCTGCGCAAAATGTAAGCACATTGTTTCCCTGGAAGCCCAGGTTCTGAATCTGGGGAAGCAACTGTCAGCACTGAGAAGTCCCTCCATACTAAAGGTGAGCCAGGAACGTACACGGCAGGTGCCGGCAGGGGCCAGCACAGAGGCGGGTGGAGACAAAGAGGTGCAGGCACTAGCAAAGAGTAGATGGGTGACAGTCAGGAGGGGTAGAGGGGGAAGTGCCAGGGAGGCCGATCCAGGACTGGAGCATCCCAATAAGTACGCTCCATTGAGTGACATTGGTGTAACCAGTCAGGGACCAGCACTGCTGGAGATGAGGGACTCTCCTAGCTGCCAGGGGAAGAACTCCTCCAGTGAGAGTGGGGGGGCAGCAAAGGGAAAGGAAAGACAGATTCTGGTGGTAGGGGACTCAATTCTTAGAAGGACAGAGAGGGCAATCTATAACCAAGACCTGAAGCGCCGAACAGTATGTTGTCTACCGGGCGCTCGGGTTCGGCGCATCACGGATCTTGTGGACAGATTACTGGGAGGGGCTGGGGAAGACCCGGCTGTCATGGTGCACGTTGGCACCAATGACAAAGTCAGAGGCAGATGGAGTGTCCTAAAGAACGATTTTAGGGACTTAGGAGCTAAATTGAGGAAAAGGACCTCCAAGGTAGTGTTCTCAAGAATACTACCGGTACATCGAGCCACACCAGAGAGGCAGAGGGAGATTAGGGAAGTAAACAAGTGGCTGAAGAGCTGGTGTAGTAAGGAGGGGTTTGGGTTCCTGGAGGACTGGGCCGACTTCTCAGTCGGTAACCGGTACTATAGAAGGGACGGACTGCACCTAAATGAGGAGGGTGCAGATCTGCTGGGAATGAAGATGGCCAAAAAGTTAGAGGGGTTTTTAAACTAGGCGATGGGGGGGAGGGTCCAGAGACAGTGATAGCCAGCGCGGAAGATATTCCAGAGGGTAGTATTGGGGGCATTAGTGGTAGGTTAACCAAAGCACAAAAACACAAGGTGAGTATAGTAGCAAGTCCAAGTTGCAATCTTGAAACACCCAATACGAGGACAATATGCGACCGGTCTAAACTATGTGGCATGTTCACCAATGCCAGGAGCCTGGCGGACAAGATGGGTGAACTAGAGATACTGTTGTACAAGGAGGATTTGGATTTTGTGGGAATTTCAGAGACCTGGTTCAACAGCTCTCATGATTGGCTGGCAAACATTCAAGGGTATACCCTATACCGCAAGGATAGAGAGGGTAAAAAAGGGGGAGGGGTATGCCTATATATCAAGAATAATGTACAAGTGAATGTGAGAGATGACATCACTGAGGGGGCTAGGGAGGAGGTGGAATCTTTATGGGTAGAGCTCCAAAGGGATGAAGCTAAGGGGAAAATAATACTGGGAGTATGCTATAGGCCCCCTAACCTGAGGGAGGAAGTGGAGTAGGATCTCCTATCACAAATTGGATTAGCAGCAAGGATGGGAAGTGTTATCATAATGGGGGATTTTAATTATCCAGACATAGACTGGGCGGAGGGAACCGCGCATTCATTTAAGGCTCGCCAGTTCCTTAGTGTCTTGCAGGACAATTTTATGGGTCAGATGGTAGACGCACCAACTAGAAATAAAACATTACTAGATCTACTGATTACCAACAATACAGACCTGATCACAGATGTGGAAATACGGGGCAATTTAGGTAACAGCGATCACAGGTCAATTAGTTTCAGTATAAATCACACAAATAGGAGACATGAAGGGAACACAAAGACACTGAATTTCAAAAGAGCCAACTTCCCTAAACTACAAACCTTGCTAAAAGGCATAAATTGGGATAAAATATTAGGAACAAAGAATACGGAGGAGAGATGGGTTTGCTTTAAGAGCATATTAAATAAGGGCATTAGCCAATGTATCCCATTGGGTAATACATTTAAAAGAGCGAACAAACATCCTGGATGGCTTAACTCCAATGTAAAAATGCATATAAAAGCAAAGGAGAAGGCCTTCAAAAAATACAAGGTTGAGGGATCATCCACAGCATTCAGAATTTATAAAGAATGCAATAAGAAATGTAAGGGTGCAATTAGGATGGCTAAGATAGAACATGAAAGACACATAGCGGAGGAGAGCAAAAAAAATCCCAAGAAATTCTTTAAGTATGTAAACAGTAAAAAAGGGAGGACAGACCATATTGGCCCCATAAAGAATGAGGAAGGACATCTGGTTACAAAGGATGGGGAGATGGCAAAGGTATTGAATTTATTCTTCTCCTCAGTCTTCACGAGTGAATCGGGGGGCTTCAGTAACCAAAACTGCAGTGTTTATCCTCATGACACAACACAGGAAGCACCTACATGGTTAACAGAGGACGGAATTAAAATTAGACTTGAGAAACTTAACATTAATAAATCACCGGGACCAGATGGCTTGCATCTGAGGGTACTTAGGGAACTCAGTCAGGTGATTGCCAGACCGTTGTTCCTAATTTTTACAGACAGTCTATTGACTGGAATGGTACCAGCTGATTGGAGAAAAGCCAATGTAGCACCAATATTTAAAAAGGGCCCAAAAAACATCCCTGGGAATTACAGACCAGTTAGCCTAACATCAATAGTATGTAAACTCTTGGAGGGGATGATAAGGGACTATATACAAGATTTTAGTAATAAGAATGATATCATTAGCAGTAATCAGCATGGATTCATGAAGAATCGTTCTTGCCAAACCAATCTATTAACCTTCTATGAGGAGGTGAGTTGCCATCTAGATAAAGGAAGGCCCGTAGACGTGGTGTATCTGGATTTTGCAAAAGCATTTGACACAGTTCCCCATAAACGTTGAGTACATGGATTGAAAACTGGCTACAAGGGCGTGTTCAGAGGGTGGTGATAAATGGGGAGTACTCAGAATGGTCAGGGGTGGGTAGTGGGGTTCCCCAGGGTTCTGTGCTGGGACCAATCCTATTTAATTTGTTCATAAACGACCTGGAGGATGGGATAAACAGTTCAATCTCTGTATTTGCAGACGATACTAAGCTAAGCAGGGCAATAACTTCTCCGCAGGATGTGGAAATCTTGCAAAAAGACCTGAACAAATTAATGGGGTGGGCGACTACATGGCAAATGAGGTTCAATGTAGAAAAATGTAAAATAATGCATTTGGGTGGCAAAAATATGAATGCAATCTATACACTGGGGGAGAACCTCTGGGGGAATCTAGGATGGAAAAGGACCTGGGGGTCCTAGTGGATGATAGGCTCAGCAATGGCATGCAATGCCAAGCTGCTGCTAATAAAGCAAACAGAATATTGGCAGGCATTAAAAGGGGGATCAACTGCAGAGATAAAACGATAATTCTCCCACTCTACAAGACTCTGGTCCGCCCGCACCTGGAGTATGCTGTCCAGTTCTGGGCACCAGTCCTCAGGAGGGACGTACTGGAAATGGAGCGAGTACAAAGAAGGGCAACAAAGCTAATAAAGGGTCTGGAGGATCTTAGTTATGAGGAAAGGTTGCGAGCACTGAACTTATTCTCTCTGGAGAAGAGACGCTTGAGAGGGGATATGATTTCAATTTACAAATACTGTACTGGTGACCCCACAATAGGGATAAAACTTTTTCGCAGAAGAGAGTTTAATAAGACTCGTGGCCACTCATTACAATTAGAAGAAAAGAGGTTTAACCTTAAACTACGTAGAGGGTTCTTTACTGTATGAGCGGCAAGGATGTGGAATTCCCTTCCACAGGCGGTGGTCTCAGCGGGGAGCATTGATAGCTTCAATAAACTATTAGATAATCACCTGAATGACCGCAATATACAGGGATATGTAATGTAATACTGACACATAATCACACACATAGGTTGGACTTGATGGACTTGTGTCTTTTTTCAACCTCACCTACTATGTAACTATGTAACTATGTTACAAGAGGGCCCCTGATGTAAGTAGGTAAAACATATCACAGTGTTTATCAGGAGGTCAGAGGATAACCCTCCATATAAAGGAAATATCACATGTGTCTGTGGCCAAAAAGAAAACATATATAACTAGTATAGAATGTCACAGTTGATTCCCAAGAAGGCAGATAACAGTGTCATCCAATGCATGTTAGATCAATAAAGCCTTTGGAACATAGTAAATACTTACATGTTAATGACAGCGCTTGTACAGTAATCCAGCAATAATGCCACAAAAGAGTTGACCCGCCCTAAATAAATAGAGGGAGAAGGCAAAGCACTTTAGCTGAAGGTCAAACGTATCCACTGTCAGACATCCACAACCCAGGGGAAGGTACTGCTTAACTCTTAACAATAGGCTTATCAGGCCTGCACCCGGCAGACTGCCGATTCCCCCTCTGACCGGGCACGCTAATATATCCCCGCCATGCATGCTATGGCTGCAAAGCGCACGGCGGGGGTATATCAGGGTTCCTGGTCGGAGAGGGAATCTATATGTGGTTGGGTGTCTATAGATGCTAGTGTGCTATTTGTATATAATACTGAGGTAATATACCCATTTAGAGGTTGTTGTCTTCACCTGCCTTTGACGGGTTCCTGCCTTGTGGCTTTGGGCCCTCGTGCCCCTATGCTCGCCCCCAGGCTGTACATTGCTGGATGCGTACGATCCACTGTAATACTGTAGGCATACAAAATTATAATATGTACCTATGGTGATTGAGTGTTATATTATGTGAATACTTACGTTTTCTTCTTTCTGCATAATATATGCAGTGTTTTTCTACTGTGCCACATTGGGTCCTGAAGAAGCCGTGTTATTGGCAAAACGTTGACCTGGCAGATTGACTTACTGGAAGCATATAGCTATACAAGTGATATCATATCATTTGCTATCTACAAATATGGTCTTCTGGTAGTTAGTAGAGCATCTTTGTAACAATTGTTTGCGGATTCATTTTAGGCTTGTATGCCTTTGTTTTTATGCATTTATATGTATTTTGTACAATTGACATTTTTTTAATTTGGTGTCTCCTATGTTGAGCCTCTAAAGTTCGGTTTATTAGGCGGATTCTGGCTTATCTGGTCCCGCAGTCTTTTTGTAGTGTATGTTTCAGATGTGGCTCTAGCCAAATCTCTTTTTCCAATCCATTGATATGTTGACAAAAAAGAAAAGTGACAGAGAGATGAGTTCATCACTGTACTGCTTCGTGTTTACTTTCCAGTCATAAGCTGGGATGGGTCAATGACAGCCCAGGCTAAGAGGAAGTGGGTAGAATGATGGGGTGGATATAATTAAATGTAGTATACTGAGGACATCTAGTGACAGAAAAGAAGTAAGGTGGGGGATAGCGCCACACTGAAGGTGAGTAATTCAGCAAAAAATTGGCTATTCGTTTTTTGTATTTTTAAGAATAATGTAATATGAATTGATTGAACACTCAATTTATTAAAAACCTGGCTCCAATTATCATCCTTTTAAGATGTTATTATCTTAGAGGTTTACTGTGTTTTTTCTTTGTTTAAATAAATTGTTTAACCAAGAAAAAGGTTATAAGGTCAGAGCATATTAAAAATCCATTTAAATCAATTAAAAAATTGTTATTTAAGTTATACATGTAGAAACGTTCATGGTTTCTTTGGATTTTTTAAATATAAAGGGTAAGCTGTAGAAATGTAGCATTACTTATGTTTGGTCTGCAATTAAGCTTTCAAACTGTAGGTGGCAAACATGTATAAGGTTACTGGACCTATGACGCTTGTATTTATACAGAAAAATAGTATTGAAACATTATAATGGCAATACTTAATAATGTGTGTCAAGCTAATGACATATTAATAACAGCAACCATTTATACTAAAAATGTTGATGCAATACAATTAGAGAAAAGTAATTTCAGATATTTTGTAAGCTGTGTGATATTACAATTAGTCATGTGTATTATTGTTTTGCATTGTATCAAGTTTTTCATCAAGTTCTTTAGGCTAATGTTTAGGGATGAGCCGAACACCCCCCAGTTCGGTTCGCACCAGAACCCGCGAACGGACCGAAAGTTCGCACGAACGTTAGAACCCCATTGACGTCTATGGGACTCGAACGTTCGAAATCAAAAGTGCTCATTTTAAAGGCTAATTTGCATGGTATTGTCCTAAAAAGGGTTTGGGGACCCGGGTCCTACCCCAGGGGACATGTATCAATGCAAAAAAAACTTTTAAAAACGGCCGTTTTTTCGGGAGCAGTGATTTTAATGATGCTTAAAGTAAAAAAAAAAAAGTGAAATATTCCTTTAAATATCGTACCTGGGGGGTGTCTATAGTATGCCTGTAAAGTGACGCGTGTTTCCCATGTTTAGAACAGTCCCTGCACCAAATGTCATTTTTAAAGGAAAAAATCTCATTTAAAACTGCTTGCGGGTTTAATGTCATGTCGGGTCATGGCAATATGGATGAAAATCAGTGAGACAAACGGCATGGGTACCCCCCAGTCCATTACCAGGCCCTTTGGGTCTTGTATGGATATTAAGGGGAACCCCGCACCCAAATTAAAATAAGGAAAGGTGTGGGGCCACCAGGCCCTATATACTCTGAACAGCAGTATACAGGCGGTGCAAACAAGACAGGGACTGTAGGTTTGTTGTTAAGTAGAATCTGTTTGTAATTTTGAAAATTTTTAACGTGTTTAGCTCCAGCCAAAAAATCTTTTCTAAGCTTTTTGGAAAACATAGGGAAGGGTTATCACCCCTGTGACATTTGTTTTGCTGTCTTTCCTCCTCTTCAGAAGATTTCACCTCACTTTTTTGTCCCAATGAAAAATGTTTTTTTGAAAATTTGGGTTTTTTTGTGGAACAAGGATTGGAAAGCATCAGTGGAAAGGAGAAATTGTTTTCCCATATTAACTCTTACAGGAGAGAATTTCCCTTCCTAGGGGTAGATTTCATCTCACTTCCTGTTGTCTCCTTCCGTTTGCAAGTAGGAGTCGTTTGTAAGTTAGATGTTTGAAAGTAGGGTCCTGCCCTATATACTCAGCAGAAATTTGGGCCTTAGGTGTTGCTGTGGCCACAACACTGTAAGCCCTCACAGGGCCCTGCTGTGAAATATTAGATCAAGAATTGTAATTACATGCCCCTGTTGAACAGGAGCTGAAAAATTAGGCCTTAGGCACTGGTGCTGGTGCCACAACACTGCAACCCCTCACAGACACTCTAGTTGGAACGCGGGAACGAGCCCTGCTGCAAAGTATTGCTTCAAAAATTGTAATTACACGCCCCTGTTAGACAGGGGCAGAAAAATTGGGCCTTAGGCACTGGTGCTGGTGCCACAACACTGCAACCCCTCACAGACACTCTAGTTGGAACGCAGGAACGAGCCCTGCTGCAAAGTATTGCATCAAAAATTGTAATTACACGCCCCTGTTAGACGGGGCAGAAAAATTGGGCCTTAGGCACTGGTGCTGGTGCCACAACACTGCAACCCCTCACAGACACTCTAGTTGGAATGCAGGAACGAGCCCTGCTGCAAAGTATTGCATCAAAAATTGTAATTACACGCCCCTGTTAGACAGGGGCAGAAAAATTGGGCCTTAGACACTGGTGCTGGTGCCACAACACTGCAACCCCTCACAGACACCCTAGTTGGAATGCAGGAACGAGCCCTGCTGCAAAGTATTACATCAAAAATTGTAATTACACGCCCCTGTTAAACAGGGGCTGAAAAATTGTGCCTTAGGCACTGGTGGTGGCGCCCAGAACCAAAAATGTTCTTACAAGCTATCAGCGTGATGATTGAGGAGGAAGAGGATAATTACTCAGGGATAGTCACTCAGCATCAGCATAGGCAGTCTTTGAAGGGATCTGAGATTTCAAAAAAAATTATTCGGTTACATCAGCATCAGGTGCTTGGTAGCTGGTGGTGATCCAAGACTCATTCATTTTTATGAAGGTCAGCCGATCGACCGAGTCGGTGGACAGACGCACCCTGTGATCGGTTACCACGCCTCCAGCAGCACTGAATGTGCGTTCCGAAAGAACGCTGGATGCAGGACAGGCCAGTAGCTCAATTGCATACTGTGCAAGCTCTGGCCAGTGATCCATCCTCAAGACCCAGTAACCCAGAGGATTTTCGGTGGGAAAGGTGTCCAAGTCTGATCTTGCCCCTAGGTATTCCTGCACCATGTAAAACAGACGCTGGCGATGGTTGCTGGAACCGATCATACCTTGGGGCTGCGGACCAAAAAATTGTCTGAACGCATCGGTCAGACGGCCACCTTCTCCACCGCTCCTTCTTTGACTGACCGAAGCCTCAGCAACACGTTGTCCAGAAACAGGAGTTTGTAACCTCCCAGTCTCTGGGAACGCGTTGCACAGACCTTTCTGCAAGGCCTCCCGAAGATGTTTCATCCTCTGCTCCCTCTGCGATGGCAAGATAAGGTCCGCAACCTTACCCTTGTAACGTGGATCAAGGAGGGTTGCCAGCCAGTATTGGTCCTTCTCCTTGATACCACGAATACGAGGATCCTTACGCAGGCTTTGCAGGATCAGGGAGGCCATGCAGCGTAGGTTTGCTGAGGCATTCGGTCCGGAGTCCTCTGGGTCACTAAGAACGACATGGTCCGCAGCCACCTCCTCCCAGCCACGTACAAGTCCATGTGTTTCTTGGGACTGATCCCTTAAAGACTGCTGCTGATGCTGAGTGTCAGGCTCCACCTCCATACTGACACAATCTTCTTCCTCCTCCTCTTCCTCCTCGTCCTCTTCCTGTGTGATCGGCGGGCACGCAGGGACACTGTCTGGATAAAGGGGGCCTTGAGAGCTAAGGAAGTCCTCCTCTTCCTGCCTCTGTTCTGCCTCAAGTGCCCTGTCCATTATTCCACGCAGCGTGTGCTCCAACAGGTGGACAAGGGGGACAGTGTCACTGATGCATGCACTGTCACTGCTCACCATCCTCGTGGCCTCCTCGAATGGTGACAGGACAGTGCATGCATCCCTGATCATGGCCCACTGGCGTGGGGAAAAAAAAACAAGCTCCCCTGACCCTGTCCTGGTGCCATAGTCGCACAGGTACTCATTGATGGCCCTCTGCTGCGTGTGCAGCCGCTGCAGCATGGCCAACGTTGAGTTCCACCTGGTGGGCATGTCACAGATTAGGCGGTTCTTGGGCAGGTTAAACTCCTTTTGGAGGTCCGTCAGCCGAGCACTGGCATTATATGACCGGCGGAAATGCACACAGACTTTCCTGGCCTGCCTCAGGACATCCTGTAAGCCCGGGTACCTGCCCAAGAACCGCTGCACCACCAAGTTAAGGACGTGAGCCAAACAGGGCACATGGGTCATTTGTCCCTGTCGGAGGGCAGAGAGGAGGTTGGTGCCATTGTCGCAAACCACCATTCCTGCCTTAAGTTGGCGTGGCGTCAACCACCTCTGAACCTGCCCCTGCAGAGCTGACAGAACCTCTGCCCCAGTGTGGCTCCTGTCCCCCAAGCACACCAGCTCAAGCACCGCATGGCATCTTTTGGCCTGCGTACTTGCGTAGCCCCTTGAACGCCTACGGAGCACCGCTGGTTCCGAGGAAGAGGCCATGGAGGAAGAAGAAGAGGAGGGGGTGGAGGAGAGAGGTGTGTCACAATCAGCATTTTGGAGGCGTGGTGGCGGAACAACCTCCAACACTACTGCACCTTGTCCTGCATCCTTCCCAGCTGCCAGCAGAGTCACCCAATGCGCCGTGAAACTTAGGTAACGTCCCTGTCCATGCCTGCTGGACCATGAGTCAGCGGTAATATGCACCTTACCGCTGACCGCCCTGTCCAGCGAGGCATGGACATTGCCTTCCACATGCCGGTAGAGAGCCGGAATCGCCTTCCGTGAGAAAAAGTGGCGTTTGGGTACCTGCCACTGAGGAACCGCACATTCCACAAACTCACGGAAGGGGGCAGAGTCTACCAACTGAAAAGGCAGCAGTTGAAGTGCTAGCAATTTTGCCAAGCTAGCATTCAACCGCTGGGCATGTGGATGGCTGGGAGCAAACTTCTTTCGGCGGTGCAGCAGCTGGGGCAGCGAAATTTGCCTGGTACAATCTGACGTCGGTGTACCAAAAGCAGATTGCCCACAAGTACTTGGCTGTGACACACCTAATTCTACACCTTCATTCCTCTCACTGCAGGTCTCAGAGAGGACTGAAGGTCTAGTGGGGTTGGAAATCTCAGCTGATGAGGAGCAAGGAGAGATCCTCTTTGTTCTTTGGTGTGGGTCTTTTAGATACGCTTGCCAACGAACTGCATGGCAGGTCAACATATGTCTGGTCAAGCATGTGGTACCCAAGCGGGAGATGTTTTGGCCACGCGAGATACGCTTGAGACATATGTTGCAAATAGCAGCGGTGCGATCTGATGCACTCGTCTCAAAAAAGGCCCACACCAAAGAACTTTTTGAATAACGCGCAGAGACTGCAGCGCCCTGCACATGTGGAGCTTTGGGGTGTGATGCAGTCAATGTGCTGCCCTTAGGCTGGCCCCTGGAGGGCATCCTGCCTCGTTGGTGATGTGCCGCCGCCTCCTCCTCCTCCTCCTCCTCCTCTCTCCTATCAGGCACCCACGTTGAGTCAGTGACCTCATCATCCCCTCCCTCCTCATCACTGGAGCAAACCTGGCAGTATGCTGCAGCAGGGGGAGCATGACTGCCAGATTGCTGTCCTTCTTGGGCACCCCCTCTGTCCGTGCTCATGTTACTGCCTTCATCGAGCTCAGTATCGTCATCAGAGCCTTCCAAACGCTGGGCATCCTCCTGGAGCATGTACCCAACACTGTGGTCAAACAGTTCGAGGGAATCCTCATGAGGACATGGTGGAGCTAGGGAAGGAGTCACTGATGACATTGAGCTGAGGGAAGAGGCCGCTGCTTTGCCAGACAAAGCACCCTGGGCATGGGTGAGAGAGGATGAGGAGGATGAGGACGGCTTGGTCATCCACTCGACCAAGTCTTCCGCATGTTGCGGCTCAACACGGCCAGCTGCCGAAAAAAAGGCCAAGCGTGTCCCATGGCCACGTGCTGATGAGGATGCACCGTCTCCACGACCAGCACTAGACACAGAGCCTGCTTGCCCTCTCTTATTGGCTTGTGACTGTCTGCCTCTCCTTCTTGGCCTTCCAGACATACTAATGGCCTGTAGCTGCACTAAGCTGGGATAGAACACCTGTAATTTTCTTCAGGTAGCTTTATATACTGTAACCAGACAAGCCTGCCTGTCAGTAGGAAGATAACAGGAACGGATCTAGCTGAACACTGTGAGCAGGACGCACTGTACTAAATGTAAATAGTCTAGCTGCCTGACCGTGGTACTAATAGGATCAAATAGAACACCTGTAATTTTCTTCAGGTAGCTTTATATACTGTAACCAGACAAGCCTGCCTGTCAGTAGGAAGATAACAGGAACGGATCTAGCTGTACACTGTGAGCAGGACGCACTGTACTAAATGTAAATAGTCTAGCTGCCTGACCGTGGTACTAATAGGATCAAATAGAACACCTGTAATTTTCTTCAGGTAGCTTTATATACTGTAACCAGACAAGCCTGCCTGTCAGTAGGAAGATAACAGGAACGGATCTAGCTGAACACTGTGAGCAGGACGCACTGTACTAAATGTAAATAGTCTAGCTGCCTGACCGTGGTACTAATAGGATCAAATAGAACACCTGTAATTTTCTTCAGGTAGATTTATATACTGTAACCAGACAAGCCTGCCTGTCAGTAGGAAGATAACAGGAACGGATCTAGCTGAACACTGTGAGCAGGACGCACTGCACTAAATGTAAATAGTCTAGAAGATAACAGGAACGGATCTAGCTGAACACTGTGAGCAGGACGCACTGCACTAAATGTAAATAGTCTAGAAGATAACAGGAACGGATCTAGCTGAACACTGTGAGCAGGACGCACTGCACTAAATGTAAATAGCAGGAACGGCTCTAGCTGAACACTGTGAGCAGGACGCACTGCACTAAATGTAAATAGCAGGAACGGATCTAGCTGAACACTGTGAGCAGGACGCACTGCACTAAATGTAAATAACAGGAACGGATCTAGCTGAACACTGTGAGCAGGACGCACTGCACTAAATGTAAATAGTCTAGAAGATAACAGGAACGGATCTAGCTGAACACTGTGAGCAGGACGCACTGCACTAAATGTAAATAGCAGGAACGGATCTAGCTGAACACTGTGAGCAGGACGCACTGCACTAAATGTAAATAGCAGGAACGGATCTAGCTGAACACTGTGAGCAGGACGCACTGCACTAAATGTAAATAGCAGGAACGGATCTAGCTGAACACTGTGAGCAGGACGCACTGCACTAAATGTAAATAGCAGGAACGGATCTAGCTGAACACTGTGAGCAGGACGCACTGCACTAAATGTAAATAACAGGAACGGATCTAGCTGAACACTGTGAGCAGGACGCACTGCACTAAATGTAAATAGCAGGAACGGATCTAGCTGAACACTGTGAGCAGGACGCACTGCACTAAATGTAAATTGCAGGAACGGATCTAGCTGAACACTGTGAGCAGGACGCACTGCACTAAATGTAAATAGTCTAGAAGATAACAGGAACGGATCTAGCTGAACACTGTGAGCAGGACGCACTGCACTAAATGTAAATAGCAGGAACGGATCTAGCTGAACACTGTGAGCAGGACGCACTGCATTAAATGTAAATAGTCTAGATAGAAGATAACAGGAACGGATCTAGCTAAACTGAATACAGTGTATATATATATATGCAACACCTGGGATGCATATATATACACAATACACTGTAAGTGCAGCTAACTGACTGACTGTTCTGCCTAATCTATCTAACTCAAATCAAATGACACTGTCTCTCTCTCTCTCTATCTCTCAGCACACCGGAACACACACTACACAGGGCCGCCGTGCAGGCGGCCTTATATAGTGTGGGGTGTGTACTAAATCCCCTGAGCCATAATTGGCCAAAGCCACCCTGGCTTTGGCCAATTACAGCTCTCTCTACTGACGGCGCTGTGATTGGCCAAGCATGCGGGTCATAGTGCATGCTTGGCCAATCATCAGCCAGCAATGCACTGCGATGCCGCAGTGAATTATGGGCCGTGACGCGCCACATGAATTTAGCGCGAACAGCCCATATCGTTCGCAATTCGGCGAACGGGCGAACAGCCGATGTTCGAGTCGAACATGGGTTCGACTCGAACACGAAGCTCATCCCTACTAATGTTATTGGTAAGGCTGCTCTACTATCGAATGCAGGCTAAAGCTAGCCCTACACTATTAGAATTTGAATATTCATTTGAACATTTGTGCAAAAATTCTCATAAGTACATTCAATTACTTGACGAATATTGTTTGAAAGTACTTAAAAAAAAAATTTGCTTTTAACATTAGATTTTGAAATGAATGGACTCTCCCAATCTAAAACCTTATAGGCTGTTAAAGTCATTCGGGAAAATTTGTTTAACCTGTTGCTTTGAATTTTCTTGCCACCATGGTTCAAAACAAACTTTGATTTGACCCCACTGATGAATAGAAAATGGAATAATTGTTCTTAAGTTTAACATTTAGTGGAACAAAATTTCACAAGTGAATGGTCAGTTTAGGCAACATGTAAGTATAACATTGTAGGCACTTATTACCACTCAAAGAAATGATAGTATTCTGCCTGACAAAGCCTTCTTCCTCTGTTCTTAGATGGTCAGTTCCATCTTTTTTAAGGCATCAGTCAAGGTCAGCATCTGTTTCATGAATTAAAGACTCTTCTCAATCTCAATGCAAATTTTGTTAATCCTGGTGCCTGTGCCTTCATGTCCTTAAATGCATGAACACATGTCAGGCAACATGCTGTGGCTTCTGCCTTAGAATTTGTTACAAATTTACAATATTACCGTCACTGTGGTAAGGGAACACTTCCTCCTCCTCTTGCTGTCAGCTGATTGAATACATCATTCTCCCAAAATGCTCCTCTCAGCCTAGGCACAGTCACTTGACTAGAGCTTAAGTTATGCTCTTGAATGATCAAAGGTAAATAAAAAAAAAAATACTGTTCTTGTGTATGAAGACAGGTCAGGAATTTGTTCTTGCAGACTTGTTAGGTAAATATAAAAGCGACCTTAAAGTGATTGTAAAATCTCGTTTTTTCTTCTATAAAAATAACAAACATGTTATACTTACCTGCTCTATGCAGTGGATTTGCACAGAGCAGCCTGGATCCTCCTCTGTGCTCCTGGCCCCTCCCTCCTGTTGAGTGTCCCCACAGCAAGCAGCTTGCCATAGCAAGCTAGAGCCCCATAGGTTACCCGAGCCAAGTCACAGCTCCCTGTGTCCATTCAGATACGGAGCCGTGGCCCGGCCCCACCCCCTCTCTCTCCTGATTGGCTAACTGACTTTGAATGACCGCAGCGGGTGCTGATGGCGCAGCTGCTGTGTCTCAGCCAATAGGGGGGAGTCTCAGGCGGCTGAGAAACTTGTGGGCATCGCTCCACAGAGATGGGTCTCAGGTAAGTATTAGGGGGGACAAAGGGGGGCTGCTGCACACAGAAGGTTTTTGTCAGACACCATGAATCAGACCGAGACAGAAGTGCAGTAAAAATAACATTAGTTTAATAATAATAGTAAAAGGTAAACAGAGCAAATGTAGTCATAACATAGCCATTGTTCGGTAACCGAAACGGATCATCGGACAAGCTAGGACATCAGGGAGCCAGGGATCAGGGTCCTTCAGGATAAGACAGGAAATTTAGGAAACAGCAAACAGGATCAGGAACCAGACGGGACGTCAGCCAAGCAAGTCTTTCACAGGTACACAGGAGAGAGTTTCTGATATGTTGGCCAGGTGAAGAGAGAGAGGATCTGGACTGAACAGCTGAAGTAGCCAGCAGGACTGACAAGCAGGATATCATCACCAGGTGAGTCACTGTAGAAAGATTAGAGCTGGCAATTAACCGACAGCTGAGTGGCCTGCTCTGAGAAGGAAGGGCTGAGCCCAGCCCTAACAGTACCCTCCTCCTCAACGACCCCTCCCCATCGGAGGACCACCAGGTTTGAGGGGAAAATGTCTATGGAAAGCACGGAGGAGGACAGGGGCATGTACGTCCGAGGTTGAGATCCAAGAGCGTTCCTCTGGACCATACCCTTTCAAATAAACCAGGTACTGTATGCGCCCACGAAACCTACAGGAGTCAACAATGGACTGTACTTCATACTCCTCATGGTTGTCAACCTGCACTGGGTGAGGACGTGGCACCGAGGTGGTGAAGTGGTTGCAGACCAAAGGTTTTAATAAGGAGGTATGAAATACATTTGAGATACGCATATTCGAAGGAAGGTCTAAAGCGTAAGCCACTGGGTTAATCCTGTGGAGAACATGGAAAGGCCCAATAAACCGAGGTGCCAACTTCAGTGAGGGAACACGGAGTCGGAGGTTTACGAGATGACAGCCAGACCCTGTCTCCAACCTGGTAGGAAGGCACGTCTGCGGTCAGCATGGGGTCTGTACCTATCATTGGCATGTCGCAAGGACTCCTGGACTTGTACCCAAGTGGAATGAAGACCACGGAGATGCTCCTCTAATGCAGGAATGCTCTGAGGAGCAAACGAGTCAGGTAACATGGATGGTTGTAAACCATAGTTCGCTATAAACGGGGACATTTGGGAAGCAAAATTCATGGCGCTATTGTGAGCAAACTCCGCCCAAGGTAAGAGGTCTGACCAGTTGTTATGATGGTCAGAAATATAGTAACGTAGAAACTGCTCCAAGGACTGGTTGGCTCATTCTGCGGCCTCATTAGACTGCGGGTGATACGCAGAGGAGAAAGCAAGCTGAATTCCCAACTGTGCACAAAAGGCTGGCCAGAATCGGGACACAAACTGACTACCCCTGTCTGAGACAATCACCTTGGGTAAGCGAAAGATCTCCCGAGTAAAAATGGAAGCTAGTTCCTTAGATGTGGGCAACTTCTTAAGTGGAATGCAATGAGACATTTCCGAGAACCGATCAACCACCATAAGGATAACTGTGTTACCCTGAGAGTTGGGTAACTCCACAATTAAATCCATGGACAGGTGGGTCCAAGGCCTCTCTCCATTGGGTATGGGTTGTAGGAGGCCCACTGGAAGATGTCACGGTGTCTTACTCTGAGCACACATGGAATAAGCAGCTATGAAGGCAGCTACATCAGCACAGACTAGGCCATCAGAATTGTTGAGAAATGACCCAAAAGAGTTGACTCTTCCCTTGGTGACCAGCAGCCTTGGAAGAATGGTAAGTCTGGAGCACGGCAGTAAGGAGACTCTGGGACAAAGCAGCGGTCACAAGGTTTCTCATAGATCTGAGCAGCATCCAAAGGAGAAGTGAGACTGGTGCAAACCGTAGCCAAAATACGATCAGGAGGAATCACTGGAACAGGAACCGATTCCAACTTGGAAGTGGAAGAAAATTGTTGTGACAAAGCATCAGCCCTTACATTCTTAGTACCGGCTAAGAATGGGACTATGTAATTTAAGCTTGACAAGAAAAGAGTCCATTGTGCCCTTCTGGGAGAGAAACATTTAGCCTTAGACAAGAATGTGAGATTCTTATGGTCAGTAAGAATGAGAACCGGCACAGTGGTACCTTTGATGCCTCCATTCCTTAAGCACTAAAATGATCGCCAACAACTCTCTGTCCCCAATCTCGTAATTACATTCCACGGGTTTCAACTTCTTGGAAAAGTAGCCACACGAATGCATAGTAATGATCTAGACAGGGGTGTTGGCGCTGTCCGGCTATATGCACATAAAGGTATATAAAAAACTACTCAGATAAATAAAGCAGAAGTACTTGTAAAAGAGGTGATGCGTGTAAACAATACGTAACAGGGCTAGGGTGTATTAAATGCAAACAATACCCTAGGCAGATAATAATACTAATAAAGTGCTGCGTGCTCCTGAAAGTGAAAAATGTGCCTTAGTTCCAATTAATCAAATGTCCATATGTGTGTAAAGGAATATACCACTAATGCAAAGTGTGTAAAATACAGACAGTCTCCCTGGCATAAAAATGCAGTAAAGTGCAAAGTGCTCCTGAACAAATGTGTCTCAATGCATCAAATACCATAAGAAAAAAAAAAATAAAAAATGTACCCGCAGGTGAATAAACAATAGTGGCAATCAAAACAGTAATTTTGCAAATCAGGCACACAATTTGTGGCATAAAAATGGAAAAAATAATAATTTAGAAGATATCCCCAACAAGTGTGCATAAAAATATATAGAAAGGTATATAAATGTCCAAAGTTCAAAGTCCCAAAAAATGTGTCCTTATAGTGAAAAAACAGTGATCTCAGCTATAACTGATGTAGTCCCCGTCCTCCATCTGAGGCGCCTCAGATGACGTCTTGATGACGAAACGCGTAAGGCGTGGCCTCGTGATACGCACACGTCAGTACCTTCTCTGTGTTTGTTCCGGTTTCCAGCTGTGAGCGGTGGAACGCACGCCACACCACGCTGCTCAACAGCTGAGACCCGGCTTCTGGAGCACTGTCAGCTCCGGCGTTTTTTACATTGATTTTACGATTTACTTTTTACCACGTTTGTCATGGACTTTTATCAATAAAATTCATATAATTTTTGTGGAGTTACGCTATGAAGTTTCCTTCTTCCTCACTTTACATGGATGTTCGTTACTGGGGATATTACTAAGGACACAACACCCTTCAACGGAGGAACCCCCCCCCCCCCTGGATTCGCAATCGTGGGATTTTTCCACATATGCCTTTACCCCTGCAGGGGTGAGGTAGTCCGGTGAGTGCAAGCACGAGTGGGGGTGCGGTGGAGGACGGGGACTACATCAGTTATAGCTGAGATCACTGTTTTTTCACTATAAGGACACATTTTTTGGGACTTTGAACTTTGGACATTTATATACCTTTCTATATATTTTTATGCACACTTGTTGGGGATATCTTCTAAATTATTATTTTTTCCATTTTTATGCCACAAATTGTGTGCCTGATTTGCAAAATTACTGTTTTGATTGCCACTATTGTTTATTCACCTGCGGGTACATTTTTTATTTATTTATTTATTTATTTATTTATTTATTTATTTTTTTTAATGGTATTTGATGCATTGAGGTTAAGACACATTTGTTCAGGAGCACTTTGCACTTTACTGCATTTTTATGCCAGGGAGACTGTTTGTATTTTACACACTTTGCATTAGTGGTATATTCCTTTACACACATATGGACATTTGATTAATTGGAACTAAGGCACATTTTTCACTTTCAGGAGCACGCAGCACTTTATTAGTATTATTATCTGCCTAGGGTATTGTTTGCATTTAATACACCCTAGCCCTGTTACGTATTGTTTACACGCATCACCTCTTTTACAAGTACTTCTGCTTTATTTATCTGAGTAGTTTTTTATATACCTTTATGTGCATATAGCCGGACAGCGCCAACACCCCTGTCTAGATCATTACCCATTTTTTGGATATCACCTTGGTGATATTCATTTGTAGGGGGGCAGCAGTCCCTTCTCTTCCTAAGCGCGGAATTACTGCCATACACGAATGCATAGTGCTCTCAGAGGTATAACATTGAGACAGAAGGGCACCTATTCCAGTCTCAGAAGCATCAACCTCAAGGATAAAGGGTAACGTAGGATCAGGATGTTCCATCACAGGAGCAGAAACAAAGGCAGCCTTGAGGCTCTCAAAGGCCTTAATGGAGTCCAGAGACCAACTCTCTGCGGTACCATCCTTTCTGGTCATATCAATCAGGGGTTTGACCAGGGATGAGAAGTTACGAATAAACTCCTGATAATAATTGGCAAAGCCAAGAAAACGTTGCAGAGAATGTAAACCCATGGGTCGGCGCCACTGTAGGACTGCATAACCCAGGAATTTAACCTGTTCGCGATGGAACTCTCACTTCTCTAATTTACAGTAGAGATTGTTTTCTCTCAGCTTCTGAAGCACACGACAGACATCTGTGTGGTGGCTCTCTAGGGACTTGGAAAATATGAGGATATCGTAGAGATAAACCACCACACATAGCTGCAACAACTATTGGAGGACATAATTGATAAATTCCTGGAAAACTGCCGGGGCGTTGCAAAGGCCAAATGACATTACAAGGTACTCATAATGGCCTGTTCTGGTATTAAACACAGTTTTCCATTCATTGCCCTCCTTGATCCTCACAAGATTGTATTCCCCTCTCAAATCAAGCTTCGTGAAAACCGTTGCTCACTTGAGGCGGTCAAAAAACTCCGTAATCAACAGAATTGGATAAGCATTCTTGATTGTGAAACAATTGAGATCCCTATAATGAATACAAGGTCTCAGTTCACCACTCTTCTTCACAAAGAAGAAACCAGCACCAGTAGGAGACGAGGATTTGCAGATGAATCCTCGAGAAAGTGCGTATGCAACGTACTCCTCCATGGCCTTATCCTCCAAGACTGACAGGGGTAAACCCGGCCCTGAGGGGGTATGGTACCAGATTGAAGGTCAATAGTACAATTATAAGACTGGTGTGGAGGCAAACTACCGGCTTGACCTTTGTCAAAGACATTGCTAAAATCGTGGTACTCCTCCGGCAGGGAGGAGAGTGAAGAGGTGCACAGGACCTTAGCCACCTTCTGAAAACATGTCTTGCTGCATTGTGGCGACCAGGAAAGAACCTCAGAATGAAGCCAATCAAAAGAGGGGTTGTGCCTCTGTAACCAAGGATAATCAATAACCACCGTAAACTTAGATGAAATGATTGGAATTGGATTATCTCATGGTGAAGAGCCCCTATGGTCATGGACAACAGAACAGTCTCATGAGTCACATGGGCAGGCAGTAGAGGTCTCCCATCAAGAGCCTCAATGGCAAGTGGAGTGGCATGAAGTTGCAGCGGAATCGAGTGCTTAGATACAAAGGCAGCATCAATGAATAGGCCTGCAGCCCCAGAGTCGGTTAGAGCCTGTATCTCGACGGACGACTCAGACCAAGAAAGGATAACTGGGACCAGGGGCTTATCCTTCTGGACATTTGGGGATGAAACAATGCCACCTAAGGTCTGTCCGCTACAGGACTCAAGGTTCGGGCGTTCCCAGGACGGGTAGGACAAGACCCCAAAAAGTGACCAGCCTGGCCACAACAAAGGCACAATCTCTTCCTCTTCCTCCTCCTAAAGGTTCTCTCATCCGCAGAGAGATGTATGAAGCCCAAGTGCATGGGTTCACCATCAATGACCGACTTGGTACCAGGAGGAATGGGAAGTGAGGGAGGCAAGGGTGGGACTGCAAGGCTCGGAGACAAATGTACAGCAGGCTTCTGCAAGCATATCTTAAAAAAGTGTCTTTCTCTGAGTCTGGAGTCTGTGATGTTATCCGAGAGACCATGAGAAAAATCAGCCATGAGAGCCTCATTGTTCCAAGCAACCTCTGCTGCCAGAGTACGGAATTCAATGGCGTAATTGGCAACGGTTCTTGTACTCTGTTTGATGGACATGAGGCACTTGGCAGCAGAAGCAGGAGTGTGTGGGAACGTCAGATACCCTTTTAAAGGAAGCCACAAACTCTGGGTAACTCAGGACAATGGATTTTTGCGCCTCCCATAGAGGGTTTTCCCAGGCCAAAGCTCTCTCAGAAAGCAAAGCTATCACAAAACCTATTTTGCTTCCGTATTGGACTGGATCGCCCCCAAATCGCTGCTCCTGACTGAATGGATTTTGTATTTATTTTTTTGCATTGGGACATTTTCCCTTGGGTGGGCCCACCTCCCCATTTTTTTAAAAACCTACTTGCCAATTAACGCCAAAAATGGGCATTTTTAATTTTACAGATTCGGCACCCATTGATTTCACCATTTTCACCATTGACCTAGGATAAATATATATATCAATTTGGTAATCCACATATAACAATTGTTGATAATAAAGAGGAGAAAATTCATAAGTAGTAATAGAGCACTCCTGAATTACTGTATGTGACTAGCAATTGTTTTGCAAATTCTTTATTTAAAGCTGAACTCCAGCTTTTGGTATTTTAAGTTGTTTTTTTTAAATCATCGCATGACAAGTCACACCCCATGTTTCTCAATGAGTATTGTTCATATCTGTACAACCTAAAGTTGCAACGACTTTAACCACTTGCCGACCATCCACCGTTGATTGACGGTGGCAGAATGGAACTCCTGCGCGAATCGCCATAGCTGTACGGCGGGCACTTTAAGGCTTAAGGGTGCGTGCACGCCCGTCGCGTGATGTAGGAGCCCGTGCGCGTGGCCAGCAGCCACAATGGCGATCGGCTACCTGCGATTGCTTCTGAGAATGAGAGAACGGAGATCTGTCAATGTAAACCGACCGATCTCCGTTCTTTCAGGGGTGGGGAGAGTGATCTGTTGTTCCTACTGCTTAGAAACAATGATCAGTCTCCTCCCCCAGGCAGTCCAATCCCTCCCACAGTTAGAATCACTCCCTAGGACACACATTTAACCCCTTGATCGCCCCCTAGTGTTAGCCCCTTCCCTGCCAGTGACATTTATACATTAATTAATGACTATTTATAGCTCTGATTGCTGTATAAATGTCAATGGTCCCAAAATAGTGTGAAAAGTGTCCAAGTCCCAATAAAAATCACAGATCGCCGCCATTACTAGTAAAAAAAAAAGAATAATAATAAAAATGTCATAACTCTATCCCCTATTTTGTAGACACTATAACTTTTGGGCAAACCAATCAATATGCTTATTGCAATTTTTTTACCAAAAATATGTAGAAGAATACATATTGGCCTAAACTGATGAAGAAATTAGTTTTTTTATATATTTTTGTGGGGTATTTATTATAGCAAAAAGTAAAAAATATTGCTTTTTTTTAAATAGTTTGTCTTTTTTTGTTTATAGCGCAAAAAATAAAAACCACAGAGGTAATCAAATACCACCAAAAGAAAACTCTATTTGTGGGAAAAAAAGGAAATCAATTTTGTTTGGGTACAGCGTCGTACGACCGCGCAATTGTCAGTTAAAACGACGCAGTGCTGTATCGCAAAAAATGGCCTGGTCAGGAAGGAGGTAAATCCTTCCGGGGGCTGAAATGGTTAAAGTAATTCATGCATTATTCTCATGGTAACACTAGAGATAAGTTTCAAGTTAAGGTCAAATGATGAGTTTGCCAGAGTTTGGATGTCAGAGCGGGTAATCAGATGAGCCAGGAAACAGGAAGCCAGAAGTCAGCGAAGTGAGCGAAATCAGGAACAGGTAATGGAAGAGAAGTCAGCCAGGCCAAGTCATACACAGGAACACAAGCAAGAACACACAGGAGGTTTTGACCACATAAGGGCGAGGTGAGAATGAGCTAAGCTGCTTAAATAGCCAAAAGGGGCTGGCTGCAGGCTGGTTAATGGTAACCAGGTGACTCACTGTGGAAACAACGAGTGGCTGATAATTAAACGACAGTTAAGGAGCTCTGAGCACTGAAAGAAAAGAGCTGTCTGTAAGTAGCAGAAGCCAGCCCTGACAGTACCCCCTCCTCAATGACTCCTTCCCCTCAGGGGGGCCCCAAGCTTGAGGGGAAAGCATCTATGGAAAGCACAGAGGAGAGCGGGGGCATGTACGTCCGAGGATGAGACCCATGAGCATTCCTCCAGACCGTAACCCCTCCAGTGAACTAGATATTGTATGTCTACATGAAACCTACGGGAGTCAATGATAGATTGCATCTCATATTACTCATGGTTAGCAACCTGAACTGGGCAAAGGTGTGGTACCGAGGTGATTGCACACCAAAGATTTTAATTAAGAAACATGGAATAAGTTGGAAACACGCATGTTCGAAGGAAGATCTAATGCGTAGGCCACTGGGTTAACCTTACGGATTGTGAGAAAGCGCCCAATATATACAGAGGTGCCAGTTTTAGTGAGTAAACAGAGTCAGAGGTTATGGGAAGACCCTCTCCCCAATTTGGTAGGAGGGCACAGGTAGGTGTTGGCGGTCAGCATGAAGTCTGTACCTCTTACTAGAGTGTTGTCGTGGACCTAAACCCAAACCCGAAGATGTTCCTTTAACGCAGGAATTCCCTGTGGAATGAATGTGTCAGGCAACATAGATGACTGGAACCCGTAGTTCACCATAAATGGAGATAATCAGGAGGAAGCATTGATAGCGCTATTGTGAGCAAACTCCGCCCAAGGTAACAGATCTGACCAGTTGTTATGGTGGTTAGAAATATAGCAACGTAGGAACTGTTTCAAGACTTGGTTGGTCCATTCTGCAGCCCCATTGGACTGTGGGTGATAGGAGAAGGAAAGCTGCATTCCCAACTGTGCACAATAGACCCGCCAATAACCTGGGCACAAACTGGCTACTTCTGTCCGAGATGATAAATTTAGGTAACCCATGTAATTGAAAGACCTCCCAAGCAAAAGTTGATGTCAGGTCTTTGGATGTAGGCAACTTCTTTAATGGAATACAATGAGACATTTTTTAAAACCAGACAACCACCATAAGAATAATGCCGCGTACACACAATCGTTTTTCTCATCAGAAAAAGATATGACGACTTTTCCGACGGGATTTCGCTCAAGTTTGCCTTGCATACACACGGTCATGCAAAAGTTCACTGAAATTACGACCGTCAAGAACGTGGTGACATACAACACTACGACGAGCCGAGAAAATGACGTTCAATGCTTCCGAGCATGTGTCGAATTGTTTCATGCGTACGGATTTTGCGCATCGGAATTGCCACAGACGTGCCACAGACGATCGCATTTTCGGATAGGAACTTTTTCCGACCGAAAAATTAAGAACATGCTCTCAATTTTGTGCTGGCAGGAATTCGGCCAGCAAAAGTCCAATGGAGCATACACACGGTTGCATTTTCCGACGAAAAAATCTCATTGGTCTTTTGCGGGCCGAAAATCCGACTGTGTTTACGTGGCATTACTGTGTAATACACAATCAAATCAATAGAAAAGTGGGTCCAAGGCCTCTCTCCACTGGATATGGGTTGTAGGAGGCCCACTGGAAGGTGTCTGGGTGTTTTATTCTGAGCACACACGGGACAAGCTGCTACAAAGGCGGTTACATCAACGTGGAGACTAGGCCACCAGAATTGTTGAGACATAGACCATTTGAGTTAATTCTTCCCTGTGTGCCCAGCTGCTTTAGGAGAATAGTAGGTCTGGCGCAAAGTAGTGCAGATTCTCTGGGACAAAGCAGCAGTCATGAGGTTTTTCAGGAGGAGAATGGATCTGAGAGGCCAGAATTCTCTCACCCAAAGGTGAAGCGAGACTAGTGCGAATAGGAGTAGGAACAGACTGTATCTTGGAAGAGGAGGAAAACTGCTATGACAATGCATCTGCCCTTATGTTCTTATGTTCTTTGTACCAGGTAAGATTGAGACTATGTAATCGAAGCTTGTCAGAAAAAGGGCCAACCGTGCCCTTCTGGCGTTTAACCTCAGACAAAAACGTGAGCTTCTTATGGTCAGTCAAAATGAGGACTGGCACCAAAGTACCCTTGAGGAGATGCCTAAATTGATGGCTAGTAATTCTCTGTCCCCAATTTTGTAATTGCATTCTGCATGAGGTATTTTTTTTAGGAAAGTAGCCACAGGGATGCATAAAGCTCTCAGTAGTAGAAAGTTGAGACAGGAGAGTTCTTACTTCAGTCTCAGACGCATCAGCTTCAATAATGAAGGGTAACATAGCATCAGGATGTGCCAGCACAGGAGCTGTAGCAAAAGTGGCCTTGAGGGATTCAAAGGCTTTAATGGAAGCCGGGGACCAATTCTGTGGGTTGCCGTCCTTCCTGGTCATATTAGTCAGGGGTTTGACCAGAGAAAAGTAATTACGAATAAATTTCAAATAATTGGCAAAGCCAAGAAGACATTGTAGAGGACGTATACCTAGGGGTCAAGGACACTGTAAGACTACAGATAGTTTTTGTGGGTCCATCCAAACCACAGCAGCAGAAATGACATAACCCAAAAATGTTACCTGTTTATGATGGCACTTTTCCAATTTGCAATACAGGTTGTTCTCTCTCAACTTCTGTAGCACATGGGAGACATCTGTGTGGTGGCTCTCTAGGGATTTCGAATATATGAGAATTCCATTGAGGTAAACCAACACACATTGCTGTAGTATATCTTGGAGGACATCATTAATACATTTCTGGAAAACTGCAGTAGTGTTGCAGAGACCAAAAGGGCATTACGAGGTATTCGTAGTGTCTTGTCCTAGTATTAAATGCAGTTTTTCATTTGTCACCCTCTTTAATCCTGATGAGATTGCATGCCCCAAGTGAGAGCTAACAAACTCATTAACTCATTAAATGTGAGAGATTAACCTTTAATTGCTATTTTAACCTGTGTGTGCCACCTTCTGTGTCTGTACCAAGGCCAAACAATTCAGGGTAAGTACATTTTTGATTAGGGCCATTTGGATGATTTCTGTTATCACTATGATTTAAAAAGGATCCAAAAAACTATGTGATATTAAATGGCTTCATGTGATTGCTATCTTTAAATAAAAGGCAGTTTTTTGGCATGATCAGTTATATTTTCAAAATAAATGCCAAAATTTCACAATTTCCGGGAGGGTATGCAAACTTTTGAGCACAGCTGTAATTCTGTAATCAATGAGATCGGATAAGCATATATAACAGTATTGCGATTGAGAATCCTATAATTGATACAGTCTCAGTTCACCACTCTTCTTTTTCACAAAGTAAAAGCCAGCACTGGCAGAAGAGGATTTATGCATGAACCCCTGGGATAGTGAATCCACAACATACTCCACCATAGCCTTATTCCCCGAGATAGACAGAGGATAAACCCAGCCATGAGGAAGATTGGCACCAGGTTGAAGGTCAATTGTGCAATCATAAGGCTGATGGTGGCAGCAAAATACCAGACTGATCTTTGTCAAAGGCATCACTGAATTCATGGTACTTTTCTGGCAATGAAGAGACTGAAGACATGCACATGACCTTTACCACTTTCTGAAAACATGTATTAGTGCATTGTGATGACCATGACAGAACCTTGACACTACCCCAATCAAGAGAGGGATTGTGCCTCTGTAACCAAGGATAACCAATGACAACCGGGTAATGAGGTGAGGAAATGACTTTCAATTGGATTATCTCATGGTGAAGAGCCCCTACAGCCATACTCAATGGAGTGATTTAATGGGTCACATTGGCAAACTGTAGAGGTCTCCCATCAATAGCTTCAATGGCAAGTGGGGAGGCATGAGGCTGCAGCGGTTTTGAGTGCTTCGACATGAAGGCACTATCTATGAACAAGCCTGCAGCCCCAGAATTGATTAGTGCCTCGGTATCAATGCAAAACTCAGACCAGGAAAGAGCAACCAGAACTAAAGGCTTATCCTTCGGGATAGCTGTCCCCTACAGGACCTAAGGGCATTTCCTGGACGGGTTGGACAAGACTTCAGTAAGTGACCTGCCTGGCCAAAATAAAAGGCAAAATCTCTTCCTCTTCCTAAAGTAGAGCTGGGCGATTTACTAAAAAAAAAAAAAAAAATCTGCGATTTTGTTTAAAAAAACTCGATTCAGGATTCGAAACGAGTTTTTTTTTTGTCAGCGCCAGTCCTGGGGAGCTGCAGGCAGGAGTCTTTAGGCGAGGCCGCAGCTTTGGCCTAGTCCGCGAGGCCGGATGCCGCAGACTAGGCCGAAGCCGCAACCTTGCCTAAAAGCTCCTGCCTGAAGCTCCTCAGGACCGGCGCGGTGTCAGTGCCGATCCTGGTGAAAAAAAAAGAAATCGATTTGCTGAAATTTTGAATCGATTTGACCTCTCAACTCGATTCAAGATTCAAATCGATTTTTTCCCCAGCCCTATCCTAAAGGCCCTTTCTTCGGCAGAGAGATATGTGAAACCCAGCTGCATGGGCACCACTTCACTGGATGACTTGAGCCCAGGAGGCATGGGAGGTGAGGGAGGCATGGGTGAGAATGCAAAGTTTGGAGCCAAACATACAGGAGGCTTCCGCAAGCGCTCCTTAAAAAAGGTCTCTCTCGGAGTCTGGTATCAATGAAAATGGCAAACAAGATCAACTCCTCAAGATTCCTAGGTAGAGACCATGGGAAAAAGCAGCCACGAGAGCCTCATTGTTCAAACCTCTGCTGCCAGAGTATGGAATTCAATGGTGTAGCCAGTAGCAGTTCTCGTACTTTTGGCAGCAAAGGTGTAGCAAGCGGGAATATCAGATACCCTTTTAAAGGAGGCCACAAACTCAGGGTAATTCTGGACAACAGACTTTTGTGTCTCCCATAGAAGGTTTGCCCAAGCCAAGGCTCTGTCAGAAAGCAAAGAAATAACGAAACCTAATTTGCTTCTGTCCATAGAGAACTCCTGGGGCAGCATCTCAATATATATTCCAACCTGATTGAGAAACCCTCTGCAGTGAGCTGGATCACTCCCAAAATGCTGGGGAAGCGGAGCAGAACCAGTCATACTTCTTACAGAAGTAGTATTAAAGGCAGCTGCCTAAACAGAGACTGGAGTATCAACAGGGATGGCTTGCAACACTGGTTGTACCGAAGCATCCAGATTGGGAGGATCCAAGAGCAGTTTGAATCAGGAGCATTTGTAATGCTATGGCAAACTGATCGATGCGCTGGTCCTGCTCGTCCAATCTGGAAAAAATAATACAACTAGGTGGTTTGCCTGCATTGTCTGAATTCATGCCCCTTGTGTAATGCCAGGAACCATATACCAGGCAGAGACAGAAAATGCAGTTAAAAATCACACCTTTAATCAAATAGCAAAAATAATACGTAGTCAAAAACAGAAGCCAGGGTTTGGATGCCAGAGTGGGTAATCAGTCGAGCTGGGATCAGGAAGCCAGGAGTCAGTGAAGTGAAAGAGTGAAGAGCAAAATCAGGAACAGGTAACATTGGTCTTCAAATTTTGGGAAATTATCAACCTCCGAGCGAATTCTTACATATTTTGATTAGATAAATTAGAAAACAGATGATAAAGGTGCTGGTTGGCTGAAGCTTTCAAGATATTTCACAACAAAGATTTATACACAGGCAGGGCTGGACTGGGACAAAAATTTGGCCCTGGACTTTATCCACGTTAATTTTGCAAACACACACAAAACAATATATAAACTATACGCAATTGCGCAAAAAACATAAGTAAAAACATTCCACTGTAAGTATTTTTTTTTAAACTCTTTATTTAGAGAAAAAGATGCATTCCAATATTACAGACGACTTTAGAATGACATATGTAAATTACAAGCAGTACAATAGCAGGTGTCATAAATTAAGAAAACAGTTATATATAAATAAATAACATCTTATTTTTGAATATATAATTAACAAGAAACAGTTCAATCAATAACTTGTGTGAATCACAAATGTAAAAAGACAGGGAAAAATCCACTCTAATGCCGAGTACACGCGATCAGACATTCTGACAGCAAAATCCAAGTTTTTTTTTTCCGATGGATGATGGCTCAAACTTGTCTTGCATACACACAATCACACAAATCTTGTCGGAAATTCCGAACGTCAAGAACGCGGTGACGTACAACACGTACGGCGGCACTAGAAAAGGGAAATTCAATACCAAGTGCGCCACCCTTTGGGCTCCTTCTGCTAATCTTGTGTTAGTAGAAGTTTGGTGAGAGACGATTTGCGCTTTTCAGCCTTGTGCTTTTCCGATCGTTAATGCTCTTCAGTTTGTGCTTGTGGGTTTGTATCCGGTTTTCAGTGCTTGCCCCCCAAAGCGCACGCGAGGTCCGTATAAAATATATGGAGTACTTTGTGGGTAGGGGGGCCATTGATATGCCAGAAAATGTTTAATAAACATTTAAAAAAACTTTTTTTATTTAAACTGAAAATAATATTTCCTTTGATATACTGCTTGTGTTTCTTTTAGCTGTCTCCTAGGTTCTCCAATGGGCTTTTATTTTTTGACATTTTCTTCAATAGTGCAAACGTAATTTATTTGATACATGAGGTGACAATCTCTTCTTCAGCGAACTATTATTATGTTGTGGGTCTGCTACACACACACCTTGTTTTTGTTGTTAATGTATGTAATGCATTACTGTTAAAAATATACATCATTTTCAGCACCATGAATTAAGTGCTGAATGAGTCACGAAAATGGCATGATTGTGGCAAATTATAAAGCACCGTGGGAGTTATTTAATAAAGGAAAATCCACTTTGCACTACAAGTGCACTGCAAAAGTGCACTTGAAACTGCAATGAAAGTGCACTTGTAGTGCAAAGTGGATTTGCCTTTAGTAAATAACCCCCATTTCAGTGTAAACACCAACTTAGTCCAAAAAATGATATTGAGCATTGAAAGAAGAAGCCACACATTGTTGAGTAGAAAACTTTTTTACTCTGTGCACATTCACATGTGCGTTAGAAAAGGGTTTTTGAACAAACCAGCATATTTTAGTAATAACTTTTTTGTTTTTGACAGTACAAATAGCCTTTTTTTTGTGTTAAAACAAGCATATTTAAAACCATAAAACTATACACAACTCAGGAACTTACAAAGTTCAACTTTGACAAAGTGAAGGCAATATCAGCCATTAGTATGTCCAAACTGTGTTGATATTGCCTTCATCAGATGGGGTGATGTCACCCCTGTGAAAGCCAAATTTTGAAGATGCACACAAATTGAGAGTCAAAATGGGGATTTCCCTCCTGATCCAATGCCTAATGTCAACATGTGCTAGATCTCATCATGGGGGGGGTCAATGGACGTGTTTCGGGGTGCAACCCCTTCCTCTCAGCTACTTTAGTTTTAAGGAAGGGGTTGCACCCACCAAACGCATACATTGATATCCTGTGATGGCAGATAGCACATGTTGACACACTGTGTGCATCTTCAAAATTTGGCTTTCAAGATACTTAAAAAATTGGTGAAAAATATTAAAAAAAAAGAAGACTAGGTGTGTTTTAGATTCGGCCTAAAACATCAATGTTGTTTTTGGGTCTTTTTTCAATATCATTGATGTCTTCCTTGATCTTTTGTAAAGCACGATTGCACACCATGATCTCCCCGATGAGGACGTGTGCACTTGCACTTGTGACATGCGAATCTTCTTCCACAACATCCACATCACCTAAAATAAAAAAACACACCATTTATTATAAATATGCAGGCATCCATCTATTACCTGAAGCTGTGGTCTCAGACACTCACCTGTTGTGGTCACTATTTTGCCCACTTCATAAACCTCTCTTTCCTCCACATCTTCTGTTTTTTTGTGGGGATTAGCTTTTCTTTCGGAGGTGGGGGGTCCCTGGTGTCCTCAGATGTCCCCAGTCTTTTCTCCCCTATGTGAATCAAAAAAAGGTATACTTAGCACAAAGATATTTGAGGCCAGAAATAGTAATATGAAACATTGCTTGGAAGTGTCGTACAACTGTCTTTTTTGGTTCCAAGCTGAAAACATATTTTTTTTCCCTTTCTAAAGCTGGAATACTTACCTTTTTTGTACAATTTTCACACATGGAGACACTTACTGGAGCACCTGTGTGGGTGACATCAGTGCCGCCTTATTAGTGCCCATCATTGCAGCCTATCGTTGCCCATCAGTGCAGCTTATCAGTGCCCATCAGTGCAGCCTCATCAGCGTACATCAATGAAGGAGAAAAATTACCTGTTTGCAAAATTTATTAACAAAATATAAAACGGTTTTGTATATATATTTTTTTATTTCGGTCTTTAACAAAAAATAAAAAACCCAGAGGTGATCAAATATGACCAAACGAAAGCTCTATTTGTGGGGAAAAAATGATAAAAATTTCATTTGGGTACAGTGTTGTATTCAAATAGTAACAGCACTAAAAGCTGAAAATTGGTCTACAGAAGGGGGGTTTAGGTGCCCAGTAAGCAAATGGTTAAAACTGATCGTGGCTGTAATGAATTGTCTCAGCAATATAGATGAAAATCATTGAAAAAAAAGGACATGGGTTTCCCCCCGTCCATTACCAGGCCCTTTGGGACTGGTATGAATATTAAGGGGAACCCAGAACCAAAATTAAAAAAAAAAAATTGCGTGGGGGCCTTCAGGCCTGGTATGGAGTTTAAGGGGAACCCTGTGCCAAAATTAAAAAAATGGCGTAGGGTTCCGCCCAAAATTCATACTAGACCCTTACTCGAGCACGCAACCTGGCAGGCTGCAGGAACAGAGGGGGGGACGTGAGAGCGCCTCCCCTCCTGAACCGTACCAGGCCACATGTTCTTAACATGGGGAGGATGCTTTGGAGTAGCCCCCCAAAGCACTTTGTCCCCATGTTGCTGGAGAATTGGTAATGCATAATGGGTACATTATACCCCTACCAATTCACAAAAAAGTGTCAAAAATAGTAAAAATGGCAGGAGACACTTTGGTACAAGTCCTTTATTAAAAAAATAAAAAAATAAAAATGTCCCGCGATATAAGTCCATCTCACGCCGCCCAATGAACTGAAAAAAGAAAAGAAAAATGCAACAGCTCCACCTCCATGGGAGGCTCCCGCACACTGCATGCTTCTCGCTTTGACAGCTGTTATATAGCTGAGGGCGAGGCCACTCAGTGACGTAAATGAGTGACCCCGCCCTCCTCTGATGTCACGTGGCGTCAGAGCGGGGGCGGGGTCACCCGTTTACATCACTGGGTGGCCCTGCCCTTAGCTATATAACAGCTGTCATCGAGAAGAAGCATGCAGTATGCGGGAGCCTCCCATGGAGGCAGAGCTGTTGCATTTTTTCTTTTTTTCGTTTCGTCTGGCGACGTGAGATGTATTTACATTGTGGGACATTTTTATTATTTTTTTTTTTAATAAAGGACTTGTCCCAAAGTGTCTCCTGTCATTTTTACTATTTTTGACACTTTTTTTGTGAAATATAGGGGTACAATGTACCGTTACCAATTCACATAGAGGGAGGCTGGGATCTGGGGGTCCCCTTGTTAAAGGGGACTTCTTGATTCTGATAAGCCCCCCACCTGCAGACCCCCATAACCACCGGGCAAGGGTTGTGGGGATGAGGCCCTTGTCCCCATCAACATGGGGACAAGGTGCTTTGGGGGGCTACTCCAAAGTATCCTCCCCATGTTGTGGCATGTGGCCCGTTTCGGTTTGGGGGGGCGCTCTCTCATCCCTTCTCTTATCCTGTGCCTGCCAGGTTGCGTGCTCAGAAAAGGGTCTGGTATGGATTTTGGGGGGACCCCTACGCCATTTTTTTATTTTAGATGCAGGGTTCCCCTTAAAATCCATACCAAACCTGAAGGGTCTGGTATGGATTTTAGGAGGAACCCTACGCCACTTTTTCAAAAACTTTTGGCGCAGGGTTCCCCTTAATATCCATACCAGACCTGAAGAGCCTGGTATGGATTTTGGGGGGACCCCCACGCAATATTTTTTTTTTAATTTAGGTTTGGGTTCCCCTTAATACTCATACCAGACCCAAAGGGCCTGGTAATGAACTGGGGGGGACCCATGCCATTTTTTTCAATGAGTTTTATCTGTATTGAGGGGATTCGACAATTCATTACAGCCGTGATCAGTTTTAAATTACATTTTTTCCTTTAGAAATGTAATTTTGCTGTGGTACTGTTCTAAACACAGGAAAACTGTGGCACTTTACAGGCATACTATAGACATCCCCCAGGCACGATATTTAAAGGAATATTTCATTTTTATTGTTTCACTTTAAACATTATTAAAATCACTGCTCCCGAAAAAACGTCCCTTTTTAAAACTTTTTTTGCATTGTTACATGTCCCCTGGGGCAGGACCCAGGTCCCCAAACACTTTTTATGACAATAACTTGCATATAAATCTTTAAAATTAGCACTTTTGTTTTTTTATGTTAGTGTCCCATAGACTTTATTGGGGTTCCGCGGCTTTCGAATTTGCCGCAGACACCGCATAATATTAGTTGTTCGCCGAATGTCCGAACAACCAAAGTTTGGCCCGAACTTATGCTCGGGCCGAACCGTTCGCCCCTCTCTAAAGTCTGTACACACTGATTTAGATACTGTGTACACTGCCTCAAGTGTATTAGAAACAGTACACCACAGAATGCACTGTAGATATAGGCTACACTGGATGCCGAGTATATATATATATATATATATATATATATATATATATATATATATATATATATACATACATACATATAGTATCTCACAAAAGTGAATACGCCCCTCGCATTTTTGTAAATATTTTATTATATATTTTCATGTGACAACACTGAAGAAATGACACTTTGCTACAATGTAAAGTAGTAAGTGTACAGCTTGTATAATCTAATTATTCTGTCCCCTCAAAATAACTCAACACAGAGCCAATAATGTCTAAACCGCTGGCAACAAAAGTGAGTACACCCCTAAGTGAAATGTCCAAATTGGGCCCAATTAGCCATTTTCCCTCCCCGCTGTCATGTGACTGATTAGTGTTACAAGGTCTCAGGTGTGAATGGGGAGCAGGTGTGTTAAATTTGTTGCTGAGCAAAATATTACAGCGCACACATGCAAAAAAAGACATTTACCTCCAGCAGGGCTAGTTTAAAACACCTAGACAATCAAAAAAGTATTAGCAAAAAATATGGGGATTTGGTCACACCATATTGCTATATGGTGCTAAGCCCACTTACTGCGACAAAGTACCCCATGATTAGTGGGTCCTACACTATCCGTGGATTGGGAGATCCTGCTTCTCTGAACCATGAGAGCAAACACTCTTCTATATGGGAGAACTTTGAGGTCTTCATCCATGACACTAAGTGGACACTAATGAGAGGCACTTAATGAAAGAGTGGGGTGCTCCGCACCCAAAGGGATTTGGTCAGAATCCATACAATAAACACCAGCAATATGGTGTGACCAAATCCCCATATTTTTTGCTAATACTTTTTTGATTGTCTAGGTGTTTTAAACTAGCCCTGCTGGAGGTAAATGTCTTTTTTTTGCATGTGTGCGCTGTAATATTTTGCTCTGCTGTATGGTCTTATGGCTGCACCAGCTTTAATGCATCTTTTAGGGTGTGCCCCCCAAATATCTTGTTTGTTAAATTTGTTGCTATCGCTCTCACTCTCTCTCATACTGGTCAACATGGCACCTCATGGCAAAGAACGCTCTGTGGATCTGAACAAAAGAATTGTTGCTCTACATAAAGATGGCATAGGCTATAAGAAGATTGCCAAGACCCTGAAACTAAGCTTCAGCAAGGTGGACAAGACCATACAGCAGTTTAACAGGACAGGAACAGGCCTCGCCATGGTCGACCAAAGAAGTTGAGTGCATGTGCTCCACGTCATATCCAGAGGTTGTCTTTGGGAAATAGACGTATGAGTGCTGCCAGCATTGCTGCAGAGGTTGAAGGGGTGGGGGGGTCAGCCTGTCAGTGCTCAGACCATACACTGCACACTGCATCAAATTGATCTGCATGGCTGTCATCCCAGAAGGAAGCCTCTTCTAAAGATGATGCGCAAGTAAGCCCACAAACAGTTTGTTGAAGACAAGCAGACTGGGGACATGGATTACTGGAACCATGTCCTGTGGTCTGATGAGACCAAGATAAACTTATTTGGTTCAGATGGTGTCAAGCGTGTGTGGCGGCAACCAGGTGAGGAGTACAAAGACAAGTGTGTCTTGCCTACAGTCAAGCATGGTGGTGGGAGTGTCATGGTCTGGGACTTCATCTTGGGAGCTGCAGTTGGGAGCTACAGTTTATTAAGGAAACCATGAATGCCAACATGTACTGTGACATACTGCAGCCGAGCATGATCCCCTCCCTTCGGAGACTGGGCCGCAGGGCAGTAATCCAACATGATAATGACCCCAAACACACCTCCAAGACGACCACTGCCTTGCTAAAGAAGCTGAGGGTAAAGGTGGTGGACTGGCCAAGCATCTCTCCAGACCTAAACCCTATTTAGCATCTGTGGGGCATCCTCAAATGGAAGGTGGAGGAGCGCAAGGTCTCTAACATCCACCAGCTCCATGATGTCGTCATGAAGGTGTGGAGGAGGACTCCAGTGCCAACCTGTGAAGCTCTGGTGAACTCCATGCCCAACAGGGTTAAGGCAGTGCTGGAAAATAGTGGTGGCCACACAAAATATTGCCACTTTGGACATTTTCACTTAGGGGTGTACTCACTTTTGTTGCCAGCAGTTTAGACATTAATGGCTGTGTGTTGGGTTATTTCGAGGGAACAACAATTTTACACTGTTATACAAGCTGTACACTCACTAATTTACATTGTAGCAAAGTGTAATTTCTTCAGTGTTGTCAAATGAAAAGATATAATAAAATATTTACAAAAATGTGAGGGGTGTACTGACTTTTGTGAGATACTGTATATATACACGGGACTGTATATATTATATTAATATATTAATACACCGCCTGAAGTGTATTAGAAACAGTACACCACAGAATGCACTGTAGATATAGGTTACACTGGATGCAGCGTACATAATATATATATACTGTATATATATATATATATATATATATATATATATATATATATATATATATATATACATACACACAAGCCTGTATATATATATATATATATATATATATATATATATATATATATATATATATATATATATATATATATATATATATATATATATATATATATTAATACACAGCCGGCACTGACTGAATATAGAGTAAACACTGAATATATAGTCGTGCAAAGGGGAGGATGTCTATTGACGGCCTCCCAGCAAAGTAGATCCGCGCTGTAGCCGTCATTCGGCTATAGCACAGATCTGAAGGTGTGAAATGACATTTTTTCCTTTAGAAATGTTATTTTGCTGTGGTACTGTTCTAAACACGGGAAAACTGCTCCACTTTACAGGCATACTATAGACACCCCCAGGCATGATATTTAAAGGAATATTTCATTTTTATTGTTTCACATTAGGCATTATTAACCACTTGCCGACCAGCCGCCGTCATTATACTGTGGCAGGTCGGCACGATCCCACAAAAGCTATACGTTGGTCCCTTTAAGCGGGATAGCATGACTACCGGCCATGAGCGATCGTGGGCACAAGAGCCAGAACAGGGACATGTGTGTGTAAACACACACATCCCAGTTCTGTGAGGAGAGGAGAGAGAGATTGTGAGTTTCTATGAGCTGGGAACCACGATCTCTCAGCCTCTATAGTCAATCCCATCCCCCACAGTTAGAACACACACATAGGGAACACGGTTAACCCATTGATCGCCCCCTAGTGTTAACCCCTTTCCTGCCAGTGACATTTATACAGTAATCAGTGCGTTTTTATAGCACTGATCGCGGTTATAATTGTCAATCGACCCAAAAATGTGTCAAAAGTGTCTGATGTGTTTGCCCTAATGTCGCAGTCTTGATAAAAATCGCAGATCACCACCATTACTACTATAACTTTTGCGCAAACCAATCAATATACGTTTTTTGCGATTTTTATTACCAAAAACATGTAGAAGAATACATATCAACCTAAACTGAGGAAAAAAATAGCTTTTTTAAAAAAAAATTGGGGCTATTTATTACAGCAAAAAGTACAAAATATTGTGTTTTTTTCAAAATTGTCACACTTTCTTGTTTATAGCGCAAAAAATAAAAACCACAGAGATGATCAAATACCACCAAAAGAAAGCTCTAGTTGTGGGAAAAAAAGGACGACAATTTTGTCTGGGTACAGCGTCGCACGATCGCGCAATTGTCAGTTAAAGCGATGCAGTGCCGTATCGCAAAAAATGGCCTGGTCATAGAACAGCCAATTCTTCCGGGGCTGAAGTGGTTGAAATCACTGCTCCCGAAAAAACATCCATTTTTAACTTTTTATTGCATTGATACATGTCCCCTGGGGCAGGACCCGGGTCCCCAAACACTTTTTATGGCAATAACTTGCATATAAGCCTTTAAAATGAGCACTTTTAATTTTTCATGTTCATGTCCCATAGACTTTAACTGTGTTCGCGTGTTCGTCCAAATTTCTTGCCTGTTCGCAAGTTCTGGTGCGAACCGAACCGGGGGGTGTTCGGATCATCCCTATGTACAGTGTCTACTACACTTCTGGTGGTGTACACAGTATTAAATACAGTGCAGCCATTGTATAGTTTCTAATACAGGGAAGGCAGTGTACACAGTATCTAATACAGTGTGTACAGTTTCTACTACACTTCAATACAGTGCAGTTGTAGTACAGTTTCTAATACAGTGCAGGCCGTGTACGCAGTATGTAATACAGTCTGTACCATTTCTACTACACTTCTGGTTGTGTACACAGTACACAATATAGTGCAGGCATAGTAGAGTTGCTAATACAGTGCAGGCGGCGTACACAGTATCTAATACAGTATAGTGTTGCAAAACAAAATATACATCATGTCCGGAAGGCCACCAAAGAGAGGCAGACGCTCACAGGCCACTAAAAGAGGGCAAGCAGCCTCTGTGTCTACAGTCAACAGTGCTGGTCGTGGACATGGTGCATCCTCTGCAGGTGGCCGTGGGGCACGGTTGTCCTTTTTTTCTGCTGCTGGCCATGTTATTGAGCCAGAAAATGCAGAAGAGTTGGAGTGGATAACAAAGCTGTCCTCATCCTCCTCTGTCACCCAGGCTCAGAGTAGCTTGCCTTCCAACGCAGCTGCCAAAGTGGCCTATTCCACCGGCTCCTTGTCCACAGTCACTCCTTTCGTAGCCCCACCATCACACACAGAAGAGTCCCCAGAATTAGTCTACCACATTGTCTAGCTTGGCCAAATTGCTAGCACTGCAACTGCTGCATTTCAGCTGGTAGACTCTGCCCCCTTTCGTGAATTTGTGGAATGTGCTGTACCTCAGGGGCAGGTTCCAAAATACCATTTCTTTTCACAGAAGGCCATTCTGGCTCTCTACCAGCATGTGGAAGGCAATGTTTTGGCCTTGTTGGACAGGGCGGTCAGCAGTAAGGTGCATATTACTGCTGACTCATGGTCCAGCAGGAATGGGCAGGGACCTTACCTTTCCTTCACGGCGCACTGGGTAACTCAGCTGGGAAGGATGCAGGACAGGGTTCAGTGTTGTTGGAGCTTGTTCCGCCACCATGCCTCTAGAATGCTAGTGGTGATTCTGACACAGCTCTCTCCTTCCCCCCTCCACTTCTTCTTCCTCTATGGCCTCTTCTGCAGATTTGTCCAATGAACCAGCGGTGCTCCGTAAGCGTTCAAGGGGCTACGCAAGCAGTCAGGCTATAAGATGCCATGCGGTGCTTGAATTGGTCTGGCTAGGGAACAGGAGCCACACTGGGGCAGAGATTTCGTCACCTCTGCAGGGGCAGGCTCAGAGGTGGTTGACGCCATGCCAGCTTCATCCAGGAATGGTTGTATGCGACAATGGCACCAACCTTCTCTCCGCCCTCCGACAGGGACATGTGACCCATGTTCCATGTTTGGCACACATCCTGAATTTTGTGGTGCAGCAGTTCTTGAACAGGTACCCAGGCTTGCAGGATCTCCTGAGGCAGGCCAAAAAAGTCTGTAGTCATTCTGGCCAGTCATACAATGCCAGTGCTTGGCTGGCTGACATTCAAAGGGAATACAACCTGCCCACCAAACACCTCATTTGTGGCATGCCCACCAGGTGGAACTCAACGCTGGAAATTCTGTAGCAGCTGCACACACAGCAGAGGGCCATCAATGAATACCTGTGTGAGTATGGCACCAGGACAGGGTCAGGGGAGCTTGGCTTTTTTTCGCCACGCCAGTGGCTATGGATCAAGGATGCATGCACTGTCCTGTCACCATTTGAGGAGGCCACAAGGATGGTGAGCAGCAACAATGCATGCATCAGTGACACTGTCCCTCTAGTCTTCATGTTTGGAGCTCACGCTTTGTGGAATCATGGACAGGGCATTTGATGCAGAACAGCGGGAGGAAGAGGAGGACTTCCTTACCTCTCAAGGCCCCCTTTATCCAGATAGCACATCTCCAGGCCTGCCAGACACACAGGAAGAAGAGGAGGAGGATTGTGTCAGCATGAATGTAGAGGATAACACTCAGCAGCAGTCTTCAAGGGATGGTTTTCAGTCCCTAGAAACCCAAGGAGTTGTATGTGGCTGGGAGGAGGTAGTTACGGATCATGTGATCCTTAGTGACCCAGATGACTCAGAATCAAATGCCTCTGCAACCTTACGCTGCATGGCCTCCCTGATTCTGCAAAGCCTGCAAAAGGACCCTAGGACTCGTGGTATCAAGGAGAGGGGTCATTACTGGCTGGCAACCCTTCTTGATCCACATTACAAGGGTAAGGTTGCAGAACTCATCCTGCCTTTGCAGAGGGAGTAGAAGATGAAACATCTTCAGGAGGCCTTAAAGAAAGGTTTGTGCAACACATTTCCAGACCCTGGAAGGTTACAATTTCCTGGTGCTGGACAACGTGTTGCTGAGGCTTCATTCAGTCAGAGGAAGAGCGGTGGAGAAGGTGGCCGGCTGACCGATGCCTTTAAACAATTTTTCAGTCCTCAGCGCCAAGGTCTGATTGGTTCAAGCAACCATCGCCTGCATCTGCATTACATGGTGCAGGAATAGCTAGGGGCAAGAGCAGACTTTCCAACAGAGCATCCACTGGGTTACTGGGTCTTGAGGATGGACCACTGGCCAGAACTTGCTCAATATGCAATTGAGCTACTGGCCTGTCCTCCATCCAGCGTGCTTTATGAACGCACATTTAGTGCTGCTGGAGGGTTTGCATTGGATCAAAGAGTGCGCCTGTCCACAGACTCAGTTGATAGGCTCACATTCATAAAAATGAATCAGTCTTGGATCAGCAGCTATCAAGCACCTGATGCTGATGTAACTGATTGAATTTGCTATGGATGTTGGATCCCTTGAAGACTGCCTATGCTGACTATCCTATTCCTCCTCATTCTTGATGATGCTAGCTTCCAACAATATTTTTGGTTTAGGGCACCACCACCCAAGGCCCAATTTTTCTGCCCCTGTTTAACAGGGGCATGTAATTACAGGTTTTGATCTAATATTTCACAGCAAGGCCCGTTCCTGCACCCAAACAAAAGTATCTGTGAGGGGTTACAGTGTTGTGGCACCACCACCCAAGGCCCAATTTTTCTGCCCCGTTTAACAGGGGCATGTAATTACAATTTTTGATATAATATTTCACAGCAGAGCCCATTCCTGCGTCCAACAAGAGTATCTGTGAAGTGTTACAGTGTTGTGGCACCACCACCCAAGGCCCAATTTTTCTTCCCCTGTTTAACAGGGGCATGTAATTACAATTTTTGATATAATATTTCAACGCAGGGCCTGTTCCTGCACCCAACAAGATTATCTGTGAGGGCTTACAGTGTTATTGCACCACCACAACATCTAAAAAACCACCACCACCCAAGGCCTCAATTTTTCTGCCTCTGTTTAACAGGGGCATGTAATTACAATTCTTGATTCAATATTTCACAGCAGGGCCCATTCCTGCGCCCAACAAGAGTAACTGTGAGGGCTTACAGTGTTCTGGTACCACCAACACCTAAGTCCCAATTTTCTGCAGGGTATATAGGGCAGGCTGTATAGTGTATATATACTGCTGTTCAAAGTATATAGGAAGAAAGGGTGCACCAGCCATGTGCATTATCCTTTGGATAAAAAAAATTCAAAAAATTGACCTGGGGGACCCATGCAGTTTTTTTCAATGATTTTTATCTATATTGTCGGGACCCGACAATACATTACAGCCACGAGTAGTTTTAACCACTTCAGCCCCGGAAGGTTTTACCCCCTTCCTGACCAGAGCACTTTTTACAATTCGGCACTGCGTCGCTTTAACTGCTAATTGCGCGGTCATGCAATGCTGTACCCAAACGAAATTTGCGTCCTTTTCTTCCCACAAATAGAGCTTTCTTTTGATAGTATTTGATCACCTCTGCCGTTTTTATTTTTTGCGCTATACACGGAAAAAGACCGAAAATTTTGAAAAAAAATGATATTTTCTACTTTTTGTTCTAAAAAAAATCCAATAAACTCAATTTTAGTCATACATTTAGGCCAAAATGTATTCGGCCACATGTCTTTGGTAAAAAAAATGTCAATAAGTGTATATTTATTGGTTTGCGCAAAAGTTATAGCGTCTACAAACTAGGGTACATTTTCTGGAATTTACACAGCCTTTAATTTATGACTGCCTATGTCGTTTCTTGAGGTGCTAAAATGGCAGGGCAGTACAAAACCCACACAAATGACCCCATTTTGGAAAGTAGACACCCCAAGGAATTTGCTGAGAGGCATGTTGAGCCCATTGAATATTCATTTTTTTTGTCCCAAGTGATTGAACAATGACAAAAAAAAAAAAAAAATTACAAAAAGTTGTCACTAAATGATATATTGCTCACACAGGCCATGGGCATATGTGGAATTGCACCCCAAAATACATTTAGCTGCTTCTCCTGAGTATGGGGATACCACATGTGTGAGACTTTTTGGGAGCCTAGCCGCGTACGGGGCCCCGAAAACCAATCACTGCCTTCAGGATTTCTAAGGGCGTACATTTTTGATTTTACTCCTCACTACCTATCACAGTTTTGAAGGCCATAAAATGCCCAGATGACATAAAACCCCCCCAAATGACCCCATTTTGGAAAGTAGACACCCCAAGCTATTTGCTTTGAGGCATGTTGAGTCCATGGAATGTTTTATATTTTGACACAAGTTGCGGGAAAGTGACAAATTTTTTTTTTTTTTTTTTTTTTTTGCACAAAGTTGTCACTAAATGATATATTGCTCACACAGGCCATGGGCATATGTGGAATTGCACCCCAAAATACATTTAGCTGCTTCTCCTGAGTATGGGGATACCACATGTGTGGGACTTTTTGGGAGCCTAGCCGCGTACGGGACCCCGAAAACCAATCACTGCCTTCAGGATTTCTAAGGGCGTACATTTTTGATTTTACTCCTCACTGCCTATCACAGTTTCGGAGGCCATGGAATGCCCAGGTGGCACAAACCCCCCCCAAATGACCCCATTTTGGAAAGTAGACACCCCAAGCTATTTGCTGAGAGGCATGGTGAGTATTTTGCAGCTCTCATTTGTTTTTGAAAATAAAGAAAGACGAGAAAAAAAATTTTTTTTTTTCTTTTTTCAATTTTCAAAACTTTGTGACAAAAAGTGAGGTCTGCAAAATACTCACTATACCTCTCATCAAATAGCTTGGGGTGCCTACTTTCCAAAATGGGGTCATTTGGGGGGTTTTTTTGCCACCTGGGCATTCCATGGCCTCCGAAACTGTGATAGGCAGTGAAGAGTGAAATCAAAAATTTACGGCCTTAGAAAGCCTGAAGGCGGTGCTTGGTTTTCGGGGTCCCGTACGCGGCTAGGCTCCCAAAAAGTCCCACACATGTGGTATCCCCGTACTCAGGAGAAGCAGCAGAATGTATTTTGGGGTGTAATTTCACATATTCCCATGGCATGTTTGAGCAATATATCATTTAGTGACAACTTTGCGCAAAAAAAAATAAAAAATTGTCTCTTTCCCGCAACTTGTGTCACAATATAAATTATTCCATGGACTCAACATGACTCTCAGCAAATAGCTTGGGGTGTCTACTTTCCAAAATGGGGTCATTTGGGGGGGTTTTGAACTGTCCTGGCATTTTATGCACAACATCTAGAAGCTTATGTCACACATCACCCACACTTCTAACCACTTGAAGACAAAGCCCTTTCTGACACTTATTGTTTACATAAAAAAATAATTTTTTTTTGCAAGAAAATTACTTTGAACCCCCAAACATTATATATTTTTTTTAAAGCAAATGCCCTACAGATTAAAATGGTGGGTGTTTCATTTTTTTTTTTCACACAGTATTTGCGCAGCGATTTTTCAAACGCATTTTTTGGGGAAAAAACACACTTTTTTACATTTTAATGCACTAAAACACACTATATTGCCCAAATGTTTGATGTAATAAAAAAGATGATCTTAGGCCGAGTACATGGATACCAAACATGACATGCTTTAAAATTGCGCACAAACGTGCAGTGGCGACAAACTAAATACATTTTTAAAAGCCTTTAAAAGCCTTTACAGGTTACCACTTTAGATTTACAGAGGAGGTCTACTGCTAAACTTACTGCCCTCGATCTGACCTTCGCGGCGATACCTCACATGCATGGTGCAATTGCTGTTTACATTTGACGCCAGACCGACGCTTGCGTTCGCCTTAGCGCGAGAGCAGGGGGGACAGGGGTGCTTTTTTTTTTTTTTTTTTTTTTTTCTTTATTATTATTATTTTTTTATCTTATTTTTAAACTGTTCCTTTCATTTTTTTTTTTTTTTAATCATTTTTATTGTTATCTCAGGGAATGTAAATATCCCCTATCATAGCAATAGGTAGTGACAGGTACTCTTTTTTGCAAAAATTGGGGTCTATTAGACCCTAGATTTCTCCTCTGCCCTCAAAGCATCTGACCACACCAAGATCGGTGTGATAAAATGCTTTCCCAATTTCCCAATGGCGCTGTTTACATCTGGCGAAATCTAAGTCATAAAATGCTCGTAGCTTCCGGTTTCTTAGGCCATAGAGATGTTTGGAGCCACTCTGGTCTCTGATCAGCTCTATGGTCAGCTGGCTGAATCACCGGCTGCATTTTCAGGTTCCCTGTTGAGACAGGAGAGCCAGAGAAAAACACGGAAGACGTTGGGGGGGAGGGGCATTCCCTCCCACTGCTTGTAAAAGCAGTCTAGAGGCTAATTAGCTGCTAGGATTGCTTTTACATGAAAGCCGACCGCTGGCTGAAAAGAATGATACCAAGATGATACCTAAACCTGCTGGCATCATTCTGGTATAACCACTCAAAGTCGTGAATGGCGTACCTGAAGACAAAAAAATGGTTAACAATAAAGCACAGTAAACGGTAAGGTATAAAAAATTGCATACCTGAAAAGCAAACATGATAAAACATAATAACAATAAAACATTGCAGAATAGAATACAGTAAAAAAGAACAGAACAATAGAGAGAGAGAATAGAGAGAGAAAGAACAATAAAACGACAACTATTTTTTTTTTATTTTATATTTTTGTATGTGTTTTTTTTTTTTTTTACACTTTTTTTTGTAACTAACTTTTATAACGGTAACCGGTTCCAGGTTCGGGTCTCTCAAAATGCGATGGCATCTTGGGAGACCCTGTGAAAGTGTGTCCTAGTCTGTGGAATGCTGTACCCTACGCTAATACTCAACTAGTGCATGGTAGCGTTCAAAACATTCACCAATGCAAAGACCAGGATTGTCAGGACAGGAGGGACAATAATAGCGGGTGTCACGTCTATATCCGCGCTTGCTGCAGACACGACATCTTTTTTGGGGGGGTTCGTTGGGTAGGGGTACTCGGGAGGACATAAAGAAAATGCCTCTCATGCAGCCGACTGCATTTGATTGGGGATGTGAATGGGGGAAGTACGGGCGCTGCAGAAGCGGTGGGTTCCCAATTAGGATTGGCGAATGCAGCAGGAAGGGCATTATGGGCACGACGGGCCTGTGTTTGTCTTCTTGGTGGCAGCGGGACACTATTTGTGCTTGCCACCTCACCAGCTTGAACTGCACTTATGGGACTCGCCACGTCACCAAGTGTTACTGCAGTGCTGGTTTGACTACAACCGGGGTGTACTAGGCCGCTGGTGCTTGCCAGTTCACCAAAACACTACCAAAAAAACTGTTAGCGATCGCAAGGATCAGGCCTGACTCTGCGAACGCTGCAGTTATGTGTTTAGTGTTTTGTAAGTGACAGTGATCGATCGATACTGCACTTGGCTGGGCCGGGCGGAGGGGCAAAACGCAGGTGCTAGCAGGTATCTGGGCTGATCCCGCTAACACTGCGTTTGTGGGAACCCTAAACTGCTGGGGACGCTAGTATAGATCTGATCAGATCAGATATTGATCCGATCAGATACTATACCACTAAGGGAGGTGTACGGTGCGTGCGTGGGTGTTAGCGGTACTGGCGCTAATCTGACGCTGCCTGGGGCTGGTGCTTGCCAGTTCACCAAAACGCTACCAAAAAAACTGTTAGCGATCGCAGGGATCAGGCCTGACTATGCGAACGCTGCAGTTATGCGTTTAGTGTTTTGTAAGTGACAGTGATCGATCGATACTGCACTTGGGTGGGCCGGGCAGAGGGGCAAAACGCAGGTGCTAGCGGGTATCTGGGCTGATCCCGCTAACACTGCGTTTTCGGGAACCCTAAACTGCTGGGGACGCTAGTATAGATCTGATTGGATCAGATATTGATCCGTACAGATACTATACCACTAAGGGAGGCGTATGCTGCGTGCGTGGGTGTTAGCGGTACTGGCGCTAATCTGACGCTGCCTGGGGCGACGCATATCACCGCCGGGCGATCAGGGGGCTAAACCTTTATTCGGTAATAAACGGCGGGTCCCCTGACACTATGAAAAATAAACGAACTAACCAGCGTCACTCGTAACAGTTATACGGTGATCAGTGGTGAAAGGGTTAACTAGGGGGCAATCAAGGGGTTAAAACCTTTATTAGATAGTATATGGGGGTCCCTGTCGCTATAAAACGCTGACGGCGAACCTAAATATTTACGTCTCTAACTAGCGTCACCAGCGACACTAATACAGCGATCAGAAAAATGATCGCTTAGTGACACTGGTGACAGGGGGTGATCAAGGGGTTAAAACTTTATTAGGGGGGGTTAGGGGGGTATCCTAGACCTAAAGGGGGGTAATACTCACTGCCCTGACACTGTAACTGTCACAAACTGACACTATGCAGTAATCAGAAAAAAAAAAAAAAATACTGCTAATGTCAGTTTGTGACAGGGGGGGGGGTGATTGGGGGGGGATCGGGGGGCGATCGGGGGGGATCGGGGGTGTAAAGTATGCCTGGCATGTTCTACTGTGTGTGTTTGTGTTGTGTGGACTTACATGTCTTCTCTCCTCGGCGCTGGACGGAAACTGCCAGACCGAGGAGAGATGACATCACATCCTCTGCCTGTGTGAAACTACACACAGGCAGAGGAGGATTCCCATTGGCTGGGAGCGATCGCGAGGGGGGGGCCACGATCGGATGGTCTCCCCCTCGCCTCCCGACGCTCCCAGTCAGATGCCGACCGCCGATGGCACTGGGGGGGGGTCCAATCGGACCCCCCGCCCGCGGGAGGCAGATCACGTACAGGTACGTGATTCTGCCTGCCCGTGCCATTCTGCCGACGTATATATACGTTAGGCGGTCGGCAAGTGGTTAAATGACATTTTTTCCTTTTGAAATGTAATTTTGCTGTTGGATTGTTCTAAACACGGGAAAATGGGCTACTTTACAGACATACTAAGGACAACCCCCAGGCACGATATTTAAAGGAATATTTCATTTTTATTGTTTCACTTTAAGCATTATTAAAACTTTTTTTGTGTTGATACATGTCCCCTAGGGTAGGACGAGGCTCCCCAAACACTTTTTATGGCAATAACTTGCAAATAAGCGTTTAAAATGAGTGCTTTTAGTGCTTTAACGGTGTTCGCGTGCTCGAACAAATTTTTTGCATGTTCTGCTGCAAACCGGAGGGTGTTCGGCTCATCCCTAGGGGAGAGGTTGCTTACTGGCCTTTTTCATACGTATCTTATAAGTACCTGGTTGCTGCTCCTCTTCTGATAGAAAGATACAACTTTGGTCTCGGACCATTGGACCCTCAGGTCAAGCACTTAAGGCCATGTTGGTCATCCAGTCACCTTCAAGCCTCTGACTGTGCCAGGAGGAATCCTTTGCTCCAAAAACAATAGACAAGTTCTGCTAGCCGTGGTTCTTACTGTCTCTAGGGACGTTACTTCCAATTCCAGCAGATGTGATTTTTTAAAAGGAGTACTATTGCTGCTCACAGGGATGCCTATTTCCAACTTTCGGAGCTTTCTCCTGAGATACCTCTGTTTCTACATGGGTCAAGACATCTTGCAGCATATACTGTATGAAGAGATTGGCTAGCTAGTCTTTCAAAAAGGGTCATGTGACTCCTATGTAAATCCTTGTGTATCTGGGAGCTTAATCCATCATGGTTCAGGATACATCATTTTTGCCACTAGAGTATACTGGTGGTAGGAACGCTGGATAATCCTGGCTTTCCTTTCTTCACCTGTCAGCGTCTCATTATCTGATGATCAGGACTAGGGATGAGCTTCGTGTTCGAGTCAAACCCATGTTCGACTTGAACATCGTCTGTTCGCCTGTTCGCCAAATTGCAAACGATATGGGCCATTCGCCCCAAATTTGTGTGGTGCGTCACAGCCCATAATTCACTGCGGCATCGCAGTGCATTGCTGGCTGATGATTGGCCAAGCTTGCACTATGACCCGCATGATTGGCCAATCACAGCGCCGTCTGAACAGAGAGCCGTAATTGGCCAAAGCTAAGGAGGCTTTGGCCAATTATGGCTCAGGGGATTTAGTACATGCCCCACACTATATAAGGCCGCCTGCACGGCGGCCCTGTGTAGTGTGTGTTCCGGTGTTGAAAGAGATAGACAGAGAGACAGTGTCATTTGATTTAAGTTAGATAGATTAGGCAGGACAGTCAGTGAGTTAGCTGCACTTACAGTGTATTGTGTATATATATGCATCCCAGGTGTTGTGTATATATATATATATATATATACACTGTATTCAGTTTAGCTATATCCGTTCCTGTTATCTTCCTACTGACAGGCAGGCTTGTCTTGTTACAGTATTTACAGCTACCTGGTGTTCTTTTGATCCTATTAGTACCACAGTCAGGCAGCTAGACTATTTACAGTTAGTGTAGTGCGTCCTCCTCACAGTGTTCAGTTAAAGCTACAAGTTAGTTTAGTGTGACCTCTGCACAGTGTTCAGCTAAAACTACAAGTTAGTGTAGTGTGTCTTCCTCACAGTATTCAGCTAAAGCTACAAGTTAGTTTAGTGTGACCTCTGCACAGTGTTCAGCTAAAGCTACAAGTTAGGGTAGTGCGTCCTCCTCACAGTGTTCAGCTAAAGCTACAAGTTAGTGTAGTGCGTCCTCCTCACAGTGTTCAGCTAAAACTACAAGTTAGTATAGTGCAACCTTTGCAAAGTGTTCAGCTAAAGCTACAAGTTAGTGTAGTGCATCCTCCTCACAGTGTTCAGCTAAAACTACAAGTTAGTGTAGTGCGACCACTGCACAGTGTTCAGCTAAAGCTACAAGTTAGTGCAGTGCGTCCTCTGAACAGTGTTCAGCTAAAGCTACAAGTTAGTGTAGTGCGTCCTCTGAACAGTGTTCAGCTAAAACTACAAGTTAGTGTAGTGCAACCTCTGCACAGTGTTCAGCTAAAGCTACAAGTTAGTGTAGTGCGTCCTCCTCACAGTGTTCAGCTAAAACTACAAGTTAGTGTAGTGCACAGTGTTCAGCTAAAGCTACAAGTTAGGGTAGTGCGTCCTCCTCACAGTGTTCAGCTAAAGCTACAAGTTAGTGTAGTGCGTCCTCTGAACAGTGTTCAGCTAAAACTACAAGTTAGTGTAGTGCAACCTCTGCACAGTGTTCAGCTAAAGCTACAAGTTAGTGTAGTGCATCCTCCTCACAGTGTTCAGCTAAAACTACAAGTTAGTATAGTGCGACCTCTGCACAGTGTTCAGCTAAAGCTACAAGTTAGTGTAGTGCATCCTCCTCACAGTGTTCAGCTAAAAATACAAGTTAGTGTAGTGCAACCACTGCACAGTGTTCAGCTAAAGCTACAAGTTAGTGTAGTGTGTCCTCTGAACAGTGTTCAGCTAAAGCTACAAGTTGGTGTAGTGCGTCCTCCTCACAGTGTTCAGCTAAAACTACAAGTTAGTGTAGTGCGAGCTCTGCACAGTGTTCAGCTAAAGCTACCTGTAGAAGGTTGGTGGTGTTTTCCTGATCTTATCACTAACGCAGGCAGCTAAATAAGCTACAAGTTAGTTTTTTTTTTTTTTTTTTTTCAAAAAGTTTTTATTTGAATTTTCAGAGAATACAAAAAAAATATACAGTATAGTGTACAGTATGTAATTGTGACATATACGGAAGTAACAAAATAAAAGGGTTACTTAATTGTAAACTAAATTTTTAAGACGTGGGAGGGTTTCCGGTATATATACCCATGTAGGGTGGCTGCTTGGAGCGTGTGTACCTGTACATAGCATTTCAATAAATGATAACAGTTAGTGGGTACCTGGATACCTGGATGGATCTGTTTGAAAACCCTGAGTACATATTATAATTGAACTTGAAAAATAATAAAGAAAATACGAAAACTGGGGGGGGGGGGGGGTTGGTTGGTTGAGTGGGGGGGGGGGGAGCCCTGGAAAGAGTAAGAGAGTTGTTATGGTAAGTTGTAAAGCCATGCAGAATTATCCAGTAATCCCATTTACATTTGCATTGGCAAAGGGTCGGTTGGTGCCAGGGATAGGAGTGTGGCATCGGTTGTGGTCTTGAGATGGCAGCGGATGGGAGGGATCGTAGTAGGAAAAGGAGGACGAGGAGATGTTTGCTATTTCCGCTTGTGAGAGAGATGATCGCATGAAGGCGAGCCATTTGAAGTAGAAATGTTCTGAAGATTTTTTGTGCTTGAAGTCCGTGTTTAGGCGGTCCTTGTATAGAAGATGCATGAGGTCCCGTTTGACTTGAGAGATATTGGGGCTTATTGGTGTAATCCAGTTTTTCAAAATGGTTCTCCTTGCGATTAATAGGCAAGTCAAGGACCACCCTTTATGTGATGTGATTTCTTTCGGGTTTTACAAGTTAGTTTTTTGGGAGCTCTGCACAGTGTTTACCTAAAGCTACCTGTAGAAGGTTGGTGGTGTTTTCCTGATCCTATCACTACCGCAGGCAGCTAAATAAGCTACAAGTTAGTGTAGTGCGTCCTCCTCACAGTGTTCATCTAAAACTACAAGTTAGTGTAGTGCACAGTGTTCAGCTAAAGCTACAAGTTAGGGTAGTGCGTCCTCCTCACAGTGTTCAGCTAAAGCTACAAGTTAGTGCAGTGCGTCCTCTGAACAGTGTTCAGCTAAAACTACAAGTTAGTGTAGTGCGACCTTTGCACAGTGTTCAGCTAAAGCTACAAGTTAGTGTAGTGTGTCCTCTGAATAGTGTTCAGCTAAAACTACAAGTTAGTGTAGTGCGACCTTTGCACAGTGTTCAGCTAAAGCTACAAGTTAGTGTAGTGCGTCCTCCTCACAGTGTTCAGCTAAAGCTACAAGTTAGTGTAGTGCGACCTCTGCACAGTGTTCAGCTAAAGCTACAAGTTAGTGTAGTGCGTCCTCCTCACAGTGTTCAGC